>NC_137624.1:310000-460000 GCF_963280865.1 Gymnoscopelus braueri | reverse complement strand
GCGCACGCACACGCACACACACACACACACACGGTGCATTGCGTCAGAGCTGATCTACAAGCTCACAACGCGTCTCATATGATCCGACCGCGGCACTTGTGGTCTTGTGAATCGCATAATGTTAACCGCTCAACACCATTGTGCGACGAAAAATAATCTGCGCTCTGCTACTATAGTTAACAAGAGAAATTACGCACTATCCAAAAGTTTAAATAGGATATGTATGTGACAGTACTGAAAACAGGGCTTTTAAAGATGAATATGGACAGCAAACTAAGTGTTTATCTTACCTGCATGGCGTCATCAATGCAAAGCCGTTGTGTTTCATCGGCTACACACGTTTTGGCTGCTTGCAAGCCAAGGAATATAATTTTAGACGGCACCACAAGATGAAGCATGGAATGGTACCAGGCAAGTTATATAAAAGTTTAATAAGCATCTTTCAGGTGGGGATAGATTCTCTAACTATGGACATTATCGGTATAATTTATAGCCTATATGTAGGACTGTCAGTCCAATATTGTAAAATAAATTAAAAAAAAATCATTATTAAAATAATTTATTATAATATAAAACATGGATCCACCGCAGCTGCACCTGATTGTCCATCCTACATAAACAACGTGTGTGTGTGTGTGTGTGTGTGTGTGTGTGTGTGTGTGTGTGTGTGTGTGTGTGTGTGTGTGTGTGTGTGTGTGTGCGTGTGTGTGTGCGTGTGTGCGCGCGTGCGTGCGCGCGCGTGCGTGCATGTGTGTCATTTCGTTGTTGGAACAGCGGCCGTATTTCTCTCAGTCCGACCCCCGCTGCAGGTGTTCCATATCAGAAGCGATCCAGATAAATATCAAATATTTTTGAAAATGGTCGGAGTGGCCCCGACCGTCCTGTGAGCAACTCGGGAGGGTTCAGATTGGATCTTTGAACCCCCACACTAGACGATATTTATGCCCGAGATTCGCCCCCGATCTAAGCTGGGGTAGGGCACGCTCCCCCGATACTCGGGAGGGTTGTTTTTTAGCCCGATTATCTCGCAGTGAAATGCCACCTTTAGTCTTAGTTCTACTGGATTTCTTCTCCATAGTAGTCTAGGCAGAATTTCAGAAAATTTGCTTATTTAAAGTGCTGAAGGCAAATCGGGTTAAATTAGGGAATACATGTTTTTTACGGGTATTAAGGGGTGCTGAATCCAAATCTGCTGTATGCCCAGTCATACTATTAAGTCATAGTTTTAGTCATCATAGCTTAGTTTTTATTTAGTTTTTGTCAGTGAAAAAAGGTAGACGACGAACGTTTTCGTCATAGTTTTAGTCGACTAAATGAACACTGTGTCAAACAACATGTCTTGTGTCTTAAGGGTTTCATGAGCCTCAGTCTCGCTGTGATCCCAACCCCTGCTATAAGGGTGTGTCCTGCACAGAGACGCGGGAGTACCCAGGATACCACTGTGGACCCTGCCCCCATGGCCTTATGGGTAACGGAACGCACTGCCACGACATTGATGAGGTACGCTGACTTTACACCGTTAATCACCAGAATTCATCTAACAGTAAAATATCTAAAGAATGTACATTAATCCGACATTAACTCTTTCAGTGCCATTAAAAAACATTCGTTGCCACAGTGACAGCGATTTCTGAGTGTTTTCACTCACCTTTGAAAAATTATAGAATATTTGCAATATTTTTTTTCACAGCAATCGACCCGCGGTAAAAGACGCAGTGGGGTCTCATACACTTGGATTTTATCATTTTAAGCCTATTATTAATATTATTATTTAGATAAAGTAGTACAACCATTAAAACCCATCATAATCATTTAGAGTTTTTATCATGATCTGACAATGTCAGTGTGCGTTCATTCCCGACAGCCGCTGCTGCTGCTGTGTGCCTCACAGTACAGTCATTTAGCAGACAATACAGTCATTTAGCAGACACTTTTATCCAAAGCGACTTACAATAAGTGCATTCAACATAGGTAGGGAACGAAACTACTAATCACCAGAAGTCTTAAGTGCATTTTCTGCTAAAACAGGCAACCAAGAGTATACCTAGCGCTAAGGTAAAAGTGCAATATATCAGCTACCTACTTTCTTAAACAGATGAGACGAATAGCTAAATCAAATGAGCAAGAGCTAAAACAAATAAGTGTATTGACTAAAGAAGATCCAATAAAACAATACAATAATAAAACAAGAGTTCATACAACTAATTAACAACAAGTAGGCAAGGCGAAGAGGAAGGGTAGTGTTTCCTGAATAGGTGGGTCTGCTGTCCTGACATCAGTGGGGAGTTCATTGTGGGGCCAGAACAGAAAAAAGTTGTGACCGTGTAGATCGCCCAGAAGGACCCTTGAGCGACAAGGCAATCAGTCGCCCCGAGGTGGCAGACCGAAGTGGTCGGGCACGGGTGTAAGCATCGACCATAGCCCGGACCATAGCCCGGTTTTAAACTGGATGCGAGCCGCTACGGGGAGCCAGTGTAGAGAACGGAGAAGGATAGTTGTGTGGGAGAACTTGGGGCGGTTGAACACCAGACGAGCCGCAGCTTTCTGAACAAGCTCCAGAGGTCTGATGGCAGATGCCGGAGCACCAGCAAGGAGGGAGTTGCAGTAGTCCAGGCGGGAGATGACAAGAGCCTGGATGAGCACCTGGGCTGCCTTCTCCGTGAGGAAGGGGCGAATCCTCCTGATGTTGTAGAGGAGGAATCTGCAGGACTGTGTCACCGATGCGATGTTTGCCGAGAACAACAGTTGATCGTCCAGGGTCACACCCAGATTCTTTGCAGTCCGAGTTGACGTCACCACAGCATTATCAATGGTGATGGCCATGTCTCGGTGCGGACAGCCCTTCCCGGGAGGAACATCAGCTCGGTCTTGTCCAGGTTGAGCTTCAGGTGGTGCGTCGACATTCACTCCGAGATGTCAGCCAGACAAGCTGCAATGCGTGCCTCCACTTGTGTGTCAGAGGGGGGGAATGAGAGGATCAGCTGGGTGTCATCAGCATAGCAGTGGTAGGAAAAGTCATGGGAGTGGATGACAGCACCAAGAGATGTAGTCTGTAGTTCTTGATCTCAGAGGGGTCAAGTGTCGGTTTCAGGAGGTGGGTGACTCTGGCAGTGTTGAAAGCAGAGGGAAAGTAACCAGACGTCAGAGATGTCTTAATAAGGTGGGTCAAGAAGGGAGGAAGTTCAGGTGCAGTGGACTGCAGCAGAGTGGATGGGACCGGGTCCAGGGAGCATGAGGTGGGGCGACTAGAGGTAACAAGGAGAAGCACTGTGTTAGGGGAGAGGGGAGAAAAGTGGGATAGAGAGGGGGAGGGGGAGGAAAGAGGAGTAGATGAAGGTAGAGAGGGAGGGGTGGAAGGCAGACGGGTGTGGGTAGTGCGCAGGGCACCAGCCGGGGGAGGCGGGAAGGAGAATCGGATATCGTTCACCTTCTTGTCAAAGAAGTTGGCGAAATCGTCAGGGAGGAGGGACGAGGAGGGAGGAGGGAGTGATGGTTGCAGGAGAGAGAAGAAAGTTTCAAAGAGTTTTTTAGGGTTGGAAGCAGAAGCCTGAATTTTAGTGCAGAAGAAAGCAGCTTTAGCAGCTGATAGAGAGGAGGAAAAAGTAGAAAGGAGAGATTGGAAGGTAAGAAGGTCCTCCGGGAGGTTGCCATTTCTCCATTTGCACTCAGCCGCTCTCAGGCTCCGTCTCTCAGTTCGCACTGAGTCCGACAACCAGGGGGCAGATGGAGTTTGGCGTGCAGGCCTGGTGGTGAGGGGACAGAGATGGTCGAGAGAAGAGGATAGAGTAGAGAAAAGAAGATCTGTGGCGGTATCAGGGGATAGAAGAGCGAAGGATTCAGGGGCAGGGAGAGCAGAGAGAACAGAAGAGGAAAGATCAGTGGGGGAAAGTGAGCGAAGATTGCGACATGAAGAAACCATGTGGGTGTGTGTGTGCAGCTAAACAGCTTGCAAAATTCTGTGCAATCTCTTATATTATTGGTGGCTGCCAAATATAGTGAAGACGCTGTTACTTGTACCGCTGAGGGGTGTTTGGGTAATTGTCCAAGATTTGCTGACCGTACAGTTTTTACAGCACCTTGTAAATATTGTCCTTGTATTTTATCAATTATGTGGACATAAATATATTATTAAATGTGTGTGTGTGTGTGTGTGTGTGTGTGTGTGTGTGTGTGTGTGTGTGTGTGTGTGTGTGTGTGTGTGTGTGTGTGTGTGTGTTTGGGTGGGTGGGTACAGTGTGAACTGGCTCAGCCATGCTTCAGAGCAGAGGGGTGTGTGAATACAGCCAGGGGGTTCAGGTGTGAGCCCTGTCCCGTAGGCTACACTGGACCCCCCCTCAGTGGGACTGGAGTGGACTTTGCCAAAAAACACCATCAGGTAGGAATCACACACCACATCACAAGGTTATTATAGCTTTGCATTTTTCATTAATTATTAGTATTGTTATTAATATTGATATTAATATATTATTATTATTATTTTACTTCATGTTTTCAATTAGTTGATTTGTTAGTTTTGTTATGATTATGATTATGATTATGATTATGATTATGATTATTATTCTTTTTTTTGTTTCTTTTTTTTTTAAGGCGTAGTTTTTGTTCAGTTTTTCGTTTTATAAATAGGATAATATAATATATAATCAGTTCGGTTGGATGATGGATGGATGATTAATGTGTTCATGTGGGTGACGTCAGAGCCCATCTGTGCATCTCTAACGGACACGGACACACACACACACACACACACACACACACACACACACACACACACACACACACACACACACACAGGGTTTGTATTAATAAACTGTGTATACAAAAATATACCATTTTATTGATGCTATATTTAATTACATTTTGCCATTTTTAACCATAAGCCTGAAGCCGAATAATAGAAGATCTATAAGCTTGTGAGCTGCTAAATATCTACTCCTAATCCTAACCCAACCTGAGTCTTTTTCCTACCCATTCTAACGAATGGGTAGGGTGAGGCTGAGGCCTGAGCCCATCCGTGCATCTCTAACAGACACGCACGCACGCACGCACGCACGCACGCACGCACACATTTCAATTTCTTTATTTGATTCCACATTTATAAAATACATTACAAGGGCACAAATATTTTTCAGTTGCTTCTGATCTCCCACTCACTTGAAACAACATGTGTCACAATGCTTCAGTCCGAACAAGTCCAGAATATAAACAACAAAAGCGCATGAACTGGTCATACACTTCAGTCTGCCATATTACCAACACAATTATGGGTACAGGAAGCACCTTCTCCTCCAAATAGATCGACTGCCTATAATGGAGGAGATTGAGCAATATTTTGCAAGCTGCTTTGCCTTACACTTGGACAACCCCATAATCCTCAAGCCCCTTACCACCAGCCTGTGGACATGGCCCAAGCTGCCAAATATAAATAACTAGAAGTTCGGCCCACTACGCGGGCCGAACGTCTAGTGCCCCCCCCCCTAACCCCCCCCCAAAAGAAAATATCGTTTGGGGGTACAAAATCGTGGGATAAAAAAAAACAGAGGGTTCGCCCCCGCTCCCCCCCCCCCCCTTAGGGGTCCCTGGGGTCTCCAGGCCGTGACCTACAGACACGGCGAAGGAAAACTGTAAAGCCACAGCCACGCATGCAAGATGTTGCACATGAACTCTGCAGCCGCACTGAGGCGCTCCAACACAAACACTCTGACATTAAGCTTCACACAACAAACATCAGCAGCACATAACATTCACCACAATGACAAACAAATTACGTCCGTGCAAAAATAAGCGAGGGCTCGCTTATTTTGGGGTTCAAAAATCGTGGGATAATTTTTTTTTTTTTTTTTAATAATTTTACCCCTTGGGACCCTCGCGAAACATCGCGGACCCCCGTGAAACATCGCGGACCCCATTGGCTGTTTTTTTTTTCATGAAGAAATTTCCCCCAAAAAAGTTTGTATTTATTTTTAAATAATTTTACTCCCAGGGGGTCCACGGGCGGACCCCCTGGGAGTCTTGGGACCCCCGCGAGACATCGCGGACCCCCGTGAAACATCGCGGACCCCATCGGCTGTTTTTTTTTTCTTCATGAAGGTGGTTGCTTGTTTCTGGCGCACATCTGGCAACACTGACCTGTCTGCTTGTCACAAGCCCAAATGCCCAAACGTGGCAACCCAGATGCCGACGGTGTTGTTGACACCAATTACTTGCGCATGCGCCTTATCTCGGATTGTATATATAGATAAATACACACACACACACACACACACACACACACACACACACACGCGCAGACACACACGCAGACACACACACACGCACACACACACACACACACACACACACACACACACACACACACACACACACACACACACACAATGTAATGTAATGTAATGTATAGATATATTTATTGTGACTTTAACTCTTGTTGTTGTTGATGTGTGCAGCTTTGTACAGATGTAGATGAGTGTGCTGACTCATCTAGTAGCTGTGTTCCCAACTCTGTTTGTATCAACACAGAGGTTAGTGCTGCTATTATTATGATTATGATTATTACTATTACTATTACTATTATTCTACGTTCCACCAAATGACATCAATGTTCCTCGATTTATAACTATATGCAGCGGATAGTTATTATTACATTATTATTATTATTATTATTATTATTATTACCCTTACTATTATTATTATTATTATTATTATTACCCTTATTATTATTATTATTATTATTATTATATTTATTATTATTACATTTATTATTATTATTAATACTAATCTTCTGTATTTTGTTCAATAACTTGTTCATACATATTAACCTTTTGGGAACACAGATAGTCCAGGCTACAATTGGCCAATAGGGGGCACTAGAATTAACATTTCTGTCTGAGGCTTAGTGCTGCCACCATCTTTGCTAGGAAGCAAGCAAGTGAAATTTGATACACAACATGCAGCTGGACATTCAGACCTAGAATTCTCACCTATTTGCCCCACCATTTAAAATGTTGTATTTATTAATGAATTATATAATTTTACTTTGGTACTGTAAGTGTATTCTGATGCCTATGTTAACCACTTCAGCCCTATTTTATACCTCGGCTATTTGAGAATAGCTGATCTACAAGCTCACAATGCGTTGCATCGCGACACGTTGTCAGCTCGTAGATCCGCTATTTTCCTTTAAGTACTTCTTCCTATGCACACACCAGGGTTGGTACAGGTGTGGTGAGTGTAAGGAGGGTTACCATGGGAACCAGAGCATGGGCTGCTCTCTGCGTCGCTCCTGTGCAGCACTGGGGGTCAACCCATGTGACCTCAACGCTCACTGTGACCTGGAACGCACCGGAGACATTTCCTGTCGGGTTAGTGTGTCTATCTGTCTGTCTGTCTGTCTGGTCTGGTCTGGTCTGGTCTGGTCTGGTCTGGTCTGGTCTGTCCTGGCTTATGTTTCCTGTTGGGTTAGAGCCCCTTCAAATTTTCACCATCTACTATGAAGTGTTCCAATATTTAAAGGCAGGGCAACAGATCATTTTAAATTATTATTCAAATAAGTTGGGAAAGAAAACTACTTCTGTCAGATAACTCACGAATAGATTGAACCAATATTATAGACCGAATATATTTAAGCAATATAATAGAATGAGAATACAAGTGTGGAAGTAATATTTTATCTTGGCGTTCAGGCTCTGCTATATTTTTTCTCCCTGCTCAGCACAATCATACGGCCATCATTAACCATTAAGAGCAGGGAGATAGATATACCATAACATAACAACCCCCCAGGGGAACAGACCAATAGCAGAGCCCACTGGTGGTGCTGGGGTGGTGGTGGGAGCAAACGCCGCATGACAACAAGCTAGAAGACACAACCGGATGGAATGCCCGATTCAAGAGAACTTAAATACCCGCCCAATTGGACAGCTGATTGCCACGTCTGTGTATGACGTAAGGATCTTGCATGACGCTGTAAACAGCCACATAGAATGAGCAATGCATGTAACCTCTCGAGTGTATGCTGCCAGAACTAACTCGCAGGCTACGTATCATTTCTGTCAGATAACTCACGAATAGATTGAACCAATATTATAGACCGAATATATTTAAGCAATATAATGGAATGAGAATACAAGTGTGGAAGTAATATTTTATCTTGGCGTTCAGGCTCTGCTATATTTTTTCTCCCTGCTCAGCACAATCATACGGCCATCATTAACCATTAAGAGCAGGGAGATAGATATACCATAACATAACAACCCCCAACACGCGGAACCAAGAACGCCCTATGGTGAACGCTCACCGATTCATCCAAACAGATATCCCACTAGACTCCTTCAGGAGACAGTGACGAATATGCAGCTAGCAATTCTGGATCATGCTAGGATATTCTAACATTATGTGAACTTGAATGTGAAGCCATGGCTACGCTTGCCGTAAGCCTTATCTATGTGAACTTGAATGTGAAGCCATGGCTACGCTTGCCGTAAGCCTTATTCTATATGATAGGAAAAACTATGTGTGGGGTGAATTCTCAAACCCATACCAACTGACCCAACCGATATCCCATCTTTTCCCCCAAAACAGCACCGAGACAAGCGTCTGGGATCGGCTAGGACATACTAACTTTATGTGAACTAAAAGGCCTTAGCTGCCATGCACAGGCAGCACTTAACCATTCCTCTAATAGCCACATAGAGGAATATACTACTTAAACTTAACATGACTAAGTGTTAAGAGTTGATGCCCCCAACCGCATCCTACTGATGCCCCCAACCGCATCAACTCTTATGCAACCCAACTGCATCACCGTGATGCTATACCCAACCGCATCAGCCATGATGCAAACCAACCGCATCAACCATGATGCCACGATGTTTTTTATTTCATTTTTATTATCTATTTTTGTATTATTATATATATATATATATATATATATATATATATTTTTTTTTAATCTGAAATTAGTACCCATGCACCACGGCCCAACCGCATCAGCTATGATGCCACTTAACCGCATCAGCCATGATGCCCATTAACCGCATCAACCATGATGCCCTTTAACCACATCAACCATGATGCCCATTAACCGCATCAACCATGGTGCCTTGAGTTTTAGCAACCAGCTGAACTCTCTAGTGCCAACCAAAGAAACATTTTAAACTTAACATGACTTTGAAGTCACGCTACACCTTACCTTCACCCAGCGACCACCAGATATGCATGGTAATAACAGAACTACATTTAGCAATTACAACACTTGTATTCATTACATCCTGAGCCAACAAAGAACTCCCCATTTTAGCGCACATGACGAACATGGCACTAAGACCATTTTATTCAGAACGGTTGATCCTGCACCAACTGAAAATATGCAGATGGTTGAGATTTGATCTGTTGAATTAAAGCTTAAACTGAAGATGGGACATGACCTGTTGAACAAATGAGCCACAGATAAAACATAATGCTGCTTGTGTGAGAACAGACTAAGATCTGTGTTTTAACAGCTAAGATCTATGACTGCCCCATCTAACCATAGATTGACTTCTAATTAACTAAGAATACTGAAGCAGCTTCCAATGAGAGACTTAAGATATATTCATAAAATGTCCCTCCATAGAAATAAAACATCAGAAATGATGGATGCATGACTAACTCTTGATATACACTTAGATTAGACTCCACATAGATGAAAGCAATGGTTATCGACTTAGTAGTTAGTAGTACCAACAATATTTAATCTGAATCCAGTACTCCCTTTACATTACATGCTTGTAAAATTGCAACCTTGCTTACAAGACTGCAAGAAGAACCACGCCAACATAATACCAAGAATGATAAGCCACCCTTTAAAGAACATAACATTAAATATTTGCCTCCTGAGCAGATTTTAATTAATGACCATGTGGTAAACTGAGCCCATTTTGGAAGACGGAAGCAGACATGTTTCTCTGGGTGGTAATAAATCACAATACTTTAAAGTCCGAGGCAGTCATTTCCAACAATCTTTTTATTGTCAAAAAGGCAACAAATACAGGGTTCAATATTGTATTCCGCATCTTTGTTCATAGGACCTGCTTTGTCCTGTTGAACGTGACAACTGTGTGTAGCCGAAAATCACAGAGAGTCCTGTTTTTCCCAATAGCACCATGTTATAAGCAAACAGATATTCCTCCTTCTGACCACTCACAACACAGATTTTATAGAACAATAGACCTTCTTGGGCAGGCCTTCTCAATCGGCACAAGGAATTAGCATCTCACTTGGTTTAAACATGTGACAATTTACTTTAACCCTTATCTATAAAACTGTACCTTTACACAAGCTCATATTATGCAATCTTTGTTTAACACCTTATTACCTTCAAAATAAGACCACACATATATGTATCCAACTTTGTATGAATGATTTAGACAGAAAGAGATGATTTAAAAAGGACTTAGCGTTTTCCTTAGATTCAAGAAGAAAAGTCTACATGCAACAAAACTGGTTTCTCCCCAACCACATTTGTTCACACTTGTGTACTTACTATAGAATAAGCTTTTACTGTGAGCTAGTTATAATTTACAATAATTCAGTTTAAGTCTATTTCTTTTAACAGCTGGCTGTAGAGAGAGAGAGAGAGAGAGAGAGACATGGCAACATGCGTGATTAGATCGCATAATTACAATGCCTTTTTTGGGAACAAAGAACTCGGCTGGGTGTGGTCTTTTAGGTTAGCACCTAAGACAATAGACAGGATAGCTAGACTGTTTACCTTAGTTAGATCACTACAGCTGTTCTCCCCCACTCACAACCCTCTGGCCTCCTTGTTCTGGTCTCACTCTGACATGGAACTTCTTGACAATTTGTGTTCATAATGTATTAATAGCATATTAACTTCATATTCATCAGTCTTGAATACTGATACACGACATATTCCCCTCATGGAGATATATTAATACATCTCCACAAAAGGATATTCAAGACTGATGTCACTTGTGTAGGTATCAACTAGAATCTGTTTTAACCAAAAAGACAACTTGTTCTATAAAAATGGTCAATCCGTAACCCCTCAAGACTGTTGAATTATAAAGTGACTCATCAACAAACATTGTACATCAAACACACAGAAATAATATCGCTGTACTCTCAGCTGGACTTCTTTTCACAAAACCTAAGAAAAAGTCAAGTTAATACAAACATCATTATTACAAGTTGGCAGTTACATTGTGTGGACAACGCGCAAATACAGAGACACAGCTCTGCTCTTATTTTTTCTATTCTAACGAACGCAATTCATTCTTTTGACCGTCCATTTTGCACAATTTGACATGAGGCATAAGTACGAATTCCCTGGACATGCTGATATGCAATCTGCAGATTTGCACACATCATAGCCCAGAAAACCCGCCCATATCCTTTCTGTCCGAATTTGGGAATCACACAAGAATTGTCATCCTAAGGGTGTTGCTTCTGAACCGAATCACAGCTATTTCAGTACTTGACTTGATATTGACAATCAGGATTCTCTTATCCATACCTGATCCGTACGGGTGCCCCTTTTTTCATATGATCGAAAGAAAGTGTCATGCCTTTCAATTTGCAGATGCAACTTGATGTGTCGCGGGTAACTCCTATAGGTACCTGGGACTTCCAACCGCTGCTGGTTTGTCAGAAACTATTGTAGATCTGTGACGACAGAGGTGTTGCACCCTGGCCTTGGCAAGGTGTTTTGTAGGGCCGATGATGATGAGTTGACAGATAGCTGGTGGTCGCCACTTCCTGCTGGATCTATGACGCGGAGATGAAACGGCTGTCAGGTCTGGAACTCTCTCCTCCGGTGTGGCCGGCTGAATCTCATGCAGGTTTTATCCCCACGACTCCCCTCTCGACCATGGTCTGTGATGGTCACTGGTAGGTGGAGAGATGTGAAGATAGGGTAGCTGTGGTTCCCTGGAGGTAGAAGTCCAGGCGACCTCTGTTTGTTCCGGGTCAGCTGTTCCCTTCTGCATTGTCATCCTGGTCCAGATGGATGGCTCCAATCTCAGCACCTGCTTTATCTCTCCTAGTACAAAAACAAAAGTCCACCTATACCTGCTCCACAGAAGCTAAACAGATGCCTAACTGCTTTAATACTCATACATTCAGGGATTAGTCACTCATAGACGCACAGTTTAACTCATGCTGTTAAAATTAGAGAACCTATCATTAAATTGTTGACTGCTATCTGATTCTTTCAGACAGTACATTCTCCTGCTGGTCCATTCGCTCCTTCATACATTGTACTAACTAAATTCCAATATTAAAGTGATCTTTCCCACCTTATCCCTATTTTACTCTTCTAATTCCTGTTGTATTTTGTCAATCAATCGTTCCATTTCGTTTATTCATTTACCACAGCTTTCTCCTTTTTCCATATTTGACTCTTGTATTTTCCTAATAATAAATCTCCTATTTTAAATCTTTTACTGCATCTTATTTTGCTCCAAATTTTATGACAATTATTTCCAAAGTTTGTAATTTATTTAAGGACAAATCTCTTAATTTACTGTGATTCTCTTAGAGTCCTGGTTAACTTACTATTTGTTTTCGTCTTTTAAACATGTTCCAAAATGTATTTTGCCATGATTTGATAATTATGAGAATATTCCAAAACTGTGAAGTCTAAAGGACAACCACAGAACTATATTTTCCTTAGTGTCCTTCAAATGTCTTTTTCTGTAATAACTTTGAATTCTTGCAATCGATATCTTCAGGCTTACCTCATGCCCACTGGACTCCTCCCCTCTCCGGTGAACCATTACAATGGATCACCGGTTCCTTCGCGCAATCGCTGGGCCCCCTCAGGGACACCATGATATGAGACGTTGAGCCGAAGGTTTGTTGAGAGGCCGTGGACAGGATTATGCAAGATGATTTCATGCATGAAACAATCCTGACGATCAACCACGTCCGTCGAGCTGCACCTGTGTGTTGGCAAAACCTGTTGTCCTGCTTGTGTCCGTCAATTGGAGTTTGACGAAACCTTTGGTGTGCCACATACAGCAGGCTTGTATCAGCATACCGTCATCGAAACGGTCGCACCTTCCTTCTGCTGTGACTGCGGTCTCCTGTATTACTGGATCAAACTTGTTGGGACACATGGAATTCTTGCAAGACATCACTGGACCACCATACGGTTGTCAGTTTTAGTGTGGGATTTTTTGTGTGAGCTTTTTGGTTACCTCGTTCCCTTTTTTGAAAAATAATACGACCGCTTTCCTTCTTTTCCCAATTATTTTGGATCAAATATGCTCCCCTCAGGCCACATCAATTAGCATTTGTTCAAATCGTTTCAGTCACAAACATTTGTCATTCTATTTCATTTTCTAGGCATACAGCTGTTTTCACAAAAATGTTAAATTCTCCTCTTATTATTCTGATTACTGAAAGTATGTTTTACACTGTACTTCCCTTCCTCGAAAATAAAACACAAACGATGGATACCATTATGTTGGTTATTTCAGAGCAATTTGTTCAAAAGGAAACTAATACTAATGTAATATTGTATGAAAAATTTGTCATTCTACACAACACACAATATTCTACAACCAGTATTACATATAAACTTTTAAGCCTTGTCAATACAATATAGAAAATGGGTGTGAATTTGGCCAACACATGTACACTTTAAGTACATGCTCTAATACATGTATTATCGTGATTTCTGTTTAGAAGCTGTAGCAAATGTAAACAAAAGGTATAAGGCTATATCGCCAAGGATAGGAATTTTAGAAGCTCAACTTAAAAACACTCTGTTTTAGAAACTTTTGGTGTCATCTATGAACGGTTAAAATCAATAATAAAAGGTCCTTTTTCTAGAATTAAGACACTCTGGGACTACACTAAGCCCCTCTAGTTACTTCTAAAACTGAATCAAATACAAATCAAACATTCTGAGCGTCTAATAATTTTAAAAGTCTGGTCGATACATTACTTCTTCCAGACAGGAGCTGTCTTTATTAAGCTGGCACAAGACACTCAAGCCATACTGACAATCATTAAGCCTCACTTGTATAGGCCATCTATGAAATAAAGGATTAATCGTTAACACAACAGACAAACAATGTTAATTCAAGCATTCTTAACACACTAGACCTAAAAAAATACTACTAAGGTAACCTCGTTAAAACTAAGAACTGTTAGAAGGAAGCAACTCTGTCACCATGAAAATAATGTCAAAAAGACCTAATCAACTGTCATTAATGGACAGGCTTCATATTTTGACCGCCAGGGGGAGCCAATCTGACAATGTCAGCTCAGCCCCCTCAGAGGTAAAATACACTATCATGTCGTCAAATAGATCACTACCACAGGCAACACGTCATCACGCAATGATCACGTGACGGTCCGTGCTTCCAGTGGGGTGAACTTTTAATTTCTCTTTACAATACTTTAACCAAAAAACGTATTTCAACTTATTCTTAGCCACCAGTGGTACGTCACAAAAATCGAGTATAATTACACGTTTGCAACTTCAAATCCTACACATTCGTGTCATTAAAAATAGTAACATAGACTGGTTAACTGTTCATAAATTGTCATTCAAATTCGGTTTTAATCTATTTAAGAATATCTACTTTCCTTTAACATATCGATCTAAATAGGTTACTAAATAGTGTGATAATTCCTCACATCTACCAGTAGGCAATGTCCATCAGTTTAAAAGGACAGAAATAGTCTCGAATGGTTGTGCCCCATCAAATAATCACGCATAATAAACAATTTTAATTTATACCTCTAGTAGGGTTTTAAAGCCACTTATAGCACCACTCTTAAACACCTTTCAGATATTATGGGAAAAATATCTCATTGTGGGTATTTAAGCAGGCACTCGTTTTTATCAAATTTATCCTAGCATTTACTATTTAGTTACAATCAAACAATTCGTTTTAAATTCGACGCATAATCACTTCTTCCCACAGCCCAGTGAGCCAAAATGCAATACATCTGTGAATTGAACCACACAGATGTAAAACACCTTAGCCCAACCTACAAAGTAACCATGACTAAGTTTAAACATATTACTACAGAATGCCATGGTGACTCCAAAGGCACACAACAGAATCCTTTCCTCTGGAACCGGCCAGAATGAGGGACCCTGGGGTCGCGTACCCCAAGGTTACTGTGTGTGCACTAAAAAGACCATATTTTAACATAAAGACAATGTTCTCCATAGCACACAGGTTAATGACCAGACCATTAAGGAATACGGGCGTGGATAAAGCACGCAGAACAGGCCAATAACAAACCATTAAACATACTTAGACACAACACCTTAACTACCCTAATTTGAACATCAACAGCTACTTTCGCCAATTCAATTCATTCCTCACAATAAACAATACACCCAGCATCCCAACCTCACTCCACCTTCAAGAACCGAGAAACAATCATTCAATAAGCACTCCTACCATATAGTTCACATGAAACAAACACACAACGTTCCCACCCGACCGCTTAACGACTATTTAAAGAAAAACAACGGTAAAACATCTCAACGAAAATTAAGGCACTGCTCCACACTCACGTGTCAAAACAGACAAATAACACCATTACAGAGAACCTTCAAAACAACAGAAACCTGATCCGTAGTTTCTTAAAAAGACAAGTGTTCCTATTAAAGAAAGAAAGCTAAAAAAGCTTCATAAACAAAACAGTGTGAAAAACTAAACGCCATCTTGTGCTTAAACACAGTCAAAAGAAGCCTTTCCCACACACGAGAGAACGTGTGTCCTTGTACAACTACAGGGTATAACGTACAATTATTCTAAATGTAAAAATAAAAAAATAATACTTTACTCCCTTCAAAGATCTTATTCCATACAAACAAAAGGAATCTCGTACAAGCGTTGAAATAAGGAGATATTACGAATGTAATATACATAAGAAAGTAGCTTTTAAGTTTTTAAAAGTTAAAACTCCAAACTGCGTCTCTCCGGATATGACGTAGAAACGCGGAAGTCAAGACGCGTAGAAAAACTACATTCCCGGCCCAAAAACTACAAATTGCGCGTCTGGCCCGAGTGAAAGCTCTCACACAGAAGAACAAAGAATGAGCTATGCAAAAATACCTTCCCCCTCTAGAATAAACAACAACACGAAACAGTAGGCCTACGCTGCTCTAAATTTAAACCTCCTATCCTCACCTGTTCACAAAGTCAAGAAGCAAGACGCTTCTTTAATCCTATAAACAGCCACATTCTAAAACTGGCTCTTAACCAAAACATAACCGTTCCATTCGCCTTCGTAGGTTTCCAAAAATCAAATCCAGCTTCATATTTACACAAATTTCCACTCGACACAATAGGCCAAGATAAAAGAATCACTCCTCTCAACCAACATCTCTAAAGCCTCAAATTTCAACCATATAGTTCTGTCCATCTCTTACAATAATACAAGCGGAATCCTAAGTCCAAACAAAAGTTTTAAAAGCTTACCATACTCCACTCCCCTCTTCAAAACATTATACCTATTAACAATGTTTTGAGAAAAACTCATTCATTCACGAAGAAAAATTGGAAACGAACCCAAGCTACTGTGTGCACTAGCAGCTCAAGTCCACAGTCACTTTGCAGCATACAAACAATACAAAACCATCCGACGCTAAAAAGCAACACAATAGATAGAGAAAGAGAGAGAGAGAAAAAGAGAGAGAGAGAGAGAGAACCGTAGCTCTACTCGACCCATTAACAAACAGGTCACAAACGCTACTAGCAAAAAGCCACCGCGATGCTTGGAAACAACATATGCAAACATGCACAACGAGTACCAGGAACCAACTTTAAGTGCCATCAGTGGGCTGCCCTTACATTACATACTTATAGACATTCTTACCGAACCGAATAGTTTCCACAGGCCTCTCTGTCAACCTTAAACGCTGGGATACAATGTTGCAAACTGTTTCACAAAATAAGCCTAAAATATCGGTATTTAGATTCCCCGACAAAACAAGCTTAAAATATAAAACAACTCAGAACACCCTATCCAGCTCTTTCATACCTAATCTACCTTTCACAACCATGTGGAAATATCCGGGGCGCTCGCGTGTATTATAACTAGCAAGATTAAATACCAGTAGCGAGAGTCTAGATTACAAGGCTCTATTTTATCACAAGAGCCCTCTTTGACCAGATGCGCGTTTTACACTTTCCGATCAGATCCTACATCTAATTAATGTCTAGCTTGAACCCCTAGAAAGAAATTAGACGCTTTAATGTACCACGACAAATCAAAAGTCCATTTATACTATCCGAAATGCAGTTTAACCCAGACACGGCTTGAACCCCCGTGAAGAGATCGAACATTTTTTTGTGGTACACGGAAACGGTGAAACACACAATTCTACGCTTCCCGTGTTAGTGTCTCACCAATGCGTGCATGAAAACATACACTCCACAGGCTCCAAGCGGCCTCCAAGCACGCAACTTAAAACCACACAGAGACATCATCCATTTCCGCCGGAGCCAAAATGGCCCATATAAGGTCTTTTTTTTTCTCCAACCGCCATAAACACGGACAAAGTGTAACATTAGAGGTACAATTCACACATACCTTCAACGAAAACTTTGTAGAAATGTCCCGTGTTCCAGCAGCAAGGGGCCTAGCTGTCAGCCAATAATTGTGTGGTAAACTGAGCCCATTTTGGAAGACGGAAGCAGACATGTTTCTCTGGGTGGTAATAAATCACAATCCTTTAAAGTCCGAGGCAGTCATTTCCAACAATCTTTTTATTGTCAAAAAGGCAACAAATACAGGGTTCAATATTGTATTCCGCATCTTTGTTCATAGGACCTGCTTTGTCCTGTTGAACGTGACAACTGTGTGTAGCCGAAAATCACAGAGAGTCCTGTTTTTCCCAATAGCACCATGTTATAAGCAAACAGATATTCCTCCTTCTGACCACTCACAACACAGATTTTATAGAACAATAGACCTTCTTGGGCAGGCCTTCTCAATCGGCACAAGGAATTAGCATCTCACTTGGTTTAAACATGTGACAATTTACTTTAACCCTTATCTATAAAACTGTACCTTTACACAAGCTCATATTATGCAATCTTTGTTTAACACCTTATTACCTTCAAAATAAGACCACACATATATGTATCCAACTTTGTATGAATGATTTAGACAGAAAGAGATGATTTAAAAAGGACTTAGCGTTTTCCTTAGATTCAAGAAGAAAAGTCTACATGCAACAAAACTGGTTTCTCCCCAACCACATTTGTTCACACTTGTGTACTTACTATAGAATAAGCTTTTACTGTGAGCTAGTTATAATTTACAATAATTCAGTTTAAGTCTATTTCTTTTAACAGCTGGCTGTAGAGAGAGAGAGAGAGAGAGAGACATGGCAACATGCGTGATTAGATCGCATAATTACAATGCCTTTTTTGGGAACAAAGAACTCGGCTGGGTGTGGTCTTTTAGGTTAGCACCTAAGACAATAGACAGGATAGCTAGACTGTTTACCTTAGTTAGATCACTACAGCTGTTCTCCCCCACTCACAACCCTCTGGCCTCCTTGTTCTGGTCTCACTCTGACATGGAACTTCTTGACAATTTGTGTTCATAATGTATTAATAGCATATTAACTTCATATTCATCAGTCTTGAATACTGATACACGACAACCATAACATTCATTATCCAATAACTTCATAACAATAATAACGGTACTAAGTTTGGATTCCAAGAACCTTTGAAATGTCCATCAACCATGACTCTACTGAAGAGCCCCACCATTTATCTGGTAGCAATAACTTTACTCTTGTAGCTTGTCACACAACATGACATCAATTGTCAACCGCTTTTATAAGAATGCATTACATCCGGGGATCTGAACATATGTTGATCCCAAGATAAGACATGAGTGCCCTCATGAATTGCTCCCCTCCTTTATGCCCTGAGAGCATGAATGCCCTCTGCTGGACTGACTGCATTTCGCAATTAGCAGTGTTAAACCATCTTTAATATAACGAAGACCATTTAGACGGGCTGCTATTGCTAAAGATAAAGGAAAGCAGTTGTTTTCCTTCAAGTGTTTCAAGATTTACTTAAGAAAATCCCTGTAACCTACCAGACTCTTATCCAAGGTGTAAGCAGCAAAATGTATATCACCTTGACAGCAAGAATAGCTTAATTAGCTTTGCAATACAAGAGCACAGGGGCAACTTTAGAATGCAACCAAAAGCTTACATCTAACCAAGCAATGCAGCCAACACAGTATAATAGCCCATTACTTACTTGATTTGCACAATTTACTTCATTATTATATTTACCAGCCTCCACTATATCTTAGAGGCAAATTATTACCTGCAAATTATTACCAGAAAATGTAGGCTACATCAGATGGAAATAGCTATATGCACCAATTAGCACATACTAGCTGCAACATAAAATAAATTACCACAATATAATGGCCATACTGCACACTATAGTCTACTTTAGAATAAAATGATGCACCATGAACCATAAGTTCTCTTTACAGCATATTTGCTTATAATAAAAATACATGGCAACCCAGCACTGTGTTGCGGTCTATGCTTGCAGTCCCATAGCCCGGAGGGAACGCACTGACGTTGATCTGCACATGTGAACCACAACATGTTTGGAAGCGCAAGAACACACACTAGCTCTTCTTCATCCACAAGTGTACTTTCTTATCCTACTCAAGATGACGGCCAGACTGTGCATTAATCGTTTTTAACCAGTACATTATATGAAACATAGGTTTGAGCAATGCACTGCATAAAGTGACGCTCTCCCTCTCTGCTCTACGTGCAGTGATGCCGGTTTGAGAGAGAAATCAGCCAACCTAGACCACGAGAATACTTGTATTTAACCTGTATTATCCCAATGTATGCATTGCCATTTTTTTTTTTATTACACATTAATCTGGGGACCATGACAGAACCACATAAGAAAGCGATCCCAAAATAACTATTCCCCAGAAATAAGCCAAACCCACCAATAATAACAAGCGATTTGACAGAAACCAGCCAATGTTGCTTATAATGAGATGAGGCCCCATAGCCCGGAGGGACACAACAGAAAGCTCTGCTGGTTGAGCTAAAACACCGCTGTTTTTCAGCTTAACTTTGCAAACATTAGCAAGGAGCAGTTTCACTACAATTTAAGTTGCTTTGCTTTTAGTAATAGAACGAGTATCATATAACAACCAGCGGCACCAGACCACCACTGAAGCCTCAACAATGACATTAGCAGCAACAGCATATTAGCTTTTTTCAGCAGCATAGAGAAGAACACAGCAGCCTTAGTAGATAAACAAACGCAACGCCATACCACCTGGCCTTCACAGAAGCCTATAGACAGCAGTTTATGAGCAGAAAAGCATGATTCAAGTACCGTATTTTCCGCACTATAAGGCGCATCTGAGTATAAGGCGCACCTTCAATAAATG
Organism: Gymnoscopelus braueri; assembly: GCF_963280865.1. Taxonomy (NCBI): domain Eukaryota; kingdom Metazoa; phylum Chordata; class Actinopteri; order Myctophiformes; family Myctophidae; genus Gymnoscopelus; species Gymnoscopelus braueri. Next base: position 439,564 of record NC_137624.1, on the reverse strand, counting down.
TATTATTTTCATATATACGGCGCACCGCATTATAAGGCGCATCCGCACTATAAGGCGCACTGACGGTGCGGCTTATAGTGCGGAAACCAAGGGAACCAATATTGATACATATATAAGGCGCATCGGATTATAAGGCGCATCCGCACTATAAGGCGCACTGACGGTGCGCCTTATAGTGTGGAAAATACGGTAGCATGAAGCAGTAGCTCCAGCAAACAACCAAACAACCAGCCAGGAACAGCAAACGCCGCATGACAACAAGCTAGAAGACACAACCGGATGGAATGCCCGATTCAAGAGAACTTAAATACCCGCCCAATGGACCCTTCGCTAAACCCCGCCCCAAACCGGCTTGTCCTATCCTACGTTAGCAACGGTTACTAAGCTAGGTGAGCCTGGCAAGCTTTCTCTACCAGTCGCAAAATGCCGAAGCGTTGCGTATACGGGACTTGCAACTCGGATGCAAGATATCCAGAACGTTTACAGGGAGGAGTTGTATTTTTCGCCTTTCCGAAACCAAACAAAGAACTGGAGAGATGTAAAATATGGATTAAACAGTGTGGAAGACCTCACGCACAGCTTAATCCATCGAAGATAACCAAGAACTACCATGTTTGTTCCAAGGTAAGACGCTAACGCAAAGCTCGTTTTTTACGCACGTTCAGTCGCACACACACACACACACACACACACACACACACACACACACACACACACACACACACACACACACACACACACACACAGCTTTTTCATGCTACATTACTGGTACAGTTAGGATTCTCAGTTGCTTGTTTTAACATTCGAGTAAGGTAGTTGTGTGTCATTTGAGGCTGAGCAAATATACCAGATAAACACTAGTAGCTTAAGTAACGTCGGTTGCTAATAAAGACACGTTCTAACACTGGCCTCTTTCTAATAGCATTTTGTGAATGGACGACCAACGCCAGAGTTTCCCAATCCTGTATCTGCTATCACCGTGTCTGACCAAGGACGGGAACATTTGGGAGGCTGCAGAAAACCTCCATTCAAAAGGTTGGTTATGCAAATCAGAACATAGTAGTTAATAAACTAACTTTGCTTTCATAGTGCTTTATTAACATGGTGTGGATATACACTTGTGAGTTGCTTTGTGTGGACGTCGATGCGTTGTATCATTACAGATCTGATGTAACAGTCACAACTTGTGACTTACATCTGATCTGTATGATGCAACGCATCGATCGACGTCGTCCACACAAAGCACTCATTCACCTCTGTTGTTGTGGTGTGTTAACTCTGCCATTGACATGAGTTAGAAAGCTTTTAAAAACAATGTAGTTCTTTTTTTGGTATAGTGCATTTTATTTGTGAAAATTTAACTCAAAGTAGCTGCCAATAAACTTGTAAAAGAAAAAAAACATTTGACAGGCAGAATCATTTTCTTATTTTTTTTAACATTTACAGACTTAGAAGTGCTGAACCAAGTGCTGAACTCAGTGCTGAACAACCCTCCACCTCAAACCTCACCGAAGAAAGTGCATCACAACACCATGGCACACAGGATGATGCACAAGCCTCCACCTCAAACCCCGCTGAAGAATCACATCACTGTGGCAATGGTAAGTGCACATGTATACATGTTTGTTTGTTTTTACCTCTGGTGGCAGCTACTAAGAAAATAATCAAAGAAAAATGAATCTAATTTATTTTTCATGCCACCCCACTTAACAGCATCAAAATGGATGCGCTGTAGGTGGTAGTCCTCTTTACACATAATGTAAAAATCACACCATGGCATGCCTGTGAGTGCCAGCTGCCCCATTATTTGAAAGTGATATATGTGACTCTCCCTGAGCTTGTAGCTACCATCTGCCTGCCTCTTGAGGTATACACACTGTTGGATGGTGTCTTTTGATGGGCACTTGATCTCCAAAAGTCCATAGCTTGTACTGTCACCCTCACCCCTCTCTATGACTTTCCTGTCTGGTGAAGTGCCAAGGTGTGGGGCGTGAGGATTTACCACGAAGCCACAGGGTAAAGCTCGATTGCCTGTGACCTCACAGTACTGCCTTGCTGCAGTGGACTCGAGGTCTATCCCTCTTTTCATTGCCTTGGTCTGTCTCTGCAGTGGGGTCTTGATACTGGTAGCAAGACTTTCATGGTTGGCTCTCCTGGAGCATATTCTATGAAAGGAGGAGCTTGATGTTAGTCGGGGAGAACGTGCAAGATGCCAAAGGTCTGATGTGTTTTGTTGTCTGGTGTCACGTTCTAGAGCTATTGACTCCGACAATGTGATGCTCATGTTACTGTAACAATTTTGGTTGTTGTAATGCAGCACTGTACAGACATCCGTTGGTTGGGATGGTAATGGGAAATCGGGGAAATCGCCAGGCTGGTTTGCAGGTGGTGTTGTTGATACAGCTGTGCAGATGACAGGAAGCTGTAATAAGGAAGACAAATGAATTAAATGATTTAATGTTCTTTTTTGTTGTTGTCATTTTTACTATTACAGAGGCACATCATCTCACATGCAACCATGAGGAGGAACTGAAAACTCTAAAGGACAGATTGGCACAACAGACGCAGGAGATGGTGAAGCTGAAAATGGCACTGGATGCGAAAGACGGCCAACTCCAGCTGCTTAGAGAAGAACTTTGTGCACGCACAACCAGTCCAGAGAGTTTAAATGAAAGTTCTGTCCCAGGATATTTCCACTACAACACTGGATTCACATATGATCAGTTCAACAACTTGTGTGAATTTTTCAAATTGCCAAATAATCCAGATGCCCCACAAATACAGATTCCTCTCACATACATAAAGACAGACAAGAACATCCAAGAAATGCCCTTGCGTAGTCAGTTTTTGCTCACACTAATTAAATTCAGACAAAATTTCAACCACAAAGATTTAGCATTTCGATTTCACATTCCTTTACAGAGTGTCAGCACACTGATGAACTCCTGGATAGACTACATGTATGACAGACTTGGCCAACTGGCCATTTGGCCACATAGAGATGTGATTTCACAGAACATGCCATCTAACTTTAAAGAGGACTTTCCAAACACTTTTGCAATACTGGACTGCACAGAACTAAAGATAGAGAAGCCTACTTCATTAGTCTTGCAGAGTCAGACGTATTCCACTTACAAGTCTGCCAACACACTCAAGTCTCTAGTTGCCTGTGACCCACGAGGTGCTGTTATCTTTGTGTCTGCCCTCTATACTGGATCCATCTCGGACAAAGAGATCTTTAATCAGTGTAATATCATGGAGCAACTGCAGGGTTTGATTCGGTGTGGCTACCTTAATGTAGGAGATGGTTTAATGACGGACAAGGGTTTTCTTATTGAAAAAGAAGTGGAAGATATTGGCCTGAAACTTAACATTCCACCATTTTCCAGGTCCAACCGTCAGATGCCACATGCAGATGTTGAGATGACCAAAAAAATTGCTAAGCACAGAGTTCATGTGGAAAGAGCCATTGGCAAAATTAAAAACTTTAAGATTATTTCTGGTAAGATCCCAAATACTCGTTTAGGTAATATTAATCAAATATGGTATGTGGTTAGCATGCTGTCCAACTTCCAACCACACATCATCAAAGACGAGTGATCTAACTCCTTGACATTGAAAATGTTTTGCTTTTCCTCAATGTGATTCCGAAGGTTTCTTTTTTTTATTTTTTATTGTTGGAATAAAGGGTTGATGGTACAATCTTTACTATGAGAGATTACTTGTACTTCTAAGTGGAATGAAATTTGTATTAAAACAATACTCTCAGTTCAGCCAAGTGCTTTTCATTTACCTGATGGCTCAAACCACTTCCAAGGGGGTATTTGCTTCCTCCTACAGCTACATCGACAGGGGGTCTGTTGGCCAAATAGCTGATGGGTGCTCCTGTCTGTCGCTGCAGCAGGCTCAAGTCCTCCTCTGTTATAGAGTTGCTCCTCATCCTAGCAAAACAAAAAAAAGAGTGTACTGCTATGAATGATCCCATTATTCCCATATGAACTTGGTTATTAACAAATATATTTATGCTACTGTATGTGTGGACCTCATAAAGATGAGCTGATGATATGCATCAGCCTAGCTGTAGTATACAACCCTCGTAGACGTATTTATGATTCTGACGTTTTCAATCTACGAGAGTTGTAGGGTAGATCCCCCATGGGCAACTGGACTTTCTGCACTATGCCCCTCAGATACTCCAAACGTGTACAAATTGAAAATAAAGGTGCTTACCCCAAAGCCCCAAATGTTAACTACTTCTACGCGGTAGTAGTTTAATGTAATAATCCATATCTTTCAATAAAGAAGTGTTTTAATGCAGTCTGTGGCCGAATGCCATTTTTTCACCCTCGTTTACTTACTGTTTACATTGAGTGTAATTCCGGGTGTCACCGGATGCGCCCCGTCACTACCCGTCACTACCGCCCATTGGGAACTTCCGACAGAATCGGCCACAGACGGCATTAAAACACTTCTTTATTGAAAGATATGGATTATTACATTAAACTACTACCGCGTAGAAGTAGTTAACATTTGGGGCTTTGGGGTAAGCACCTTTATTTTCAATTTGTACACGTTTGGAGTATCTGAGGGACATAGTGCAGAAAGTCCATGTCTCCATGGGGCGTTAACCCTACAACTCTCGTAGATTGAAAAAGTCAGAATCATAAATACGTCTACGAGGGTTGTATACTACAGCTAGCATCAGCCAATGGTTTCTTAAGAAATAAACTTAAATCAAACGTAATCCTTAATGAGGCGTGGCCGCATATTGTGAGTTAACCTTGTTTGTAAATAATGTAATAATAATTTAATAATAAGTCTGAATACCCCTGCCCCCCGTTCATCTTGAATGTACCTTTTCCCAGTGTAGTGACAGTCAACAGGTCTCCGTTTGCGGTCTTTCTTGGCTTTTGCGACCACGACGGACGATATGGGCACGGGGTTTATTTTGGGTCCTCTGGGTTTGTGCCATTGTTGTGACAAACTAGTGCATGATCTTATAGGGCTTTCTAGTTGTGCTTTCATGACATCCAGTGTATGAATCAAACCCACGATGTGGGAACAATATCCAGGTGCGCTATAAAAACACATGGAAAACAGGATGATTTATGGGCTAAAACACATAAGATACCGAAAACTATGGGAAGTCATGACTGAACCTTAGCTTAAAATAAAACAATATATTTACTTACCCTGCAATGCAAGAACATTGTTGATCCTTTATATGTTTGTCCACAACATGAATGGACAAGACGTGAGGTGGCTGACTTTTACATTGTGAACGGTGCGCCTTCGCCTCGATTTGAATGTCATGTTCATTCATTAGACTTCGGCGACACATTATATTGTGGATATATTTTTCGAACGCATATTGCAGTCCCTTCTGCCTGGTTCTCTCTGAAATTTCCACACCACTACTCCAGAAATTTGACATGACCTCCTTGGGAATGTCTTTCACTGAAATAGTCGCAAACTCCATGATGACATGCAGAACAGATGAACCAAGACGCGAAAGCTTGCCAGGCTCACCTAGCTTAGTAACCGTTGCTAACGTAGGATAGGACAAGCCGGTTTGGGGCGGGGTTTAGCGAAGGGTCCATTGGACAGCTGATTGCCACGTCTGTGTATGACGTAAGGATCTTGCATGACGCTGTAAACAGCCACATAGAATGAGCAATGCATGTAACCTCTCGAGTGTATGCTGCCAGAACTAACTCGCAGGCTACGTATAATTTAATGTTCTGATTTGATATTCTCACAAACAAGAAATATGGTTGTTGGGGTGTTTGAACGGCTAAATGTGCCCCGCCCCCAACATTAAGTTGAGAAGTTTTGTGATGTCAGGATTGCAATGAGTAAGAAGCAGTAGGAAGTTCAATCTGGTAAACTCAACTGAACCCCTATAAACAAATACAGGGATATGTCTATGATCAATATACATTCAATTTAACCGGCTAAACTCACCTAAACTCTCTATAAACAAATACCAAGGATACTTATTATCTTAAAATGTCAAATTTTGAAGGAAAAAGAAGATCACATTGTGGTATTGCTACTTTTACTCAAGTACAAAAATAAAAAACGTGAGTGCTTTTTCCAACACTGCGAACATATCTTCCCGCTAACAACATATTAGCCTGAGGATCATGTTGGCGTGGTTTGCTTGTTGTTAGCTTGTTATCTCCTCTTATCATGTTGTCAGATTGTCATTAGCTTGTCGTTAGGTCTTGTTAGCTTGTCGTTGACGGATGAAGATGGATGCTCTTTCATGTGTCAGTGTAACGTTGGATGGGCGGGGAACGGGAACACCTGCGGCCTGGACTCGGACATCGATGGATACCCAGACTCCGCCCTGCCCTGCATAGATAATGACATCCACTGTAGAGCTGTGAGTATCTACTTAAGCCTGAGTTATACTTGGTTGTGTGCCGTGACGGTGTCACGCACCGAAAATAGCCGATCTGCAAGCTCACAATGCGTCACGTTGTGAGCTTAGATCAGCAATTTTCATGTAGCCCATATAGGGTTAATATACATGGGCTACGTGTGTGTGTGTGTGTGTGTGTGTGTGTGTGTGTGTGTGTGTGTGTGTGTGTGTGTGTGTGTGTGTGTGTGTGTGTGTGTGTGTGTGTGTGTGTGTGTGTGTGTGTGTGTGTGCGTGCACACGTGCGTGCGTGTGTGTGTGTGCGTGCGTGTGCAGGATAACTGTGTGAACACCCCTAACTCGGGCCAGGAGGACACGGATGGGGACGGTGTTGGGGACCAGTGTGACGAGGACGCTGATGGAGATGGCATCAAGAACGTGGAGGTACGTTCACCACTGTCACAACTTAACAAAGTGATAAAGAAAGTCAGCTAAACTGAGCGATTCAGTCTGGATTCCAGGCTAGCAAATTAATTCAGTGTCACACAAAAGTATCAAAAATAGCAGATCTACAAGCTCAAAAAATGTTGCAATGCGACACATTTTGAGCTTGTAGATCGGCTATTTTTGCTATGTTTGAATTTGAATCCTGCCAAAAAAAATGTTTACATATGAGGTTTCCACCCGACAGCAACAATATGTGATAATTCACATTTGATGCATTGTGTTTTTAGGGCTGTCAAAATCTTCATCAAATGAATCACTGTTTAGCTGCCCATTTCTAAATATGCCCACAATAGGCCCATGTTCTCTGCATATTGTTGTGGGAAGATATGGGCAGATATGTAAATATTACATGTCTTTATTAGGAGAAATATAAAAACCAAGGTGTGCACCATTGGTTGTACCGATTTAGGAAAGCAGTATTATTGAGGTTTATCAACTAGCCTACTTACAGTAGAAAGCACGGTGTGCGTGCGTCTGTGCGTGTGACATAAATACAGTACTGTAAAACTGGGCTGGTTTCAGGCAGTCAGTAACGGAGCCGCTCTGTTTTGGTTTCATTGAATACTTTATTAGGACTTTGAAAACAATACGGCAGTTAAGTGAAAACACTATGCTAAAAGCATAACACAAAATGTATGGGGGGTTTGCTCTCTGGGGGCAAGCTAGTGGGGGATCAATGTATCTAAGTCCAATGATATTGTGGGGGCAGCCATGTTTCTAGGTCAGATTTTAATTTGGTTGGGGAATCGAGAAGTGTCATGGCTGTTGGTAGTAGGGCATTCCACACTTTGGTGGCAGCAGAGTAGAATGCATTTTCCCCATATGTTTGTGCCAAATATAGGGAGGAGCTGCCTCTAGTGTTGTGCCCACCATGGGTGTCTCTCACTCTAGACTAGAGAAGTCTTACCAGTTTTTTTTGAGAGGTCTGCAATTTCGTTTTTAGTGACTCTGTCACAAATGAACTCACCTGCTAGAAGAACCGCACCTGATATCAAATTTGAATGCATTAATTCCATAAACGAATCATCCCAAGATAATACTGTAATGTTGACAGCCCTAGTATAATGCACATACTGTACCATGATATTCTACATCTGGCTGCATAACCAGGGGGTTTCTCTTTGTGTCCGGGCAGGACAACTGTCGTCTGGTCCCCAACAGAGACCAACAGAACTCGGACACAGACTCGTACGGTGACGCGTGTGACAACTGTCCAAACGTCCCCAACAGCAGCCAGAAAGACACAGATGGAAACGGAGCAGGAGACACATGTGACAACGACATTGATGGAGATGGTACGAAATTCTAATGTGTATAAATGTACATTTACATTCAAATGACCTCATGATCTGCTGTCAAATACTGCTGGAATAAGGACTCGCATTTTTGAAACACCACAATGTAGAAATACATTGCCCTAGTCTCGTACACAGCAGAGAAAGGAAGGGAACCACTACTGGCAGTAGAAATTAAGTGTAGGAACATCGGACTCAAGTGTGTGTGTATGTGTGTGTGTGTGTGTGTGTGTGTGTGTGTGTGTGTGTGTGTGTGTGTGTGTGTGTGTGTGTACGGTGGTGGTGGTGGTGGGCGTGTTGCCGCGTGTGTGTGTGTGTTAGCAAGCGTTTGTGTGTCTGTGTATTTTTACAGGCAAGACCCGCCTAACTCTGTCTCTGATTGGCTTAGCCAAAAATTTTACCCCACGTTAACCAATCATCACTCCTCTCTGTCCACTTTCACTTTTTCATGGTACCGTGAGAGGACAATACCTACATTTGCCTATGTTAGATGACAGGCAGGCAGCTCCGCGGGGGGACACAGTTCAGTTGGATCACATAATGTAACGCAGTAACGCACCCATTTAAATCACAGTAACTATTACGGCGTTACTGAATGGGAAAAGGTAACTAGTTACGTTATTAGTTACAGCAAAAAGTTGTTTTGTTACATAACACGTTACATTAGTAACGCGCTAGTCCCAACACTGTGCGTCAGGCACCCGGAACTGGTGGCAAGCAAACTACTACACTCTGGGAGCCAACCCAGGCACAGCCAGGAAGGGCAAGAGGTGCGCCACCTACGTACACACAGTGTGGCACAACAGCAGCGCTGAGAACACCGCAGAGATCTGGACCCTGATGCTAGACAGGATTGCTGATTTATGCTGATGTGTTTTGGTATAACACCATGACTGTGGTGTCTGTTTGTTCTGATCACCCCTTTTTCCATTGATGCATTAGTTTGTGTGGTCTGATGTGCGCAATTGCCACATAATTCCGTGTAGCGTCGGGGCGGGTAGAGCGTCAGGAGGTAGAGCGTTGTTACGACACTGGGTATAGGGACGCAATAAAGGCAAGATGGTGGTATATGCCAAAACTCAAGTTTTATTACAGTGAATCAGTTTTAAACATACAATCGGTATGAATATGAGGTGCTGCTAGTGCAAAGAGTGAATAGGGCTGAGCTGGAACCAAATCATAAACTGAACCAAAATCATATAACACTTCCGTAGCCACTATAGAACCTCCAAATCTGTCTACCTAACTAATAACCAAAACAGCAATAAATACAAATCTTATCTGACTACTCTATTCTTACTTAAGCAAACAGAAATACAGAACAAAGGAACCTACCCTCTACCTGGTGTGCTAACAACAAAATCTAGCAGAATAATAGAAAATATGCACAATACTAAACCTGCGCTGGATCAGTAACGGTTTGCACTTGAGTGTTCAGTAGCAACCTTTCACAAATGAGGTCGAGCCAAAAGGTGAGTTAAGGCAACATGAATAACTTTACTTTGGTGGGCGCGCTGGCACTAGCCTACGCTACACACAAATACATATAAAAACTGACAGCCGTGATGAATGGAAGATCCAGGCCGGTTTTAAAAGGATGGAGGGAGCGCTGATTGGAGGACGATGAATGGATGAGGAGTGGGATGAACCAATGGCGTGCTTGGCGTGGATAGCACTGAACCAATCCTACGGACGGCCCCGCACACAGGGTCTGCATAAAAGGCAGTGGTGGAAAAAGTACTCAAATGTTTAAAAGTATCAATGCTGGAATGTAGAAGTACTCTGTTACAAGTAAGTCCGGAATTCAAAATTTACTTGAGTAAAAGTACAAAAGTATTGGTATCAAAATGTACTTTAAGTACCAAAAGTAAAAGTACTAAAATGTTTGAAAATAGCAGATCTACAAGCTCACAACGTTGTGTGCTTGTAGATCAGCTATTTTCAAAATTCCTCAAAATTGTACTCAACTACAGTACTTGAGTACATGTACTTAGTTACTTTCCACCACTGATAAAAGGACACACAACTTTAACTTTGTTTGTGTTGTTGTTGTTGTTGTTGTTGTTTTAACTTGCTGTTCATTGTAGGCATTCCCGATAAGAGCACGTTTTCCACTTTTTCCACCACTGTGTCTTCTTCCTCCAGGCATTCCCAACGTCCTGGACAACTGTCCTCGTGTCCCCAACCCCATGCAGACGGACCGGGACGGGGACGGAGTCGGGGACGCGTGTGACAGCTGCCCTGATGTCAACGACCCCATGCAGGTCAGACCAGAGTGGGTGTGATTTGGGGTCCTAGGGGATGGCTATTGCCTCCCCTTAGCGTTCACATTTAACCTCAAAATGTACTTCTTCTATGCACTTCTTCTCACTATATTTTTTGCATCCTGACCTTAACTCTCTGATGTCTGGCATTTTATTTGTACCCATTAACCCATTTAATCCGGGAACACATCTCTGTCATTTTAAGATTTCTTTGGCTATTCAAAAATAGCAGATCTACAATACGAGCTTGTAGATCTGCTATTTTTGAATGTCACCGGATTGAATGGGTTAAGACTGGAGGCCGATTCTACAAATTCCTTCTAAATCAGTACTTTCTCACACTTTCAACATTTTTCAAATTAAAAAAAAAAATGCAGATGTACAAGCTCTCACCACGACACAAAGGGACGTGCTGTGAGCTTGTAGATCTGCTATTTTTGAATAGCCAACGCAAAAATCTAAACTGAGATGCTTTCCCGATTTTAATGGGTAAAAAATATTTATATACTTGTATACAATATTTGAAAACTTGGGAACATTTGGGGAACATTAATAAGTGAATTTCCCCAAAATAGGGATCCCAGGTTGTGAAGAGTTAACAGCTTACTTATTCTGTGTGTGTCTTTGTCATTGTGTGCAGTCTGATCTAGACAACAATCTGTTCATTGTGTGTGTGTGTGTGTGTGTGTGTGTGTGTGTGTGTGTGTGTGTGTGTGTGTGTGCGTGTGCGTGTGTGCGCGCGCGTGTGTGTGTGTGCAGTCTGATCTAGACAACGATCTGGTGGGTGACGTGTGTGACACCAACCAGGACATGTGAGTAATGCTTATAGTTTATTTTAATATTGCATAATAATATGAATCATATTTAATTCATTCATTTCTGCAAAGCAGCAAGCTATATGCTTTGAATAATTTGACATACAGTAAGAATTTACGTGACTGCAAAGATGACACGGAGGGGGGTGGGGGGAGGGGGTTGTGACTGTATGACAGAAGCATTTGGAAATTGTGAGAGGCAACACTCTGGCTCCCAAGACTACTGTCTGGTGGAAACCCAAAAGCGTTCCTTTTTTATTATTTTAAAAATATTTTAAAGGAGTGAAAATAGCAGATCTCCAAGCTCAACGTTGTGAAGTTGTAGATCTGCCAATTTCACTACTTCACTACGATTAAGTAGGGCATTAATTTACCACGAAAAAAAAAAAAGAAAAAAGAAAATATGGAGATACAACATTTCTGCCTGACAGCAACGATATATGTGTGGTAATGAACATGGATTAGATACTGTACATTAGGTGAGATCAGTGTATTCGCCCAGACATCCAAACAAGCCAGCGTTTCCATCACCATCATTTCAGGGACGGAGACGGACATCAGGACACGAGGGACAACTGTCCCCACGTCCCCAACAGCTCCCAGCTGGACTCGGACAATGACGGGCTGGGTGACGAGTGTGATGACGATGACGACAACGACGGCGTCCCCGACGCCACGCCCCCCGGACCCGATAACTGTCGTCTGATCGCCAACCCCAGCCAGACAGACACCGACGGTACAAACCACCCACAATAGTTATAAGTAAAAGTGTCAATACTGCAATGTAGAAATACTCTGTTACAAGTAAAAGTCCGGAATTTAAAAATGTACTTGCGTAAAAGTACAAAAGTATTGGTATCAAAATGTACTTAAAGCACCAAAAGTAAAAGTACTCATTATGCATCATTTTATATTTTCAAATGTATAAAATGTGATGCGACACATTGTGAGCTTGTAGATCGGCTATTTTCAAATGGCCGAAATGCATATAGGGCTGAAGTGGTTAATGTATGTTTTGTATTAATAAAAATCAAAATCTACAAAGTAACTAGTAACTACAGTTTTCAAATAATTGTAGTGGAGTAAAAGTACAATATTTGCCTCTGAGATGTAGTGAAGTACAAGTAAAAGTACTGTAAATGGGTAATACTCAAGTAAAGTAAAAAATACCTCAAAATTGTACTTTGTAAGTACAGTACTTGAGTTAATGTACTTTACACCACTGATATCAACTATTATAAACATAAATATAAGCATACATATATAACACATAGTATAAACTAAACTATTTTTTGTTTTTGCCTATTTTTAGCCTAGCCCTATTAATTTGGATTCCTTGACACATTTTTGTTGTTTTTACATCTTGACAGTTGAAACTAACATTATCATTATAGCTATAACAGAAGCAAAGGACCATGTCATTTGTAAATAAATGTCCTATTTTGTCATACAAAAGTGTCTCACTAAAGTAGCAAAAATCGCATCTACAAACTCAGTGCATTGTGACACGTGAACATGTAGATCAGCAACTTTTCCTCTTTTTTTTTTTACTGTTTTTGAAAAGGTTTTAAAGTGGTTAAATGTGTGTGAGGATTTTATTATTATTGAACCAATGAAAAGTGTTAACAAGCGACTAAATATCATCATCATTGGATCATTGGATCCATTAGAACACAGGTTATTTGTTCTATTTCCTGTGAGACAGATAATGAATACTTCATGAAGTATAAATCCTTGTCCCCTCAGGAAACGGTGTAGGGGACATGTGTGAGACAGATAATGAATAATTCATGAAGTATAAATCCTTGTCCCCTTAGGAAACGGTGTAGGGGACATGTGTGAGACAGATTTTGACAATGACTCAGTGGAGGACTGGATGGACGCGTGTCCGGAGAGTGCTGAGGTGACCATGACAGACTTCAGAGCCTTCCAGACGGTCATCCTGGACCCTGAGGGGGACACCCAGATAGATCCGAACTGGGTGGTCCTCAATAAGGTTTTTATAGTTTTAAAATTTTCATTAGTTTGTATTTATTTATCTATTTTACAGTATGATTGGAAAACCAGTCAGCTGGAAAGGGGAGTGCTTGTTTTCTTGGAGTTCCCCTCCCACGCTCCCCCGAGACGGCGACACTTGGACGGCGCTGAGTCGGCTGAAGGTGACTCCACAACGCTCGGCACGGCGACTCGCTCGCCTAAGCTCGCTCGGCGGTGCTTCTCGTGGCTCAATTCACCTTCAGACGGCGCGTTGGTGAAAATGAGTTCACTTTTTTCAATCAGACTGGTTTTCCAATCATACTGTGACATATACAATGTACTACTGGTGAAAGTGCAGACGCAATGTGGCCCCCTGGAGTGAGTGTGGAAATTGAGTTGCCCTCTCCATTATCCACACCAGATTTTTTGGCCATGTCCACACGGAGACGTTTTAAAAAATTGCACAGAGTCGTTTTCAAAAACTTTACCGTACACACAGAATCGTCTCAAGAAATGGGTGTGTCCACACGAAACCACTGAAAACACCACAAATCCACTGAAAACGCTGTAGTATATATGCCAGCCTGTGGGTGGCGCTGTAAAGCTGGCACAAAGCACCAAAAAGAGAGAAGAAGAGTGTGATGTAAACACAAACAGCAGGTTGTTCTCCATGTCAACTTGTTGCTGACGGTGGTATTGTAGGAGCTGTACATTTTGCTGTAAAAGCCTTATCGCGTTAAGTTCACGATACGCAGCGCTGACGGGGGCCGCCATGTTTGTTGTCGTTGTTGGTTGGGGGGGGGGGGGGCATGCGGGTTAAGTGAGAGGTGAAGCTATGGCGTCATCGGTTCAGGAAAGATGCGTCTTAGGTGTACACACGGAGACGCAAGGGTGACGTCTTCAGAGTTATTCATTTCATTTAGCTATAGTCTACATATGGCGCTACAATGCATAGTTCTGCATGAATCTTACCCCTGACTAATCCATATTACAATAGAAAAATTAAAACGAATAAAAGCTAAACTAAAACTAGGCCTTAAAAAAAGAAAAAAAAGTCAGGTGTCTGCTCTACATGTAAAGTGTTTTGAGACAACTTGTTGTGAATTGACACTTAAATAAAATGGAATTGAATTGGACATAACAAATAAAATACAATACAATTTAATACAACGGACTGTAGTAATTAAAACAAATCATGTAAACCTGCATGTTTGGAATTAGAACAGCTGAAATCAATACTATATCAGTATTCAGATATTGACCCACAGGCCACATTAAGTAACCACCAGTTGTCCATGTGTGGTCTAAATGGAACCAAATGTACCTGTAGCTTAGTGTTAAGTTAACTAGTCTAAATGTAACCAAATGGACCCATAGCTTAGTGTTAATTTATCTATATGGAACCAAATGGACCCATAGCTTAGTGTTAATGTATCTAAATGGAACCAAATGGACCCATATCTTATAATTTATCTATATGAAACCAAATGGACCCATAGCTTAGTGTTAATTTTACTAGTCTATGGAACGAAATTGACTTGTCCATTTGGTTCCATTTGGAGGCTACTCTAGGCTACAAACTTTATTAGGACTATTAATTCCAAACTCAGGTCTTTGGAACAAACAGACGGGACAACAGCATGTAATTTTGGGACTGCCCCAAAAAAAATCAGGACATCTTGTCACACACGTGATGTGAATGAATAGGAAAAACAACCATATTGTACAATTGTGTACCTACAATAATACAATTGATCTAATTATGTTTAATGCACTAGACTACATGTAGACGCATGCGTTCGGCAACAGTGTTGCGTTCAAAAATGGCAGTGGAGCACCTTTCATTGATTTAAAAGGGAACGTTGCCTGTTGTCTGTGTGTTACATCCTATGTAAAGGGTTCCCAAACTTTTCAGGCCATGACCCCCCAAAATAATCATATTTGAACTGGGGACCCCCCACCCTGACAAGCACTTGAAATTGTAGGCATTACATTTAGTTTGACTCGGTTCCACAGATAAATATTGTGAAAACAGCCGAACTACAAGCTTGTAAAGCTGTAAAGTATAAATTAGGGCTTAGTTGGTTAATTTATGTTTTGTGATAATATTCAAAATCTACTAAGGGACTGGATGTTATTTAGTTACCAGGGGGGGCTGGTACAGATGTTTTTTTATTTGTATTTTTCTTTGATCGGTACCTGGCACTGTGTTCAATATTAGTTTTCTTTTACATGATGGAGAAGTGTTCAACGCTCTGATGATGCCATTGCAGTTTTCCAACTAAGATCTAATATGAATCTGGCAGCTAGGGGAGACAATGTGCCCACCCAATGAATTTTTTTCCAGCCCAATTACTTAAAGGATCTACACCATGAATTAAAAAAATAATAATAATATTTAATATCATATTGTTTATGTCCCTCAAACGTTTATCAAAAGGTTTGAGCCTAAATCAAGCCTCAGATATACTCCTTCCAACTAACTTATCTCTGGCTTATAAAGCACTTTCACCTGCAATACCACATTGTCCTGTTTGGCGCGGGGCGCTATTGAGCCAGTTTGTATGCATGTTATCTCCTGGTTCTGTGTGGAAAAAGTAAAAAAAAAAAAAAAAAAAAAATATTAAAAAAAAAAAAAAAATGTTTGGTTGGGAACTGAAAAACGGGAGGGAGTGTACCCTGACGTGACGTGACGTCAGGGTACAAATCAGTTTGGCCTGTTTTGAGACCAATTTACAGAAAACCCCAGATTTGCTGTGAAAGCCTGAGGGGTATTAAAATATTTTTGGGGATAGAAGAGAGGTAGGGGAGACCAAAAACACACAAAAAAGAAGAAAAAGTTAAAATTCATGGTGTAGTCCCTTTAAAAGACTTGGCCAATCTGGCAACACTGTCTCTCCTGTTAACTGCGCCTGGAACGTAAAACAGAAGTGGGAGATACCATGTCAAGTCACCATACAGGGTTATTAAACACAATATAGATAGGGGAGTGAAAAAAACTAAGCATTTTTTTAAAATACAAAATTCAATACATTAAAGTTGTATGACCCCCCCCCCAAAGCCAAAATAATAAAAAACATGCCCCCCCCCCAGGGCTAAAAAAAACAGTTTGATGACCCCCCCTCTTCTGGGCCATACCAACCTCAGGTAAATAACGTACAGTCCCTAAGTAAAAAGTAAAAAAAGTGTAATATTTTAGTCTGAGATGTAGTGGAGTAGAAATGTAAAGAATCAAAAATGGAAATGGAGTAATCAAGTAAAAAATTAGCTTAAGATTTTAGCCCGACGGGACCGGGCCGGGCCGGGTCCAATTGGTCACCTATTTGTCGGGCTTTGGGTGGGGCTGGGCTAGGAGGAATACATTTTTTTATCCAAATAAAAATGTATATTAATTAATTTGTAGCGTATTTTGTTCACAATAAGCAACTTGTCATATTAGTCAGATCTGGAAGAGTATATGAAAGCCATTTTAAATATTTATACTATTGGAATCTTACACACCTGCTCCCAAATAATTAGTTACATCACCATTGCGCAGCACAAAAGTAGGTCAAATCAATCAGCTGTCTTGTCACTGCAGCAGCAGCGCAAGTCAGAGCCCCCCTTAAAGTTTAAACCATAACATGAAATATAGAATGGATCTTCAGACAAACTATTGAGATTGAAAAGCTTTCTTCATGTCTTCCTCACCTCACCTTTAATTGAATATCCACGCACACTCCTACCTAATTGTATATATTTGCTATATATTCCCTATTTGCTCCAAGCAGTTTTTAAAAAAATATATAGACTGTTGGAATAGGGTAGAATGACTCCTGTTCTTAACGAATTACCAAGATTTAATGACGGTTTACGGGCTGGGCTGGGCCCAATTTGTCAATTATGTATCGGACTTTGGGTCTGGCTGGGCTTTATGTTCTGTCGGGCTGGGTCGAGCCGGGCTCAAATATTTAGGCCCTATTAAAGTTCTAGTCCATTGTGCATTGTTTTTATGGTTTCAGATTAAGTCCATAGTGCATTTGTCGTGTATTATGAAGCATAAACTGCAGGTTAGCAGGCTTGTTGGTGGTAATAATGAAGAAGAGGAGAGAGACGTCAGGTTTCCAAGTTCTCCATGTTCATTTATTCAGCATTCAACAGCATCATAACAGCATAGCAGAGAGAGCCAGGGAGCCGGAGCTCCCCAACAGCCTCACGTCGTGTGGGACAGTTCTAGTCTAATCATTTTAGAGTCACTCTCTTATACACATTAGAATGCAGGCATGGGGTGGGGGTCAATGAGAGCCCCCAACAGCTGTTGACCATTAGTTGAGTGAAGTCTCCCAGTTTAACAATAGAAGATCCACATTTGAATAGCCTACAGCCTGTTCATGCATAGCCTCCCCCCACCTGTTTGGTAGACTTACTGTCTCTCTACCTTATTAGAAGCTAAATGGAGATGTATATCACACTCTGAATAGCAGATGCTAGCCAGGATCTGAGTAAACAATAGGTCACTTGAGTAGGCCAAAATGCATACAGTTAGACTGTCTCTGTAGTAAACTAACTTAGTATAATTTCTTTATATGTTTTAACTTGCACACTGTCCATATACCACACAACTTCCCCCCACGGAAGAATTTAATTTCTTTCGCAACCAGGTATATTGAATAAACAGTTTGCAAGAGAAAACACCAAAAAACAACATTCTCCCACCCCCCAAGACCAACGACTGGAAGTTTAACAAAAGGACATTCAGCAGATTCAACACAAACAACACATGAGACAGAACAACTTAGAAACAGGATTAGAAATTACACAATAGCCATACAGTGATTTACCTTAAATTTCAAAATAAAAATAGACAAACTGTTTCACAAAATAAGAAAGAATATCAATATTTAGTAACGGATCGACTAACATTGGACGCGTGCGTCATGGATCACATGACTTTCGACTGACACCGAAGGCAAAGACAGGAACTATTTAAAAATAAAACAAGCTTAAAAAATAAAACAACTCAGAAAATCTTATTCACAGAGAAAATACATCAACATGCACTTCAACGCATCGATCTCTCCTTCCGCCTGCCGTCGCTTTGAGAAAATCTTTTTTCTCCTAGCCCCCTTCGCCTCTCATTATCAATCTCAGTCGCATACTTAACATAAGGGAATCAAATCAGAGACACACCCTCACGTCGCATCAAATATGCATTTCCCCTTCTAATCAGTGTGGAGACCTTTCTGTTTTCTTTAAACTCTGGGATACAATGTTACACATAAAAATATAAGGGAATCGCCCTCAAACACAGCATCATCATCAATCTCATACTCAACGAAAATAAAAAACTCCACATTAAACCCCAGAGACCAGAAAGTTAAACAAAATCCTCATAACACTTTTACGAAAAATGGGACCCGAACCGAAACGGATCCGAGGATATTTGAACCGAACCGAACGGACCCTAGAAAGAAATCTAATTTATTGGACCCTACCCGAAACGGCACCGAGAATGATTGGATCCGGTCCGAAACGGAGCCGATTAAAATTAGACCCGGTCCGAAACGGAGCCGATTAAATTTGGACCCAATCTTAAATGGATCCGGTCCGAAACGGAGCCGATTAAAATTAGACCCGGTCCGAAAAGGAGCCGATTAAAATTAGACCCGGTCCGAAACGGAGCCGATTAAATTTGGACCCGATCTTAAATGGACCCGGGGGAAATGGAGCCGATCCGGCCGGGTCTTTAGACCCGAAACGGTCCGATGCTATATTATGCATATTTTCTCCATAACATCGAGACTGGTCTGGTCCGGTCGTCTCAGCGCCACCCTCCCCCGCCTCTCCGAGGCGAGCTACAGCGGAGGGTTGCGTCATGCAGAAGTTGAACAGCTATACGTTTTCACAGACTTTCATATCCCCCCAGCTCAACCAATAAATTAACATAGGAATGAGCCTAGAATGCATATAAATTGTCCATTGTATGACCTGTCCTGTTGTAGGTGTTAAGCGACGTGCGCGTCACGTCATTAAAATACAGTGCAACCTACCACATACCAAATCAGCATTGTAACACTGAGTACTTGAAAACATTAGTTACTTGTTACTTTGTAGATTTTGACTATATTACAAAACATACATCAACCACTCAGCCCTATATATTTCGGACATTTGAAAATAGACGATCTATGCATTGCATTGTGAGCTTGCCATGTATTGTAGATCTGCTATTTTTCAAAAGATTTTTATACATTTGCAAACATGTGAAATGGGACATTCTGCATAATTTGTATTTTCCACTTTTGGTACTTTAAGACAAGTACATTTTGATACCAATACTTTTACTCAAGTAAACTTTTAATTCCGGACTTTTACTTGTGCAGAGTATTTCTACATTTCAGTATTGAGACTTAATACAAAACATGTGAGTACTTTTTCCACCACTGCTTCTCGCGGTGGCTAATCTTTAACCTATGTTTCATCTCTAAATTAAACCTCCAACCAAGTCCAGTCCACAGAACGGTGTCTGTCCCACCAGGGCTCCACGACGTCCACAACTCCACGGCCACGCTGTTCGCTGCACTCCTCTTGAGATTGGATTTGGCATTTCATTCATGTGCTGTTAATGTTAAACATGGCTCATGCAATATGAGAGAACAGACTATATTGATTTTAGAGTGTACACACAATTAAATATAAGCTGCTGTAGCATAGTAATGAACCAGTAGTCTGATTGGGCCTACCCTACTACACAAGTACACATACACAGATATAAGTATAACTTTAAAGATAAAAGACACAAAGTTGCAAGAAAACCCAGCTTTATTATTAAGACATCGAAAATGGCAGCAGCAGCAGTCACATTTGTTTTTGGGTCTTATTTGAACTGTAATGTTCTTAACATTTCTTTTTTTTTAAACAAATGGTGGGTTCCTTTCCACACATGCACATATTTCAAGTAGGCCAATGAAAGTGGCAGCAGATAAAGATTTTTTTAACGAATGGTGCTTTCCTTAGTTACCACTATTTCCACACACATTTCAATCAAGCCTTAGATAGACAGAGGCCTTATATTAATGTTCTCTTTTTTAACAGTTTTGTTCTTAAACAAATTGTGGTTTCCTTTCCCCACACACATTTCAAGTAGGCCAACGAAACTAAAGTGGCAGCAGCCAGATACTATACTCTCAAGGTTTTTTTTACAAAGTTTTTTTTTTCAGAGTTTTTTTTTAAACGAATGGTCCTTTCCGTATAGTTTCCAGTTTCACACACACATTTCAACTAGGCCTCAAGTTAGTAGGCCTACTAGGCCTTATATTTAGAGGCCTAAATAATAAAGTGCCACGGAACTCACGCACTGACACATAGCCTAGGGCCTAGGCTTACTAGTATAGCAATTTTGTCTACTGAAAAAGGCTCACAGTCAAAAGTTCAACACAATACTGAAACAGAAAATTATCTGTACATTCTGTAGGTCTAGTCTGTAATAACCAATACAAAAAATAACAAAAAGGCCTCAAACAATCAAGCTAAATATACATTTGTAACGTGACAAAACACAACAGCCTTCATTTGTGGTAGAAAAAAAATTAAGAAACAAACGTTATACTTTAGTGCAAATAAAATAGCAAAAACAAAAATACTGAGGACGAGAATCTTCTCTGGTCGATCTCCTTTTGGCATGACAGACTGGACAGTTGCACTGCTCCGTGGCTGGCGATGGCATCTAATGAGAGAAAAGTAGCTATAATAAATATAATAAATTATAAAACTCTAAGACGGCACATTATACGGTTAGCTAATAATAAAAGGTTAATATAATACATTGTTCTCACCTTATTCGAAGTTGCTGTTTAAGAACAGCAACGCGTTGACACTTGCTGTACTGAGTGAGGTCCGTCTATTCTCCAGGGCCCGTCCAGAGACGCTGAAAGCAGCCTCGCAGCTGACACTGGAAGCAGGAACACACAGGGTCTTCTTTGCAAGTCTAGCCATTGTTGGAAAGAGTTGTCCATGGTTTTTCCAGAATTCTAATATGTCTTTGTCATCTGCCACGGTCGATTTGTGATTCAAATAAGTGTCCACCTCATCCTCTGCGTCAACGGCAGCTTCCTGGACATCCTCCCACTGGCTAAAGACTGGGGCCTCCGGCTCCAAGCCTTCTGCTGCCACAACTTCAACGTCAGCGGGTTCTTCACGGACATGGACTTCACGTGGAAACTTGGCCACCTCATCACGAGCAAGTTGATAGATCTGATCCCTTTCCTCTCTGGTGAACATCCTGAGTTGTTTAAACTTTGGCGATAGCATCACAGCCAGCTTTGCGTGGTCGCCCAGGACAATACGAGCAGTAAGAAGATTTTTGCACCTGTTTTTCAGGATTTCCAGTGGCTTAGGGTCTGCTGGTGTAATCTCACAGTGGGTCAGGAGAGTCGATTTCCACAGAGCCAGCAGGTTGATGGTTGGGTAATTCGATCCACTGAGCTCATCAGTTGCCTTTTTGAAAGGAGTCAGAAAACGAATCAACATCTCGAGCATTTCTTTTGTGATGTTACTCGTTCTGTGCATTTCTGACCTGGCCAGGAGAATGTGCTGGATATCAGCGAAGCAGTTGTGTATGGACTCTATCATGGCAAGCTTTGTGTTCCATCGAGTCTCACACTCCTGTTTAAGGGACCGTGGAAGCTGCAGCTGTAATCCAGAATGCTTGAAAAATGTTGTTAGTGCTTTGCTCTGCGTCAGACACGCTCTCACTTCTTCCAGATCTTCCTCCTCCTCATCATCGTCAACCGTCTTGAACGTGTGTTTGAGCACTGTGTTAATAACATGTGCATTGCAGCTCTCGTGTTTCCAACGCGATAATGCAGCCTGTACGTTAGCTGCTTGGTCACTAACGAACACAAGTGAGTCGATCTCCTCTTGTGAGAGCCCGAACTCACTTAACTGTTTAAGGAGTTCGTTCTTGATGTTAACAGCAGTCTTCTTTGACTGGCATGGGAAAGCAGCCGTACATATAACTCGACTCTGAAACTTCCAGTCTTCATTTATGAAGTGCAGAGTGATGCAAGTGTAACTAACCTTCCTGAAGTCATCGGTCCACATATCAGTGGAGGCTCCACAAGCCATGGCCCTAGCAATACACTGTTGAACTTCAGGGAGAAGGGCTGTTTTCAGACTTTTGCATTTATCCTGTGTGGCACGGGAGATAGTAAAGGGAGACGGTATCAACTCGTCCACGTTGCAGTGTCCATACACCGCCCCCGTGTCCACTAAATTCTGTGCAAGTTGATGGAATGCTGGGGTCGCAAACATCCGGAATGGTCGCAAATCCTTTGCACAGACTTTTATACAGTTGTCGAGAATGGTACCTTTACGCTTGGTCGGCACTGCACTGCGAACAAAGGCGGTCATGTTACTTTGACTTTGGCCAGTACTAGTCCCAGCGTTAGCCTCTTTTCTTTTGCATGATTTCGCCCGGTGTTTTTTCATGGAGGAAGTGCCCGTCTTCACTGCATCATAACACAGCAGTGTGTCGCATTTTGTGCATTTCGTTGCACCGACCTTTTTACCCTCCCCGTCCACAATCAAAACAAAACTTTCCCACACATCTGACGATGTTCCTGGGGCTGTTCCCTTCTTCTGTTCACTATATTCTCTGGCCTGTAGTTTGCGTTTAACTTCTTGCAAGTTTGAAGCCGCCGCCATCATTATTTTCTCTTATAGCCGGAGTGTGTCATCTGCCTGCGTGAGACGGTGTGGGTGTGTGTGTGTGTGTGTGTGTGTGTGTGTCGTCGTGACTCGTGACACACCCCCTCGACAATGGCTGCGTTAGAACAGACAAAAGACAATATGGATTTTAGAATGATATATATATATATATATATATATATATATATATATATATATATATATATATATATAGTATCTTATATAGTATCTTCTTCTTTTTTTTTACTCGGGTCCTCCCGGGTCCATACGGGTCTATCCATTTCATACTCAATACTCGGATACCTACCCGAAACGGCACCGAGAATGATTGGATCCGGTTCGAAACGGAGCCGATTAAAATTAGACCCGGTCCGAAACGGAGCCAATTAAATTTGGAACCGATCCGAACCTGCCCGACGGACAAGTCAACATTTTTGGACCCAAAAATGTTCGGTTCTCGGTTCGGTTCTCGGGTTTTCGGGTTCGGGTGGACCCATGCTACCCTCTGGTTCCAGGTGATATCATTGTTCCAGCCAAAAAATAGCCGCTCCATTCTCACACCACCTCCCCCCACGGATAACTTCGACACAGAAAGTTGTCCGCTCCTCCGTCCACCCAGCCAGGCGCTCCGCAGAGAAGAGTAGGTAGCTGAGTAGCCATCTGAGATCTGGTCATGAGCGGCCGCGCAGTCATCACAACGTCGCCGTTGCGAGGTTCCATCGTAGGTCGCGCCGACGTCTCCATGGTTGCTCCGCGGTGGTCCTCCTCGCCGTAGGAAGACATCCACGGGTCCGATTCTCCTCACAGGCCCGCACCCATAGTCACCTCAAAATACACAGGTTCTTTAAACGAAGCACACACTCGCAAAAGCATGCACAACGATGGAGCTGGCTCGCCATTGTGTCGTGTATCAAGAGGCATAAACTGCAGGTTAGCAGGCTTGTTGGTGGTAATAATGAAGAAGAGGAGAGAGACGTCAGGTTTCCAAGTTCTCCATGTTCATTTATTCAGCATTCAACAGCATCATAACAGCATAGCAGAGAGAGCCAGGGAGCCGGAGCTCCCCAACAGCCTCACGTCGTGTGGGACAGTTCTAGTCTAATCATTTTAGAGTCACTCTCTTATACACATTAGAATGCAGGCATGGGGTGGGGGTCAATGAGAGCCCCCAACAGCTGTTGACCATTAGTTGAGTGAAGTCTCCCAGTTTAACAATAGAAGATCCACATTTGAATAGCCTACAGCCTGTTCATGCATAGCCTCCCCCCACCTGTTTGGTAGACTTACTGTCTCTCTACCTGATTAGAAGCTAAATGGAGATGTATATCACACTCTGAATAGCAGATGCTAGCCAGGATCTGAGTAAACAATAGGTCACTTGAGTAGGCCAAAATGCATACAGTTAGACTGTCTCTGTAGTAAACTAACTTAGTATAATTTCTTTATATGTTTTAACTTGCACACTGTCCATATACCACACATTGTTTTCATGGCTTCAGATTAAGTCCATTGTGCATTGTTTTCATTGTTTCAGGGGATGGAGATAGTTCAGACCATGAACAGTGATCCAGGATTAGCTGTAGGTGAGTCGTGCCACAGTCCTATTTCCTGTTCTTATAAATGTATGGAGCAATAAAATAAAACATTATTGATTATTTTATTTCTGAGTGCCAACAGATTATTATGATTTAAAAAAAGAAAGGGGTCCTGACACTTTATGCCCTATTTTCAAAAACTGCGAAAATAGCTGCTCTACATGCTCACAATGTGTCGCAATGTCAGGGGTTGTGAGCTTGTACATCTGCTACTTTTGCTATTTGTGAAACGTTTAAAAAATAGATATAGGTTTTTGCCTATAATTAAATGCCCCAAACCGACCGACAGACCGACAGATCGACCGACCGACCGACCGACCGATTGACCGACCTACCTACCTACCTACCTACCTACCTACCTACCTACCTACCTACCTACCTACCTACCTAACCAAATTAATGTTGGTCAACTCTTGAGTGTGTACAAATTGAACCAAACGAGCCCTTACAGGTCTGTAACTCTCAGAGATAATTCTTTTTTTTTTAAAGTAACAAATGGGTGTCCGTGGCCCTAATGCATATAAAACTGGGGGTTCTTGAAATGAAAACGTTCCACATCAACACAATCTTATCTCATTATTAACATTATTCTCATCTCATCTCATCTTATTTCCAGGCTACAGTGCGTTCAACGGGGTGGACTTTGAGGGGACGTTCCACATCAACACGGCTACAGATGACGACTACGTGGGCTTTATCTTTGGCTACCAGGACTCTGGCAGCTTCTATGTGGTCATGTGGAAGCAGACCGAGCAGACATACTGGCAGTCTCTGCCTTTCAGAGCCATGGCCCAACCCGGCCTGCAGTTAAAGGTACGAACCATGACCTAACCTAGCTCTGGTCCATAGCGTTAGGAGTTCTCCTAATTCTACTGTACTGTACGTGTATTTTCCGCCGTTGAAGGGGAGCTGCCGGTGCACAATGTCTATAAAATAAAATAAAAATAAACAATATGCGTTAGCTACTCACAGAAACAAAGGTGGTTGTAGGTTGTTGAAAGCCCTGCTCTCCGCAGTGGGAAGATTTTCGGACCCCCCACCTTTTGTGTAAATTAAACTTTGTCCAGAAAGTAAAATATTCCATCAGACGGATGGCATTTTTCTATTTACCAGATCTGTAGGTGGCACACTTGAGTGAAGTGAAATGCACACATTGTGCACACCCGTTCAAATGGGGAAAGTACACTTACAGTAACATAGCGTTAAGGAAAACAACTATGGCTATGGACCAGAGCTTTCCCCCAATCCATTAAACCATGCTTCAATCCCTTAAACCATAGGTCTTCAACAGTAAAGGTCCTTACACACCGGGGCGAATTCTTCATGCGAATAAATACGTTTTTTTTTAAAACCTTATAAAGTCAATGCAAGCGTCCACATCAGTTTCGAGAAGCGAAAAAGCGTTTTTTTTTTTTTTTTTTTTACAAATCTCTTTATTATTTTTTCAGACATTGAAGACAAGGGCATCATATAAATCATGAAAACAAAGAGGTCTGATGGTTTTGACAAAAAACAAAAACAAAACAACAAATAAACAAAACACAGCACAACAGAACAAACAGTAAAATAGATACAGTAATCAATGAATAAGTTAAATGTAAGACATACAAATGATAATAAAATAAACAGACAGAACAAACAATA
Organism: Gymnoscopelus braueri; assembly: GCF_963280865.1. NCBI lineage: Eukaryota > Metazoa > Chordata > Actinopteri > Myctophiformes > Myctophidae > Gymnoscopelus > Gymnoscopelus braueri. Next base: position 413,416 of record NC_137624.1, on the reverse strand, counting down.
GACAAGACACTCATTCATACCAGGGAACAGGAAGGGGAGAGAAGGGGGGGGGGGGTGTTTCTCTGCACAGAACACTAATTTATGAGTTATTTTTCTTTTCCATAGTAAGGATGTCAATGAGGTCCAGAAAGGTTGTCAAATTGTTAGTGGAACATATTCAAGGAGTCATTGAGGGAGAACCAATTTAGTCTCGCCGTCAAGGGAGACACTAATCTGCGAGTTCTTCCACCATAGTAAGGGTGTCAATGTGGTCCAGAAAAGGTTGCCAAATTTTGTGAAAAAGCGTCTTTTAATTATTCGGAACGAGTCCGAATTTTGTGTATATTCGCATATTCGCCGGTGTGTAAGGACCTTAAGACCTACTGTAGTAACTCTTAGGCCAACTGTACCAACTGTTGGTCTACAGTTGGTCTACAGTTGTACACCAACTGTAGTAACTCTTAGGACACAGGGGGCTACCAAATCTATATGAGATAGGTTTTTTTATTTTTTATTTTTTACATCAACCACTTGTACCCTAGCGTCCCTATTCTGAGAGGAACATAAGCCAAAAATATTTACCTTGTACTGTAGATCGGCTATTTTCGGCGAAGAAGTACAGGGAAAAAAGAGCAGACACTTTTAGTAAACGGAGCCAACGGGCAAGTTTACTAAGTATTGAAGGTTTAAGTGTTTAAATGTCTGAAAATGCACATTAACGTTAGGGCTGCACGATTCTTGCTCAAATGTGAATCACGATTTTCCTCCATAAGAATTGAGATCACGATTCTCACACGATTCTCACACAATTCTCTTGTAAATAGACCAAAAAAAAAAAAAAAAAAAGAATTGAAAAAAAATTCGTCATAATTCAAAATCGAGATCGCATAGGTGTCTGAATCGAGATCACGATCTTTTTTCGATTAATCGTGCAGCACTAATTAACGTAATATTATAGTCCAGCAGATTAAGTCAATTAGATTTTCTAGATATTCTGTACGGATAGGTGGTAAAAAGATAGCCCCTCTGCCTAAGTTATATAAATAAGCAGCTCTGAGAACATACGTGGGAGTGCTTCCTTTGGAGACACCTCGTTCTTGCCTTGTCGTGGACATTTTGTGTGACGGTTTAGGCCGTGGGGCTATCCTTTTACCACCTATCCGTACAAAATATCTAGGCCTACTGTGAGCAAATTCAGGTATGGGATACAACTAAGTCCAAACAAAGTGCTCTACACCTAGCATTATCGTACATCATCCGGGTCATTGCAGCCCCATTAGCCTCGAGTTTCCCGAACTGGCACCAGAGCCTTGTATTAAAGAGTTCCGCCAATGAGGTCAGAAAACAGCCGGTCACGTGGTTCATGTAACTCGAAATGGTGACAAACGCTCATAGACTCCAGTGCATTCCTCAACTTCCGGTTCAGATCTTTGTCACTATTCGCCAATAGTAGAAGACCTGGCCCGATGAAGTGAACGGAGGTGACGTAACTCCCCTTGAATGGCTCTGGCTGGCACATCCTGTCAATTCAGGTGCGGCTATATAACTGCAATTCTACGACTAACTAAACTACTAGTTGATATATATAAAGGGCTAATTAGATAGCATTTGGGACAGTAAATTATACTATAACTACAGTTAGACTACAACTACAGTAAGTACACTACTTAGCCGACACTGAACCCCATGCTGAGTCTCATAGCAATGATGTCACCAGTGTGCCCTGGCTGTGCTTTGACATCACTCTCTTATAAAAAAGAATGTCAACTAATTGACATTGGTTACAACATTGTAATGTCGATCAAAAGACTGCTTAGACCTTGAACTTTGAAAAACCTTGTGGAAAAGTATGTATTATTCATGCCAAATTTTGTTCTTGTATCACAAAGTGAATGATTGTTTCACTAATCGGCTGCACTATAAATCCAACATATTAGTAGAAAATATGTATCTAACAAAATGGATGTTTAAATTGGTGGAGTCGCGTACAGGTCCTGTAGAGTTTTTGCTGAATGCCCTGTGGCACTCTTTGATTTTAGTTACTTTTAGTTTGTTTTGTAAACACACACAGAACAGTTTCCGTTAGACATTTTGGTAACACTTTACTTAAAGGTTGCATCTATAATGCATTATAATGCACTTATAAGGCATTATAACACTTGTTATAGATGTTTATAATTATGCATAACAACTTATAACAAGGGTTATAAAGTATTATAACTTATAATAATATCATTTATAAGTGCTGGTCATACTGCATTAAAAAGTCAGTGGAACAGCACATTATAACTACCAGGTACAGTACCACTTTACTTAACACATTGGGTGCCAGAGGTTTATTAAAATATTATACGTTGAGTGCCTGCATTTCTTCCATCCACTTGCGTTATACGTTTCGTGCTGTAGAAGCCCCGACGCGGAAGTGCATGTAAACAAAGCGTGCGTGCGAGACGACGGAGGGTCCCGACTAACGCCTGGAACAATAATATTTCTAACGCGATCCTCCATTGCAGCGTGATCGCCGATCGAAAACGGCTCGTTTTCACCACGTTAAAAAGAAATGGAGATATTAAGCTTTTAGTCAAGGAGATAACATTGAAAACGCCGACCGGAAGGATTTTTGACATGGAGCCAGATCCAGCCTCTTCTTCTCAGAAACTCCTTGGGTGATGTCAAAGTTTCGTTTTAGCGCCCCACGTGGCCCACATGTATAAAAATAGAATTGGGTCAAAAACGGTCCGTTTTCGGCACTTCTCGTTTGGATCCTCAAAAACGGTCCGGACCGTTTTTGGCATTCAATGTGTTAAAGGTCGGGTCTATAATGCATTACAATCACATTTATAATGCATTATAATGCATCATAATGCTTTATAATGCTTCATAACACTTGTTTTAAATTTTTATAATTATGCATAACAACTTATAACAAAGACACTTTATAACTGACTAAGTTATGGTAGTTATAATGTGCCGTTTTATTGAGCTTATAATGCATTATGACCAGCACTTATAATACGTTATAAACGTAATAAGTTGTCATACATAATTATAAACATTTATAACGAGTGTTTTAATGCCTTATAAATGTAATTATAATGCATTTTAGACGCAACCTTTAAGTAAAGTGTTACCGATATGGTAGACTGCGTTTGTTTTGTTTTTCTTCTAAAGCATACATGGGCAACTGGCGGCCCGGGGGTCACATGCGGCCCCCACCTTCACTTAATGCGGCCTGCAGGTTAATATCAGAATACTGATGTATTATTGATTTCAGGTGTTACAATTCCAAACATGCAAACATGACCCGCTTTAATTACTTCAGTCTATATTAGTAGCTTAATGTATTTGTATTTAAGTTCATAAAGTTAACATAAGTATAACTAAATAAATTAAATAAAAATGTTAATTTTCAGGATTAAAAAAAAAAATAGCAGGTTAAGCAACGCGTTTTGAGCTTCTAGATCGGCTATTTTTGCTACTTTTGTGTGACATAGAATGGCGAAGTACAACATAAATTTACGAAAAAAGTTAAAATCTGCCCAACAGTATAATGTGGCCCTCTGAGTGTGGAAATTATAGTGGCCCTCTCCATCATCAAAGTTGTTTCAATTCTAGTTTGAGTTACAAGGCCTGTGCCCGTCAGGCACCGGCCTACTCGGGAACGATGCAAGATGGGAACGATGCAATCCATACCCATTGCCAGAGTACTCATTGTAACCGTCTGTCTGCCTCTGTCACTTTTGTGCCTATATATGTCAGTCTGTGTCACGTTCTTGTGTGCCCATATATGGAGATCTCTGTATACGTCTGGTCCGCAGGTGGTGAAGTCGCGTACAGGTCCCGGGGAGTTCTTGCGGAACGCCCTGTGGCACACCGGCGACACCCCGGGCGAGGTCACCCTGCTGTGGAAGGACCCTCGTAATGTGGGCTGGAGGGACAAGACGTCCTACCGCTGGAACCTCGTCCACCGGCCACAGGTGGGATACATCAGGTGAGGCACAACCCCACTGCTGCTCACATACTAACAACACTGGAAGAGGTACTGATTTTTATGTATTTTTGGTCACAAGCTATTTTTGGTCACAAGCTCACAACGTGAACTGGTAGATCTGCTATTTTCAAAATATACGAGCACTTATGCGAGAGCATTTTTGGGAGTTTAGACCGGCGCGGCGGCGCCGCTGTAATCTTTTCATGTAGCGTGTCCTATCGCGTTATACTGTGCAACCTGGGCACGGGACTCACTGCAGCCCGCCCGAGTCTCACGAGGAATAGCCTACATGAATGATTTAATAATTAATATACAAGCGTATTCCAGAAGGTCCTGGGTTCGATTCCCGCCGGGGACGCTGTGGGCGCTGGGAGCGTGTCTTCTCCTCCGCGTCATCAGCGCCCATACCCTAGGTGGGGTTGGCGAAAGGGCCTACTCTGTGTGGAGTTTGCATGTTCTCCCCGTGTCTCCTAGGGTAGTTAATACCCTCACAAAAACATGTAGTAATCCTGGTCACTATACTGCCTCACCCTGGTCAGCCGGGGCGCCTGATGGAGGGGAAGGGAACTGGTTGGAATAACGTGTTCTTTCCACGCGCTACGTCCAACCAGGGAAACAACCAGGAGACCTTCTTGTCGGGTGACAAGAAGGTCAGTTGGCTCTCATGCATTGAAGGAGGCATGAGCTCGGCCCTGGGCTCCCTAGGCTGGTGGGGGGAGTGTAGTGCCCAGGATCACTTAAAAAATTGTCACCGGGTGAAAAAAGGGTTACAAAATCGAGGGATCAAAATGCGTATTCCGAAATCGAGGGATCAAAAGCGTATTCCATTCATGGCGATGTAATTGGTATCATCTGTCATTCATGTAGGCTATTAGCCTACTTGACAAAGATTGTACGGTTACGGAATACATGAGAGACACAGTGTGTGTGTGTGTGTGTGTGTGTGTGTGTGTGTGTGTGTGTGAGTGTGTGTGTGTGTGTGTGTGTGTGTGTGTGTGTGTGTGTGTGTGTGTGTGTGTGTGTGTGTGTGTGTGTGTGTGTGTGTGTGTGTGTGTGTGTGTGTGTGTGTGTGTGTGACTTGACAGGCAGCAAGGCGGGCGGGGGAACCTCTTTCTTATTGGCTTTCCATGCTTTGTTTGGTCGTATTCTGGATCTTCATGCCGTCAAATCGGGGCGTTTAGAGAATATTTAAGGCTGTGTTATTTAAATGACGCTGGTTTTCAGCCGTCAGATTTAAGCTCCGACCAAAATGTACGCTAGGATTGGCTGTGTTGGATCCTTTGATAAATCTCACTTTGACGTTGGCCTACAGGGAAATTTAAGGTTAAAAATCAGGGGCGTAGCACCAAATTCTGGGCCCTGGGGACAAGGATTCACTGTGGCCCCCCCAATGATTTTTTTTCTTTAAAGGGTCTACACCATGAAAATCTATTTTTTTCTTGGTTTTTTGTATTTTTTGGGGTCCCCAGTTTTTTTTTTTTTTAATTCAGTCATTCCTTCTCATTTCATGGATTTCCAGAATGGGCGTGTCTGAACAGGCGATCTCAGAATGGAAATGTTTATGATGTCACAAACATTAATGATGGCAAACCCAATGTTAAATGAAAAGTGCCCGAATCGCTCCGAAACTTTTTCTACCCCCCCTAAGTGGGGGTCTACGAACAAATACTTCGGGCTCGGATTTTGGCTCCGCCCCCCGGAAGTGGGTGAAACAGGCACCTCAAACACTTGGTGGAATTGTTCAAAAATGTTCAAAGTGGTTTTTTTTCGATTTTGTATTTTTCTTAGATGCTTCTTTTTATGCAGAATTTTTCATTTTTTTTGTTTTTTTTTAATATTTTTTTTTAATATTTTTTTTTATTAACAGACAGAATTGCTCAGTAGCCCCCCCCTGCACAAGAGGACGTTTTGGTATTGCAGCTGAAAGTGCTGTATAAGCCAGAGACAATTGACTTGGGATGAGTATATCTGAGTGATGATTTAGGCTCAAACCTTTTGAAAAAGGTTTGAGGGACATACACCATATGATATTAAATATCAAATATTTTTTTTTAATTCATGGTGTTGCTCCTTTAAAAAAGAAGAAATAGACGTTTTTTACCTGGGGCTCTAGTAACTCAGTCCCACTTAGTCCCCCAACCCCCTACAACGCCCCTGCAAAAAATACACTGTTTTCTACACTCTCTACAATGAGGGCCACTGTGTGTTGTCATAGACAGTAACATGGTGATGCTGTATGTTGTCATGGTTTCAGGGTGAGGCTGTATGAAGGGAGGAACCTGGTAGCAGACTCGGGGGTGGTCATCGACACGTCCATGAGGGGAGGCAGACTGGGGGTCTTCTGTTTCTCCCAAGAACAAATCATCTGGTCCAACCTGGGATACCGCTGCAATGGTAAAGCATACACACACACACACACACACGCACACGCACACGCACACGCGCACGCACACACACACACACACACACACACACACACACACACACACAGGTTTGTACTACTATACTTGTGAGGACATCAGCACAGACTCAAAATAAATAGTACCATTACTCATTAAAGGCACCACTTACTTCACACTGGGTGTGACCTTTATTGTATAGTCTATGCAAGGGATAATTAATGGGGAGCAGGTCATTGATTAGACCGGGACGCGTAGCGAAAGGGTCTTAATCTCCCTGAAGGGGTTTATTTCCAGTGTTGGAAGAAATACTCAAATAAGTAAAAGCATCAAGGACGTTAGCATATCTTGCTAGCTTGCTAGCCCCCTCACAACCCCTTTAAAACAGAAAAATGCCCTTAACAGGGTTGTGAGGGGGGCTAGCAAGATTGTGGGGGTACAATTCAGCTGTCTGAGTCATATATATGACCAGCAGGTGCTTAAGAAAGCGTCATCTATTAGAGCGGACAGCTCTCACCCCCTAAATCCTGAACATGAATTATTGCCTTCCGGCTAAAGGTTAAAGACCCCTGCAGCTAAAAACAAGTAGGTACAAATTCTCAATTGTACCTACTTCCATTCGTGCCATCAATAATGGAAGCAGGAGGAGGTAGCTATTATTATCTGGATCTTGTGATCATGTCTATGTATTTCTATGTCTTGTGTATGTATGTTTACTGTGTTTTGGAGTTTTGTATTATTATCTGCTGTAACATAAATTGCCTAGTTTGGGACGTAATAAACTTGAACTTGAACAATGTAGAAATACTCTGTTACAGGTAAAGGTGCCATTTCACAAGTTCAATATGTATAAAAAATATATAGCAGATCTACAAGCTCACAATGCGTCGCATCGCTATGCGCTGTGAGCTTGTAGATCGGCTATTTTCAAATAGCTGAAGAAAATATATGCAGGGCTTACGTCGTTATGTTTGTTTTGTTTTGTAATAATAATCTAAATCTAATTTACAAAGTAACTAGTAACTAAAGTTTTCAAATAATTGTAGTGGAGTAAAAGTACAATATTTGCCAGATGTAGTGGAGTAGAAGTAAAATTATTGAAAATTGGAAATACTTAAGTAAAGTAAACATTCCTCAAAATTGTACTTAAGTACAGTACTTCGGTAAATGTACTCAGTTACTTTCCACCACTGTTTATTTTTGCGTCCTATGCACAGTATACATTGCTGCTATGCTCAGGCACCTTCGTCATATTTGTTTTATAGGTACTAGTGTAAATATGTAGATAACATGTTTGATCTCCCTTCCCACTTTCCCCCCCCCCTCTTCTTCCTCCCCCCTCTTCTTTCTATGGAAATGGGAACGATGGGAACGATGTACGAAAGCAAATTTCACCCACTTTTTTACCTTGTAAACAATAAACCTGATTCTGATTCTGATTCTGATTCTGATTCTGATTCTGCAATGCAGTCGCCTCGGAAAACAACGGGAAGTGTTGATATTTTTTGCTTCAAATGTTTTCGAAAACATTCTTGAGAGCATTGTATACCTGTAAATGAGTGTGTTTAACATAGCTGCCATGTCGGATTCGGCACAAAATCAAGCAGCGCAGATTGATATGAGCCAGGTGCTCTGAGCCTTGACTGTTATCAGTGGTGTAAAGTAACTAAATACATTTACTTAAGTACTGTACTTAAGTACAATTTTGAGGTACTTTTACTTTACTGGAGTATTTCCAATTTTCAGCACTTTTGTTTCTACTCCACTACATCTCAGAGGCAAATATTATACTTTTACTCCACTACAACTATTTGAAAACTTTAGTTACTAGTTACTTTGTATAGGCTATTTTCATTATTATTACAAAACATACATTAACCACTTCAGCCCTACATACATTTCGGCCATTTGAAAATAACCGTTGTACAAGCTCACAATGCGTCACAATGCGTCGCATCGCGACACCTTGTAGATCGGCTATTTTCAAAATAAATGTAAAACTTGAAATGGGACATTCTGCATAATTAGTACTTTTACTTTTGGTACTTTAAGTACATTTTTATGCCAATACTTTTGTACTTTTACTCAAGTACATTTTGAATTCCGGACTTTTACCTGTAAGAGAGTATTTCTATATTGCAGTATTGATACTTTTACTCAAGTAAAACATTTGAGTACTTTTTCCACCACTGTCTGACCAATCAGAATCAAGCTGTGTAATAAGGTTTTATATTGTATTCTGTATTTTCCTGCAGACACCGTTCCAGAGGATTACGAGGTCTACCGGAAATTCATCCACATCCAGGTGTGAGCTACGGTGCAGTGCTGCATCCTGCCACTAGAGGAGGGTGTTCCCTTGGTGACGGACGGGGCTCTTCAGTGTTGTCATGATGACCCAAGACCTGAACCATACACATCGATTGTGCCTTTACTTCATTGTGTGAGAGTGTGTGTGTGTGTGTGTGTGTGTGTGTGTGTGTGTGTGTGCGTGTGTGTGCGTGCGTGCGTGCGTGCGTGCGTGCGTGCGTGCGTGTGTGTGTGTGAGGGAGGGCCAAATGTCCCCACAAATATAGTAGAATTTCAGAAACAGAGATTATGAGGACCATTTTCCTGGTCCTCACAAGCTAATTGGTTGTTTTATGGAATATTTGGGGAGTTGGGTTTAGGAAAAGATTCAGGTTAAGGATCAAGGTTAAGAAGGACATTAAGGATTAGACATTTAGATGTCTAGGTTTAGGGGTTAGGATTGTTCATTTAGAGGTTAGATTTATGGTTAGGATGAGACATTTAGAGGTTAGGTTTAGGGGTTAGGATTAGACATTTAGAGGTTAGGTTTAGGGTTTAGGATTAGACATTTAGAGGTCAGGTTTAGGGATTAGGATTAGACATTTAGAGGTTAGGTTTATAGGTTAGGATTAGACATTTAGAGGTCAGGTTTAGGAGTTAGGATTAGACATTTAGAGGTCAGGTTTAGAGGTTAGGATTAGACATTTAGAGGTCAGGTTTAGGGATTAGGATGACATTTAGAGGTTAGGTTTATAGGTTAGGACTAGACATTTAGAGGTTAGGTTTAGGGGTTAGGATGACATTTAGAGGTTAGGTTTAGGGGTTAGGATTAGACATTTAGAGGTTAGGTTTAGGGATTATTATTAGACATTTAGAGGTCAGGTTTAGTGGTTAGGATTATTCATTTAGAGGTCAGGTTTAGGGGTTAGTTTTATACATTTAGAGGTTAGGTTTAAGGGTTAGGATTAGACATTTAGAGGTTAGGATTATTCATTTAGAGGTCAGGTTTAGGGGTTAGGATTAGACATTTAGAGGTTAGGTTTAGGGGATGAGGTCGGAGTTATGCCGGTGGCACACACAGATCTACTGTATGAGTTTATAGATCTGCACATTTTGGTTTTAGAGTTAATTTGAAATGGCCTTTTTTAAATAAATCTTTTAAAAAGTCTTAAAATGCTGATGCCTCACAAGTAATACAAATCTGTCTGTCTGTCTGTCCGTGCTTGCGTGCCTGTGTGTGTGTGTGTCAGGGGTGAAAGTGGGCCGGCACGGTCCGGAACGGCGTTCCGGTAAAAGATTAGGTGCCGGAACGCCGTTCCGTTAAGAAAAATTCGAAGGTAGTTGTGAAAATCCCATATTAAATAACCTGCCACAGACCCATGGCCATGTTCAAGAAGAAAACATAATCTACTAACGTCAGATTAACACACACAATTATTACATTTTCTAATAAAGTGCTTTTGAATTGTTCCACTGTGTGTTTGTGTCAGCTTAATCCGTGCTATTTTTTACGGTGTTTATTTATTTTACGGAGCCGAGAAGCGTCTCCTCTTCTCCAGCGAAACGAAACTGGGACTGGGATCAATTCACTTTGCAGCTTGGAGATCCGGCATAAAACGGATACGGAAACGGCCGTTGTCCGTGCCTATGTGTGTATGTGCAAATTACCGGATAAAGAAGGCGGGCTTTACGACGAATTAAATCCCACCAACGTTCAAAACATGTTTCTGGTTGGCTGACAGACTAGCATAGTTAGTTCTGATTGGTTCAACACGTCTTTTCTGGAGAAAAAAAGAAAAGAAAAGAAACGCGAGGGGAAATAAACACTGTTTTGATGAAGAATGCAATTTTAAAAATAAAATATAGCTGCAAGCAGCGATAATACGGGGCCAAGTTTTGCAGAGAGAAAAAAGAAAGAAGAAACTATAAGTAATTTGCAGAATAAGCATAGAACACTCAACTTGAGAGAAAACAAGAAATGACAAAGTCATAATATACCCGCTTGCGGCAGGCTATTTTTGCCCCAATCTGCAGCACAAAATGTAAAAGTTGTCATTAAAATAAAATCTCAGCCATTCGAATGCAACAAAAATAACTCCACAGAGGTTCCTTGGTTGGCTACCAATATAAAGTGTGTGTGTGTGTGTGTGTGTGTGTGTGTGTGTGTGTGTGTGTGTGTGTGTGTGTGTGTGTGTGTGTGTGTGTGTGTGTGTGTGTGTGTGTGTGTGTGTGTGTGTACAATATCAATGATAGTGAAAATAATTGATCTACAATCTCACAGATCTGCTATTTTCACCAGCTGATATAGTTACTTCATAATGTAGCCTACCCTTACCCAAGTCAAAACTACAGTGTTTCACTTAGAAATGTATGAACAACAAAAAGGAAGACACACACACACACACACACACACCCAGGAGGACTGGTTGATAGTGTTGTATGCATTGTTCCTGGACAAAAGACCGGTGGTGACCAGTTAGTATTCATTTATGTATGAAAGAAAGAAACTATTTTCACAATAAACGAAGTGAGTCCATAGAATACAGGTAGCGTAAGGGCAGTCATGTTAAAAACATCAACAGTGGTGGAAAAAGTACTGTAATGTTTTACTTAAGTAAAAGTATCAATACTGCAATGTAACCCTAACCCTTTATAAAAGTGAAGCTCACAACTTGTCTTTTGATTTCACTGTTTGAAACAGCTAGGCTTGAGTTGTAATGCATAACTGCAAGTTTGCCCTTTTCACTACTGGCTTACATGAAAGAAAAACCCAAATGGGTCCATTTGGTGTCATTAATGTCTTTTGTAAATGAAGTATTCAATAAAACGTCATAATAAAAAATAGCAGATCTACAAGCTCACAAGGCGGCGATGCGTTGTGAGCTTGTAGATCTGCTTTTTTCTGATAAAATGCAGCTGATTTTAGCGTCATACCTTACATGAAAAATGTTGCTACAGTAACCTTGGTTGTAGTGTGTATTCATTCATTTGTAAACAGGGCAGTCATGTTAAAAACAGCAACAGTGGTGGGAAAAGTACTCGTACTAGTGTTGCCATGTATAGTAATTACAAGCGACCTTTTTTTCTGTGAAGTTGCTTGTAAATGTAGGTAGTTGCTTGTTATTTGTTATTATTTTGTTGTGAGCTTGTAGATCGGCTATTGCCAAGTCGTCTATTATCAAATAGCCGATGCATATAGGTTTAAAGTGCTCATGTAGCCTAATAGTCACTTAAGTCTTTGGGCTTGTTTTCATTGACCTGGTTGCTTATTTTTCTCTCAAAATCTGGCAACCGTGTCATTGTTTAGACCAACGAAGAAGAAAATGGCGGAAGTGATCCTCTTTTCCAAGGCCCGTGTGAAAGACAGTATTATGTTGAGAAAATATAAAGTCATTACAGCACCATAACATGGTTAATACATTTTATTTTGGGATGTACAATACATGAAAATTACGAGAGTAATAACGCGAATTGCGTCGATAACTAATGGGGAGCGGACATTAGCGCGCTTGGCTAAAAACAGTTAGTTAGTAACATCATACAAGGGAGGACGAGGCCGCCCGTTCAGAGTATGGGAAAGTATCCCATTGGCTTAAACGACAGCCAATGACGCAAATCTGTCGAACAAATCTGTCGAATGCAAATGAATCTGTCGAATGCAAATTTGTCGAATGATGAGTCGTAGGTCTGCCTCTTCATAGACCCGCAGCTTTCGCTAAGCGGGTAAAAAGGCAGGCAGGCAGGCAGGCAGGCAGGCAGGCAGGCAGACAGACAGACAGACAGACAGACAGACAGACAGACAGACAGACAGACAGACAGACAGACAGACAGACAGACAGACAGACAGACACAGACAGAGAGACAGACACAGACACAGACACAGACACAGACACAGACACAGAGAGACAGACACAGAGTGAGAGACAGAGACAGACACAGAGAGACAGAGAGACAGACACCGAGACAGAGAGACAGACAGACAGAGAGACAGACAGACAGAGAGACAGACAGAGAGACAGACAGACACAGAGTGAGAGACAGAGACAGACACAGAGAGACAGACATAGAGACAGAGAGACAGACAGAGAGACAGACAGACAGACAGACAGACAGACAGACAGACAAAAAGCAAAGTGCAATAATAGCACAATAAGACATGGAAACGGAATAGATTGAAATTGAGACAAAGCAAATGATTCCAACAGGTGAAATTACTTTTAAGCTCGACCCAGCTGAGGTGGACATACATAGGACGCAGGGGGGCAATCCCAGGTTAAGAACCTCACACATGGACACCTCAACCTATTGCTATTGACAGGAATCGAACACTCGACCTTCGGACTCACAGGCTGAGACACGACCTGTAGTGCTACAGCTTCGTCCAGTCTGAAGTTGTCTGTTGAAGATCATACCTTTTTGCCTTCTGTCATGAACCAAGCCCTTGGCTGAAACTGGTGAAAGTAGCTGATCTACAAGCTCAGAAACACGTTGCTATCTGAAAAGTTGTGAGATTGTAGATTGGCTATTTTCACAATGACGTATGTCATACATTGAAAAAACACACCCTCAAATAAGCATTTCATGTTATCTTTAACAATTGCACATGTACTCATTAATACAGTCTTGTTGTTTGCAATGCACTTTAAATGAAGTCTGCACCAAGTGAGACTTGAACTGGCGACCTTGAGGTTGTGAGGCACACACTTAAGCAGGAAGCCATTGGTCCAACAGACCTGAACTAGTGAACACGGAGGTGAGACATATGATACCATTTCAGGCAAATAGCTGAAAAATCCTGGGTTTAAGTGTTTTTCAAACTGCTCAAAATTGCATTAGTATATTGTAGATCGGCTATTTTCACAATGAAGTATGTCATACATTGAAAAAACATACTCTCAAATAAGCATTTCATGTTATCTTAAAAAATTGCACATGCATTATTTGATGCAGTCATGTTTTTTGCGATGCAATTGTAAAGTGGAATGACCCACCTACCAGAGCCAGATAGACAGAGTGAGAGAAACAGACAGCTCAACCTATTGCCATTGACAGGAATCAAACTCTCAACCTTCAGACTCACAGGCTGAGACACTACCTGTAGTGCTATAGCTTCATCCAGGCTGATGTTGTCTGTTGAAGATCATAAACTTTTGCCATCTGTCATGAACCAAGCCCCTGTTTCACTAACACTAAGATCACTCGTTCACAAACCATTTACCAATAGAGAAATGGTATGTCTCCTCGAAACCAAAACCAGTGAAAGCAGCCGATCTACAAGCTCACAAAACGTTGCTAAAGTTGTGAGATTGTAGATCGGCTATTTTCACAATGAAGTACGTCATACATTGAAAAAACATACTCTCAAATAAGCAGTTCATGTTATCTTTACCGTTTGCACATGTATTCATTGATACAGTCATGTTTTTTGCAATTCAACTTAAATGAGTATGCATCAAGTGAGGCTTGAACTGGCAACCTTCAGGTTGCGAGGCACACATTTAAGGGAGAAGCCATTGGACCAACAGACAAGAACCTGTGAAAAAGGAGATGACTCAGATGATACAGTTTCACGCAAATAGCTGGAAAATCCTGGGTTTAAGTGTTTTTCAAACTGCTCAAAATTGCGGACAATCTAAGGGTGGAGCTTACTGGTCAACGTGATACATGTGTTCCTCATGAGTCAAGGCACATGTGTAAGCAGGTTTAATGGCTGTCGGCCAAACGAGGCATGACTTTTGCCTGTTTAAAGTTTGCATTTTCAAAAAATCGCTATAGCGCCCCCCTTTGACCAATTGGAATAAGATTGGTTTCAGTGATATTTGGAATGACCCTCAACATTACCGCAAAGTTTCAAAGAAATGTGAGTCTGCATGTATGTGTTAGGGGCAGATGAATAATTGTCATAAAACTGCAATATTCATTGGCTCATTAAAGCTTCATTTTTTCACTTATGGAAAATCTTTTGCACATGTTTGTCGGCATAGGTCCAAAGTTCATGTGTAAAACGTTTCGTGCAGATTACTCAAAAATCCCAGGAGGAGATAGGTTTTAACTGTTTTTCATATAATTCAAAATGGTGGGAGATCTAAAGGTCAGAGGTCAAAAGTCAGAGTGTGAAAGTTGTTGATCATGAGTAGACGCATATGTATATTGAAGTTTCATGGCTGTAGGTCAAACAGGGCATGAGTTGTACCTGTTCAAAGTTGGCATTTTGCTATAGCGCCACCTTTTGACGAAAGATTGTGAGAATTATTTCTTGATAGTTTTTCATGACCATCTACCATATGGCCAAGTTTCGTAAAAAGCGTATGCACGGTTCAGCCAGAACTGCCAAAAGTGGCAGAAGAAAAAAGAGGGGAACATTAAAACAGGTCCAGAGCTGAGCTCTGGCCCCGTAATGAAGCACAATGCAACGAAAACTAACTAAGATGTTTAAGAGAAAAGAAGACCGAGTTGAAGAAGCTGACAATGTGGTTAAAAACAAAGTTTGTAGAACAACAACGCCCAGGTACAGTGGTGGGAAAAGTACTCAATTACTTAAGTAAAAGTATCAATACTGCAATGTATGTATGTAAAGCACTCTGTTAAAAGTTTGGAATTGAAAATTTACTTGAGTGAAAGTACAAAAGTATTGGTATCAAAATGTACTTAAAGTACCAAAAGTAAAACTACTAAAATGTTTGAAAATAGCAAATCTACAAGCTTGTGGAGCTTGTAGATCGGCTATTTTCAAATAGCCTAGGTATAAAATAGGGCTAAAGGGATTAATGTATGATTTATAATGTAATAATGTATATATGCAAAGTAACTAAAGTTTTCAAATAATTGTAGTGGAGTAAAAGTACAATATTTCCCAAATCCGCCATATAACCACATTTTTTACATTAGTATAAACCCATTTTGTTTGAATATTTTATTAGGCAGAAATTGATTTTTGTGATAATAAATTGGTAAAATCAGGCAAAAATATGAATTAAATAACATAACCCTAACCTAACTCCTAATCCTAACCCTAAAACCAAAATAAAGAAACCAAAAACTGGAGAAAAAAAAACGAACCCAATCCGCCCAGAACCGCGAAAAAAACGGACCCAATCCGCCCAGAACCGCAAAAAAGATTTCGCACTCCCCCGGCCGCGCGGATTCGCCGCGCGTCATACCAGTTCCGGCAAGAACTCTCAGCCACTTTCACCCCTGGTGTGTGTGTGTGTGTGTGTGTGTGTGTGAAACATCAAACCACTATTCGACCACTGTACATCAAAGTATTTTTTATAATCAAATCGATTAATCGAATATTCGAATACTTATAGGTTGAATAATTCGAATGCTAAAAATTTCCTCCAGGAATTGTTGTTATATGAGACTTAACTAGTAGAGGTGTCAGTGCCTTGCTCAAGGACGCTTCAGTCAGGCAAGGCAAGTTTATTGTATAGCATTATAGTATAGTATAGTCAATTCAAAGTGCTTCATACAAAACATTGAGCATATAGACACAGAGCATTACAAAAAACAAACCCATATAAAGGACATTATAATGCAATAAAAAATGGGTTCAAATAAAACAGAACAATGAGAGAATGAAATTACTGTGCAGAAGTAATGATTTACAAAATCTTGGTAAAAGTCAGCGGCAAACAGGAAGGTGTTCAGTCTTGATTTAAAAGAACTGAGAGTTGTAGCAGACCTGCAGTTTTCCCCAAGTCAGGCAGAACGCATCCCTCTCACTGCTAATGACCAAACTGCTGTTGCTTATTTGCTTAAAGTTGAAGCCTGCTCAAATTATCATCTCCAGCAGTAATTTCTAAACGTCGAATGACTCCTGGTAGCTTTGTCATCACTGCTATTGTGACGAGATGAACAGCTCTTTCCATTTATGGACTAGTATTACTATAATATAATTGCATTCAAAGTTCACTCATATCTCTGGTGCCTTTGCTCATGGACTCATGGACCAATTATTTTTTTTCTTTTTTTTTTTTGTTTGTTTTGTAAAAACAATATTATATTTATTTATGCTCAACTTGCTGTGCCTTGAGAAGGTGGGGGTGTTGGCGAGGCAGCAAGGCCTTTGATGTCAAATCAGAGTTTGTTTGGTTTTAGAGTGGGGTGGGCTGAAAATCAGCCTTTGCAGTGGTACTCAAACTTTCTCATGCCTCCTTCAATGCATGAGAGCCTACTGACCTTCTTGTCACCTGACAGGGGAGAGTTTCCCTGGTTGGACGTAGCGCGTGGAAGGAACACGTTATTCCAACCAGTTCCTTTCCCCTCCATCAGGCGCCCCGGCTGGCCAGGGGGAGGCAGTATAGTGACCAGGATTACTGCATGTTTTTGTGAGGGTATCTATCCCAGGGAACACGGGGAGAACATGCAAACTCCACACAGAGAGGCCCTTTCGCCAACCCCACCTAGGGTATGGGCACTGATGACGCGGAGGAGAGAACACAGCGTCCCCTGCGGGAATCGAACCCAGGACTGCGCCACCGTGCCCCCCAAGGACCCCCCAAAATCAAAAATAGCAGATCTACAAGCTCGTAGCGCCGCACTCTGTGCCAAAAGTATATAATATGGATTAAGTGGTTAAAATGATTGTGATGCTACATTAACACATTTTGCTGGGAATAATCGAATATTCGAATATTCGACTATCAAACCACTATTCGACCACTGTACATCAAAGTATTTTTTATAATCAAATCGATTAATCGAATATTCGAATACTTATAGGTTGAATAATTCGAATGCTAAAAATCACTATTCGTGAATGCCCTATTGCGCACGTGGACACACACACACACTCCTGTGTAAGTAGCTGTCCACATGAGGGAAAAAAAGATAAAACATACAGTAACCTTAAAAAGGGTATTAAGCACATTACAGACCATTTCATGACTTCAACATAATGTGCACATATGTCATAATGGAGTGAGGCATAGTAAAACAACTTATTTACACATTTTCCTCCAGGAATTGTTATCCAATGAGACTTAACTAGTAGAGATGTCAGTGCCTTGCTCAAGGACGCTTCAGTCAGGCAAGGCAAGTTTATTGTATAGCATTATAGTATAGTATAGTCAATTCAAAGTGCTTCATACAAAACATTGAGCATATAGACACAGAGCATTACAAAAAACAAACCCATATAAAGGACATTATAATGCAATAAAAAATGGGTTCAAATAAAACAGAACAATGAGAGAATGAAATTACTGTGCAGAAGTAATGATTTACAAAATCTTGGTAAAAGTCAGCGGCAAACAGGAAGGTGTTCAGTCTTGATTTAAAAGAACTGAGAGTTGTAGCAGACCTGCAGTTTTCCCCAAGTCAGGCAGAACGCATCCCTCTCACTGCTAATGACCAAACTGCTGTTGCTTATTTGCTTAAAGTTGAAGCCTGCTCAAATTATCATCTCCAGCAGTAATTTCTAAACGTCGAATGACTCCTGGTAGCTTTGTCATCACTGCTATTGTGACGAGATGAACAGCTCTTTCCATTTATGGACTAGTATTACTATAATATAATTGCATTCAAAGTTCACTCATATCTCTGGTGCCTTAGCTCATGGACTCATGGACCAATTTTTTTTTTGTTTTTTTTTTGTTGTTTTTTTGTAAAAACAATATTATATTTATTTATGCTCAACTTGCTGTGCCTTGAGAAGGTGGGGGTGTTGGCGAGGCAGCAAGGCCTTTGATGTCAAATCAGAGTTTGTTTGGTTTTAGAGTGGGGTGGGCTGAAAATCAGCCTTTGCAGTGGTACTCAAACTTTCTCATGCCTCCTTCAAT
Organism: Gymnoscopelus braueri; assembly: GCF_963280865.1. NCBI lineage: Eukaryota > Metazoa > Chordata > Actinopteri > Myctophiformes > Myctophidae > Gymnoscopelus > Gymnoscopelus braueri. Next base: position 394,979 of record NC_137624.1, on the reverse strand, counting down.
GCATGAGAGCCTACTGACCTTCTTGTCACCTGACAGAGGAGAGTTTCCCTGGTTGGACGTAGCGCGTGGAAGGAACACGTTATTCCAACCAGTTCCTTTCCCCTCCATCAGGCGCCCCGGCTGGCCAGGGGGAGGCAGTATAGTGACCAGGATTACTGCATGTTTTTGTGAGGGTATCTATCCCAGGGAACACGGGGAGAACATGCAAACTCCACACAGAGAGGCCCTTTCGCCAACCCCACCTAGGGTATGGGCACTGATGACGCGGAGGAGAGAACACAGCGTCCCCTGCGGGAATCGAACCCAGGACTGCGCCACCGTGCCCCCCAAGGACCCCCCAAAATCAAAAATAGCAGATCTACAAGCTCGTAGCGCCGCACTCTGTGCCAAAATTATATAATATGGATTAAGTGGTTAAAATGATTGTGATGCTACATTAACACATTTTGCTGGGAACCCCCTGGGGGCCCCCGGACCCCACTTTGAGAACCAATGGCCTATAGGTCACATTCTGACATTCATTCTGACATTAACACAGCACTGCATTTAGTAGCCCACTGGATTTCTGGCATCATCCTAATTAGAGGCCTGCCAAGGCAAACAGCTGTAGATGTTTTCAAACTGTGGATGGTTTCCTCTTTGTACTTACTATAGATCACTGTCAATATTTATGACAACACTAGTGTACACCCATCCATCTGTTCACCTAAAGTCAAACAAAATGGGGTTGGATATTCAACAGGCTTGGTTGTCTGATCTTGAGAGACTAAAGGCTCCTTTGTTCTAGAGAAGGGTGTTCTATTCCTGTCGTTTGAGGCCTGGATGATAGTGTGTAGATTAGATCTCGATGAACAATTGGTTTGTGCTCAGGTGACAGGGTGGGGTGGGGCAGTGGGTGGGTTGTGGCTTGCGGTCACAGCCTGAGCATAATGATTGGTTTGGTAGGAGGGGAGTAGGCAGTAGTTGTCATGAAGTATTTATATAATTTAGCAAAACAGGCATCTCAGCTCACTGACTCATAAATTACTTACTGTAATAGGCTCAATTCTGCCATAGATGATCTTTTCTCGAAAGATAAATATTTGGGTGTCCACTGTAAACAATGTAGTCCAAATACTTTTCAAAGGCTATTGACTTTGCACTGACTTTGTGCCTTGCCATATTAAGAGCTGTATCTTTTTTTATACATATACGTCCATTAGTTCTATCATTAAATTTAACCACTTGAACCCCAGCATCCATGTTCTGGGGGGAGCATTAGCCAAAAACAAACTCACTAAAGACGTATTTACACTAAACTCACTAAAGACGTATTTACAAAGTAGATGCAAGTGTCAAACATGGGGTTTCTATTAAAAGAGGAGACACAAAAAATTAAGGCTGCACATTATATTGGAAATGTACCTTCATTGCGATATCACCTACCTATCGACAAAGATGGCTTGAACTGCGGTAATTGGTATTGTGTGCCAATGCATTCACGTTATCAATACATTTGGACGGTCAGTCGGAGCCTGTTGCTTTAAATGACCGGGCAGTGGCTGAGGTAGGGCTTATGCGAAGAGTTCAACAAGTCAAGCGTAAGCCACCACAGAAAAACGTAGCAGCATAACAATCCAACAGACGTCCATTCATCAGAGTTTTGCAAGTGTGACTCCAATATGAGAAAACGTCCAAGTGACACAGAGAAATAAAAAAGGCCATGGCACGTTATAAGACATTATGCCTCTGAATACTGACTGGGGGAATAAAATGATCTGCGTGTCACTGTAACGTTGTATATTGTAGATTTATTGTCATATAACTTGAATGGGCCAAGTTGTTAATAACACGATGATAGAAGATAATATGCTCATTTTATCACCTCATCATTATTCGTGAATTTGATTCAGTGAGAGGAGAAGAGAGGACAGGACAACAGGAGACTACGTTTTTAAAGTATTTTATTGAATTTCCACATCTTACAAATAAATACATTTTTAAATACATAAGTCATAAGTTAAGGCTTGGCAATACATATTATTTAAGTGCATGGCAAGGTAATAACAAGGTAATCTCAATCTCATTTCATAAACATTACATGGCTATATCAAAAAACATACATTTCATCGATCCTTCAAAACATTACATGGAAATCACATCTCCACACAGGCTTTACGTGGTATCACACTGGTCGCCCGATAAGGTCCACGAAACACACCGTATTTCACAGACCCCATCAAGTGCCCAGTGCGATCGCGGGCCAATTCAATTTTGGGTGCGTTTTTTTTAGATCTACAGCTCTCCTCCTTTTTAAGTCTGTTTTCACCTGCCTAAAAACAGTGTCTGCATTTATAACTGTGTTTATGGTCCATTGCCATTTTGGACCGGGTCTTCCATATTTTAAAAACAGTGACACAAATACACAACCAAAATAAATCATAATTTTATTTTACACAGGTAAAATTGGCATACAAAATATCTCTATGACATGGTACCTTGACCCCCATGTCATATCTGTTTAGACCTGTTGCAGTCTATTAGTAAATGGTCTTTGGTCTCTGTGTGTGTACAACCTGGCATAGGGCATTCTGTGGTTCTCACAAAACAACGCCACTTGACTACTGCTCTTACAGGGAGTCTCCTATGTACTGTTAGCCACATAACATCCTGTATGGTCCCTGTAACAAGGCCGCTGTTAAAACACTTTACTAGGCGTTTACTTTGCTCCAGTGAGCAATCTTTGAAATTCACCAATCCTCAATATAAGGCCTCACTTATTAATTTGTAAATTATTTTGTTTGATTGGGTGCCCCAATTTATATTCAAAGTGCTATGTTTAGTTGTAAAATCTCCATTTTTAGCGCTATAGCGATTTTTTGAAAATGCAAACCTTAAACAGGCAAAAGTCATGCCTCGTTTGGCCGACAGCCATTAAACCTGCTTACACATGTGCCTTGACTCATGAGGAACACATCTATCACGTTGACCAGTAAGCTCCGCCCTTAGATTGTCCACAATTTGAAGCAGTTTGAAAAACACTTAAACCCAGGATTTTCCAGCTATTTGCGTGAAACTGTATCATCTGTGTGATCTCTTTTTTCACAGTTTCTGTCTGTTGGTCCAATGCCTTCTCCCTTAAACGAATGCCTCACAACACCAAGGTTGCCAGTTCAAGCCTCACTTGATAAAGGCTTCATTAAAGTTGCATTGCACACAACATGACTGTATCAGTAAATACATGTGCAATTGTTAAACATGAAATGCTTAACAATATTTGTTTGTCAATTTTCTGACATAATTATGTTCTTGTAGAAAGTGAGCAACAGCAACAATCCACCTGGCCTATTCCCATGGATCTACCCACCTCACCTGCTGTCATTCCCTCTCAATCCATATAGTAGGGGGTACTAAGCACAAAAAATGGCCAAATCGTTACGCGGCGGATAAAAGCACCAAATTTGGTACACGCACTCTTTAGGATGTATCTCATCATCTCAGAAGGGGTGCCCAAAAATTTGGACCCATTAAAGGGTTTTTTAAAGGAAAAATCAAAAATGGCTGCCAGAAATGACCCATGATTCCTAAAAGTTGATATAATTCTGACATTTTGGCTGATTGTGCTAAATATAACTTTTACATTTATAGTAAATAGACTGATATTAAAGGATTTGGCAAAAATAACCCATGAAAAATGTCTTAAATATCTTTTAAACAACTCTAAATGCCCAAAATTGTCTTAAAAACCACTCTGAATAAGATGACCTTCCACATTAATCCTTTTCTAAGTGATATATTGTCAATGCCAAATATACTTAATTGTTTTCTAAAACTTTTAAAAGACCCTATGAATGATTACCAATACATAATATATTGTACAAATTTTCATATGACCAGAGATCAAGCCCTCTATTGGGGCACAACTCCATAGCGTTTTAATGCCCCAAAAATGTAGGAGAGTGTGGGAGCAGACAGGTTCTCGTGCTTGGAGTGTGGGAGCAGACAGGTTCTCGTGCTTGAAATTAAACAAAGTTGCAACCTTGTGCGGGAAAGCAGAAGATCAAAGACACACACACCAGCACCCCCCCCCCCCCTTAAAAACGGTCTGGGGGGCTCACAAAAGCCTGAGTAGACGATAAAATGACCCAAAGTTTTTTTGAAAGTGAAATATCCCTTTAACATGTTGTCCCTGCTACCTGCATGTCACACAGTTAACATGTTGTCCCTGCTACCTTCATGTCACACAACAGTTAACATGTTGTCCCTGCTACCTGCATGTCACACAACAGTTAAGATGTTGTCCCTGTTACCTGCATGTCACACAACAGTTAAGATGTTGTCCCTGTTACCTGTATGTCACACAACAGTTAAGATGTTGTCCCTGTTACCTGCATGTCACACAACAGTTAAGATGTTGTCCCTGCTACCTGCATGTCACACAACAGTTAACATGTTGTCCCTGCTACCTGTATGTCACACAACAGTTAAGATGTTGTCCCTGCTACCTGCATGTCACACAACAGTTAAGATGTTGTCCCTGCTACCTGTATGTCACACAACAGTTAAGATGTTGTCCCTGCTACCTGTATGTCACACAACAGTTAAGATGTTGTCCCTGCTACCTGCATGTCACACAACAGTTAACATGTTGTCCCTGCTACCTGTATGTCACACAACAGTTAAGATGTTGTCCCTGCTACCACTAAGTGACTGTCACTTCCTGTCACTTCCTGTTTCAGATTATTTTGGGCACCCCTTCTAGGATGTGTTAGGATGACCCAAGGGACATATGTGCCAAATGTTATGCTTTTTGGAGATTCTATAGGCTTTTTGAGTCAATCGCCAGCACTGTAGGCGGCCATTTTCAATTTAGTCAATAACTCACTTCCTGTTGAAGACTTTTTTGGGCACCCCTTCTAGGATGTCTTAGGATGACCCAAGGGACATGTGTGACACATTTTATACTTTTTGGAGATTCTTTAGTTGTCTTTTGAGTCAATCGACAACACTAGGCGGCCATTTTCAATTTGGTCAATAACTCACTTCCTGTTTCAGAATTTTTTGGGCACCCCTTCTAGGATGTCATAGGATGACCCAAGGGACATGTGTGCCACATTTTATGCTTTTTGGAGATTATTTTGGTGTCTTTTGAGTCAACGGTCAACAGTTTAGGTGGCCATTTTGGATTTTGTCCATAACTCACTTCCTGTTTAAGATTTTTTTGGGCACCCCTTCTAGGATGTTTTAGGATGACCCAAGGGACATCTGTATCAAATTTCATGCTTTTATCCGCCACGTAACGATTTTTCACTTAGTACCCCCTACTAATAATCACACCTCTCTCTCTCTCTCTCTCTCTCTCTCTCTCTCTCTCTCTCTCTCTCTCTCTCTCTGGTGAGTGACTTTCATGTTTACAAGTACGTATATCTCGCTGGCTGGTGCTACTGTTGTTGTTGGGGTGGCTGGGGTCATAAACAAAACACTAACGACTAGTTGCATGGGAGGCGTTGTGAGCTTGTAGATCTGCTATTTTCAAATAGCTGATGTATATGTTAGAGTGCTCATGTGGCCCATAGTCGCTTGACTCGCTTCTTTTGGGCTGGTTTTCCTAGACCTGGTTGCTTGTTAGTTGTTTTTCCTCACAACACTGGCACTGATGATAACTAGACGGCAGCCGTCATAGAATCAAAATGACCCCGCTGGGAGTGGTGGTGGCGTTTGTGGTAGAGTGACCATGGGTTTGTATGAAGAGAGATAGCGCATTTGCGGTAGAGTGAGCATCGGTTTATATGAAGAGAGAGAGCACATTTGCGGTAGAGTGAGCATGGGGTTGTATAGAGAGACATAGCGCATATGCGGTAGAGTGAGCATCGGTTTATATGAAGAGAGAGAGCACATTTGCGGTAGAGTGAGCATGGGGTTGTACAAAGAGAGAGAGGCATTTGCGGTAGAGTGAGCGAGCATGGGTTTGTATAAAGAAAGAGCGCATTTCACACACAGATCATTCATAGGGGAAAAAACTAAACGAGTCATTAGAGTCATCTTGTCTCAAGTCGAGTCGAGTCGGGAGTCATTGGCTAGCAAGTCCAAGTCGAGTCTCAAGTCTCGTTGGTCTTTTACCTTCCAAGTCCGAGTCGAGTGGCAAGTCTTTACCTTCAAAGTCCGAGTCGAGTCGCAAGTCGTCAAATATGCGACTCGAGTCAGACTCGAGTCGAGTCACTATGACTCGAGTCCAATTGTCTGCTAAATATATAAACCAAAAGGAAGAGTTACCACACATTATAGTCTCTATGTGTGGCTGCTGAGATAGCCATCACACCCCATATTAGCTGTACACACATCCTATTTATTCTTTTGATACATCTCTCAGGTGGCGGATTTTGTTTTGCCAAAAACAACAATTTAGATAAAACAAACGTTTTTTTTCACACACACACACACACACGCGCACACGCCCACACACGCACACGCACACACACACCTACACACACACACACACACACACACATACACATACACACTCACACACATACACACACACACACACACACAGGCCCTCATTTATCAATGCAATGTAGAAACCAGCTTAAATTCGGGCCCAGGAATCACGTCCACGTGTGATTTATCAAGCATTATACAACAGGTAGTTCCGACCAAGCAATCTGATTGGTTGAAATAGCTTTCTAGCCGTGCTTCAAACCAGCATCATATCACGGGCCTAATCACATTAAATAAATCACTCCACACTGCAGTCCGCACCTGATTAGACCATATATGACACAGCTGTGCTGTGAAGTCACGCTGTGACTGTCCCACGGTAGGAAAACAAACAGACAGTACCCACCGCCACCACCGGGCGGAGAACAAACAGCTACGCAAGATGGACTATGTTGTTAATTTTGACTTATTTGGTGGACTTACTGTTGATCAAATGGTTAGAAGAGAGCACACTAAATCGCCTAAAATCCTATAATAAAAGGAATAACTGGAAAAAAGTGTGCTTTATTTCAATGGTAACATCCATACTGTATAAATATCCTCCTGTGTTAAAGTAAAATTACTCCCATTTCGTTAACAGTCCAGTGTATGTTATACTTTATCGTACGAAGGTATCGCACGGCAAAAATAGCCGATCTACAAGTTCACAAGGCATCGCCATCTTGACGCGTTGTGAGCTTGTAGATCAGTTATTTTGGCCACGTAACACGATCGTACGACGGAGCATATAGCCTACTGGAATCAGCTGTGTTGATGAGACGAGAGTCAGAGAGACAGAGTGCTGCGCTGCCACAGGGACTATTTTGTCTCAGTCAAATAAACTCTTCTCTTTACAGGGAAACGGATAAGCGAATTTTTTTTATTATGAATTGCCCCACAATATGAATACATTTGGATGTGTTTTGTTGGTAACTGTTGTATAATCGCAATATTACACTCGAGGGTGTGCTTTACCTTACATTATTAGCACTTCTGTGATCGCGGCGGAACTCGGCTGCGCCTCGTTCCTGACCGCATCACAGGCGTGCTAATAATGACGGTAAAGCACACCCTCTCGTGTAATATTGCTTAAATCGTATACAGCCGTATTCGTATTGTTCAATAAAAAGCATTTTAATCCGATTGCCGGCCATTTTCTCCGAATTTTCTCAGATGCTTTCAACTATGCGACACTAATGGTTGGGAGGTGTATTGCACTCTGATACATTACCAAAAAAGAAATAATAATAATAAAAAATGGCCGGCGATCGGATTAAAATGCTTTTTATTTAACAATACGGGAGATACGGGTACTTATCGCGGGTCGGATCAACTTGTAACATCTGTGGCTCGTGGGTAAGCACTTTATATTTGAAATCTGAACATTTATGTACATGTGAGAGTTGTAAACGTAAAAAATCGAAAACCAGGAACTTTCGGTTCCATGACACTTGTGACAGACGAGTGTCATGTGAACCATGGCTAAGCCAATCCCAGCGTACAAATCGCCTGAGGCTTCATTTAAATAGAGCACCGAAGTCTGACGTCACTGCCACTAGAGGGCGCTGTTTCACGGGTTCGTGGCTTTATTTTTTGTGTTGAAATCCCCATTTGGGAATTTTAGATCACGTCATATAAGAACTGTGTTCCAAACATAAACACACCACCCTGGCATTTTTGTCAGGCGGGTGGCTCTGCATCGTTTATGATATTCATTCATATTTGATACAGCCTGTTTCTGGTGAAAATGGAATTAATTCTGCCTTAAAAGTCTTAAGAACTACTACTTCCGGGTCTGAAATCACTGTCCCTACAGCAGCCGCGTTCATGGGAAATGTAGTCTTTGGGTTGTTTGACTCGTTTCTAGTGTTTATATTGTGTTACTCTTTGGGTAAATGTGTACATTTACACCTTCAGTTGATGCTTCATATCCGTATGAGTGAAATCGCCGGGCTGGTGTGTTTATTTTTGGAACACAGTTCTTATATGAAGCGATCTAAGATTCCCCAATGAGGATATCAACACAAAAAGTAAAGCCTCGAACCTGCGGAAAAGCGCCCTCTACTGGCAGTGACGTCAGGACTTTGGCGCTTTATGACGGCTGAAACCGACCGTCATTTAAATAACACGCCTTTAAATATTCTCGAAACGCCCCAATGACATGAAGAACCGGAATACGACCAAACAAGTATGGAAAGCCAAGAAAGAGCTTTCCCCTGCCCGCATCGCTGCCTGTCATGTCCGTGTCCGACTACACACACACACACACACACACACACACACACACACACACACACACACAAACACACACACACACACACACACACTGCGGAAACTGCAGTCCTTGCTAGTGGGATTAGCATGTATTCCGTGACGGTACAATCTTTGTCAAATAGTAGCCTACATGAATGACGTTTGTATATTAATTTAACCCATTACCGAACAGCGTGCACTCGTTACACAAAAATAAAGCAGTCATTATTCCCTGTGAGTCACAGGCTGCTGTGACACCACGTTTATGAGAGATAGCCTGGCAAGGCAGGCATAATCTGAACTTTTATGGAATGATTGGTGAATGAATGCATAAACATTAATGGATGAAGGCCCATGTGGCCCACATCCACAGCGTGAAGATCACTTGCGCTTGGCACAGGTTTAATGCGTTGGGTTTCTATCCTTAACCCAGGTTGCACATAACTCCAGAGGACGTAGCTATACTGTATACAAGTTTGGAGACCTCACTGTCCATGAAAAGATTAGGTCCCGATTCCCAAAAATGCGTTCACATAAGCGCTCGTATAGCCTAGGTCTGAGCCAGATCAGCAAACTTATCTGAATGACTGTTAAAGCACTTGTTTGAATGGGTGAATGATTAAGCACCTAACTTGTAACAGATAGACAAATAGGCTATGTTAGATTGTTTCCATCGCTTGTTTTCAATTGCTTGTCATTGTCACTTGGAGAAAAAAAAGTCCATGTATGCCTTATAAAATGTTATATTTTCACAGGGATTATTTATTAGTGTGTTAGATATACATTTTGGAGTGGATACCAGGGGCCATGCCAGCTTGTGATGGACATTTTGATCAATATTTTATTTTCGTCACAGACATACAAAATATTAATCATTGTACCAGAAACCCAAATGACTAGCGCTAAATGTAAACTAATGGACTCGTAATGTGCCAAAGTGTCTACACATAATTCAAGAAGGTTAGAACAGAGGGGCCACCTCTGTCTATATTCTATAATAAGATGAAAAGGCAGGGGCTAAATAGATGAAACAACCCCCACAATGAAACAACCCCTAATTCCAAAGAGAATAAGTCACTAGTCTAATATGTATATGTACTGTATAAGAAATGGTCACAGTGGACAATGTGGGAGCAGCTGGATGATCTTGATTTTGCGGATGACATAGTTCTCCTTTCACATACACAAACACAAATGCAAGAGAAGACAGACAGACTCGCACAAACTGCAATAAAACTCGGTCTCACTCCCAATATAACAAAGACACAGGTGATCAAGATACACGCCAAAACCACCAACCCTATCCTTATGAACGGCACTGCCCTGGAGGAGGTAAGCTTTTACCTACCTTGGCAGTGTTGTGGACACCACCGGAGGGACAGATGCAGACATAAGAAGCAGAATAAAGAATGCTAGAGTGGTGTTTAACATGCTCAGGAAGATCTGGAGCTCAAAGAACATCTCCATCAACACCAAAATGTGTATCTTTAACTCCAGTGTGAAACAGGTGATGCTGTATGGATCTGAGACTTGGAGAACAACAAAAAACACAACACACAGGCTGCAAACATTCATTAACACCTGTCTCGGGACATCACATCTGGTGGAGAGACAAAGTAAGCAATGTGGAAAAGAACAAGTCAGGATCCCATCGAATTACAAATCCGAAAGAGAAAGTGGAGTTGGATTGGCCACACCCTCAGAAAACCTGCTACAAACATCACCCGACAAGCCCTGAAGTGGAACCCCCAGGGGAAAAGGAAACGAGGTCGCCCCAGGAACAGTTGGAGAAGAAGTGTCGAGGCAGAAATATCAGAGAGTGGACTCAACTGGGGAGTTCTAGAAAAAAACGCTAAAAACCGAGTGAAATGGAGGACATTTGTCAACGGCCTATGCACCCTGAAGGAGCAAAGGGCAAGTCAGCACTCAAACTAAATCAAAATAATAAAAACACCATTTATGAGTAACATACTGATTGCACATATTTTTATATGGCAATGGTTGCAATTTCAGTTCCTTAGTTTGTTTATTTTTTTCAATTCTCTGTCTGCTGGAAATGTCTAGTCAAATGACGTGTGGTTTGTCAGCAAGTGTCTTTCCAAGTTCCCTTTCTTCACTTACTGCATTGTTGCAATTCATTTTCCCATGAAAAATTATGTGTTGTATACTATGTCTTTTGTCATTCAAAATAATTATTCTAAAAAAGATGAATATTTAGGATAGATTTTGTACACATTGTAACGAAAATACAAAATGTGAACATGGACAAATCTTGCCACGGACACGTTTGTCCGTGTACGGACATGTTGATGACCCCTGATGTGTCCAGATGCCTGTCAAATTGTTAGACAATAATGCTGCACCGCATGTCTACAATGGAACAAACTGGTGTAGCCAAAGCCTACACGTCCTCAGCCCAGACGAATCCGTGTACCTTTCGGTCAGTTGATTTTCAAAATAAAATCCAAATTGAAAAAGGAAAAATGGCTTGTTTTTTCAATATTTGTATTTTCAAACCAAGTCAAAAAATGGATAACGGCTCATTTTACCAATTTCTAACTTGTGGCTCTGAATCAAAGGTTGAGAAAATGGAAAAAGCCCTTTTGGAGCTCTCAATTTCAATTTGTCATTGTGTCTATTTATCATTTTCTCCTTTTAAACACTACCGGAGCTAATTAGCTGTATTGTTCCAACAATACATTCAGAATGGAAAAATGAAAATAAGGAAAACGACTAATTTTTCCAATTTATGTTTTTTTGTTTTGAATAGAAAATGGAAACATCGGATTACGTCCTGACTCTCCTGAGGGTTGCCATTTATTTATTTATTTATTTATTTATCTATTTGTTTTATTTTTTTGACCACGGCTTTTGATTGGCTGAAACGGGGTAGGGAGCGCTCAACCTTGTCAGCTTGGACCGCACGCGAGGCGGTGTTAATAATAATAATATCTTTATTTTATTGGTGGTGCTGAGGGGGAGCTTTATTAATTGGGGGTGCGACATAACTGTGGATAAAACCTGGGCAACAAAACACTGCGCGGATAAAATATAAATGTTTAGGATTTTTCTTTTTGTTAACGGTGTGACCCGGAACCGAAAGTGCCTGGAAAAGAGTTGAAAAGGAAGAAGGAAGCGTCACAGTCAGTTGCGTCATTGTTATTGTGAGAAACTATGGCCGGCCTTGAGGAGTATGCAGATACAGTCAGAGAGCTTTTTAATAACTGCCATACGCATGCAGAGATGTCCAGTGCACTGCAGCAGTTGGGCATCCCGGGATGCTCTGAAAAGTCTGTCAGGAGGTTCTGTGTGCAGCACCAGCTGAAACGTACAAGACATGTCACAGATGCAGAACTGGCAACGTCCGTTATCTCCTCAATACAACAGGTAAGTTTTCACTTTTCAACATCAACAAACACTTATGTTCCTATTCATAGTTTATAGGTACGTTTACATATTTCAACATTAATAAAAAACATTGTATTTTCATGAATGGGAGTCATGACTGTGTTCCATTATAAGCTTAACCACAATTAACAAGCAATAAACAAGCATTGTCTGATAACAGTAATATTGTGCATTGACAGACAGGCCCCACGTATGGACGAAAGTTCATGACTGGATACTTGTCGTCGGTGGGAGTTCAGGCAGGAGAAAGACGTGTAGGGAGAATTCTGAGAGAGGTGCACCAGCCATACAATGAGTTGCGTCGTCAGGTAAATTACCTCTGCAATGAATGAATGGATTGTCCATAAAGTTGGTGGTCTAAACATTCTAAAATGTTAAATGTATACTTGAATATTCTGTTAAGACTATTATTATGTATATGGTATAATCTGAACGTTTTATATAATTCAACGTATAGGCCTAGGCCTACTGTACTAAGATTTACTTATCTACTGTTTTAGGGAGCACGTAATCTGAACCCCATCCCTTATCATGCTGAGTACATGGGTCACAAAATCCACCTAGACCAGAATGAGAAGCTGGTGATGTTTGGCGTGACGCACGCCCTGGCTATTGATGGCTTCAGCAGCAAAATAGTTGGTCCAAGCCACAATGCCAGTGAAAAAAAATCTGGTTATCTATGAGGAAGTTTACAAGTAAGTCCATTAAATATCAAATCTAGAAAATAAGCACTACAAACTATACATTATATTATATTAGAATGTGCTGCAATATTCGACAAAGTCTGTATTTCAGTTGTCTTTGCTGTGTGCGTGTTAAAATATCTATAACAATATAAAAACATATTTTGTTACAGAGCAGCAGTGGCCAACAATGGCATGTGGGACCAAGTCAGGGTATGTAGTGGGAAAAATGGAATTGTTTCATTTGTGTCATATTTCTCTTGTATGTTGATTGTCCTGACAACTGATATAGCTGGGTGTGGCTTACACCGTGGTCTGACGTCCTGTGTCAATTTAATCAAAACCTTTGCACATAAATGGCTTTTGTTCTGAGCCAACTGAACATCTGTATGTTGATTTACTCTTGTTTACTCTGTTTATCATCACAGTAATCGTTCAAACCGGATGGTCCCATTGTAATAATTATGATCTAATCTGGAGGCTGGCTGTCTGGCCATGTGACAGCCTTCACTCCTCCTACTTTGACTAAAGTGTATAAAACTAACTACATGTACTGTTCTGGAGACTCAATCATCGCGCATGCTGGAAGGTGGTTGTTCTCTAGGGATCCCTATTGAATTGAATTGAATTGAATTGAATTGAATTGAATGTCTCATCACATCTTGTACCCTGCTCTAAGTATTAGTATATTTATTCCACAACAGGTAGACCATGGCAGAGAGTTCTACCTGACCCTGTACATGCAAGAGATGCTGTCTCAGTACAGATACAATACCAGCAGGCAACCATATATGCAGACAACTTCTTCAAGGGTGAATTTTGTCCTACTGATAACATATAAATATAACTCACATTTATAGTTTGGCTAATGGCATTACCAGTGGAAATGTATACATTTAATTTTCCAAAAATGCTAAGTTGACCCATCAGTGTTTTCAGTCTTTTAACACCTTTCTTGTGTTTAAACAGAATCTTCGTGTGGAACGACTCTGGCCAGAGGTCAATAATCGGGTGAACTATCCCATCAAACTCGCCCTAGTTCACCTGCAGGACCAAGAACTCCTGAATATGGAGGATAACCTCACCAGGTTCTGTGTGTCCAACCTCACATGCCAAGTCAGCCAAATTGGACTTGGCAGGGTTGTGCAGTCCTGGAATGCCCATAGGATACCAGGTACTGTCTGTGTGTCTTGTCTGACTGTCTGACTGTCTGTCTGTCAACATAATGATTGTAAACAATGCCAAATATGCTTTTCTTAATCCACATGGCATTTTAGGACGAGGGATCCCAAACCAACTTGCCGCAGGTGGTTGTCGGGTGAGAATCCCAGTCGACCTGCTGCCCAGTGCTGCTGAGGCAGCAAACATGTATGCGAACGAGTTTGGGTCCTCTCTGACTTTGCGGTCTACATTTGGATCTGACCCATTCTCCACAGAGCAAGACCGATCCCATACAGAGCAACTGTTTGGGGAGCGCTTCCCAGACATCTCCCTCCTTTTTGATACTGTGGTTAACAATGACTATAGCACATTTCAGGATGCACTGTTGTGTCTGATCAATCTCACAGAGAGGCATGCAAGATAATAAAATTATCTTTCACAAATGTATATTGGTGTATTTGTTCATCTACATTAATGAAGTTGCACTTTTGGTGGACTGCTATGATTTGTCTACTTAGGGAATTACTTTCAGTACTTAACAAACCTCTAAATTTGTCAGGTGAAAACCTTGTACACTAGAAACACGACCTGTGTTCCAAGGTCACAAGCAGTAGTTCTAGCCCACATCACATGACTGAGCTTGTAAATCTATTGCATTAAAAGCAATTTGAAATATGGACATGCCGCTTGCTATTGCAATCATTTGTGGTGTAGCATGTTAACTTATGTATGTTGAACTTGTTTAATGACAAATGAGTCAATCATTGCAAAACTATGTTTCTAATAGCCTGTTTGCATAGTACAGCACCATTTTCAGCTTCCATGTTGGCATAGAGCAGTGGTTTTCAACCTGTGGGTCAGGACCCACAATGATTTGCTTAATGTGCAACATTGTTCTCACTCAATAGTGAACAATACTGTATTAAGTGTATTACAGGGTATCTGCACATTTAGAAATTAAGACAATTACTGCATCAAAAGTAAACCACTTTACAAAACTTTCATTAAGAGGCAAAAATGTTAAATAGCTGATCTACAAGCTCATAACGCCTCGCAACGTGAGGCGTTGAGCATGTAGATCAGCTATTTTCACAATACATCTGGAACCGAGTCAAACTAAATGTAATACCTCAACTCCTACAATTCCAAGTGCTTATCAGGGTGGGGTGGTCACAGCCTAAAAAGGTTGAGAACCACTGGCTTAGAGCACCATTTTCAATATAACACCATTTAACTTTGAAACAGCATGTTGGCATAATAGCCTATACAGCACCATCTCTTAAAGGAGTAATTCACCCAATAAATTACTTATTTTCTATCAATTACACACCCCATGAAGCATTGATTTTTTTTACTTTGTCGCATTCCTAAGCCAATAATTTAGGTAGGTAGGTCGGGTAAGAGACTCAAAGTACCGGAAAAACACCTGGTCATCAAATTATTGGCTCAGGAATGCATCAGTAAAAACTCCATGAATTCAATGCTTCATGGGGTGTGTAATTGATAGAAAATATCAATTTGGGTGAACTATTCCTTAAGTCTTCTAGCAACAGAAGCAATGATCATTGAATATAGGGCTATTCGTCAGTTATCTCAGTTTGATCACACAGTTTAACAAAGTATCACTTGCCGTGCAAATATGGTATTGTTGTGAAGCACTTAGTTTGGCAAACCAATGTTAGTGGGTTATACTTGTGGGTTATAGTGTAGGATGTTAGGGAGCAGGCTCGATCCTACCTATCAGAGCCCCGCTTTCTTTGAGTCAGGAGGAAACCCAGTTGGAAACTTGACATCCGCTATAATGGTTTTGGGGTCTGGTCAGATTGGCCTTATCTGAATGGCTTCTGTGTCTGAACTGGAGTGCCCCTGGAGTGGGTGCGTTCTGACTCTGAGACTGTGAGGGTCCCAGAGGACATTATAACGGACCCACTCATCCAGGTCAGGGCAACAAGCACCTACAGTATGCTGTTCAAACAGAATCTTCGTGTGGAACGACTCTGGCCAGAGGTGAATAATCGGGTCAACTATCCATTAAAACTCGCCCTAGTTCACCTGCAGGACCAAGAACTCTTGAATGTGGAGGATAACGTCACCAGATTCTGTGTCTCCAACCTCGCATGCCAAGTCAGCCAAATTGGACTTGGCAGAGTTGTGCAGTCCTGGAATGCTCATCGGATACCAGGTATTGTAGCATTTGTAGATATACAGGTGCATCTAAAGTGAAAATTTTGTTTTCTCTTATATTATTCCATAAGTGAACCTTTCCTAAATTCAGGGGCTATTTTTACTATTAAATCTTATTAAATGATAAGAAGAAATTAACGGTTTTGGACATGGGCTTACAAGGGTTCCACTCAACAGCAAGAATGTACAAATATATAGTTATTGTATCCGCCCCTTCACGTCACGTTGTAAGCTTGTACCTTGCTATTTTTGCCAGATATTCACTCCCAGAATATGGATAGGGTTCATGTGGTTAAGCTTTTTGACTTTGGAAATCTATAAAAAGCAGTCAGGAGTAATCCTGTACCCATGTTTTTTTTTAATAGTTTTCCCTCAATTCTCAAAACATCCAGTCTGCACCATCTTTTTTCTAATACATTCTGTAACCCTCGTGGTTCCAATTCTTACATAAGAGCTCTGAACTGAGCTCTTCTGGAACCACAAGAGTTTCAGAATGACCACTTCACACTGCAGTCTCTGCTGCAGTGTGCTGTCACTCCAGTGATGAGATGGAGCAAGGTGCTCATAGTACCAGCTGCTGATGGAAACATCAGCAGGGATTGTTTGGGCTACTAGTCTACTCTTGCCTAGTGCTACCGTAGTTAAGTGGTGATTTGGTGTGTGTGTGTGTGTGTGTGTGTGTGTACTGCAACATAATCGAGATTGTGACCAAGCTAAATATGTTCTTTCATTATCCACCTCGCATTTTAGGACGAGGGATCCCAAACCAACTTGCAGCTGGTGGTTGTCGGGCGAGAATCCCCGTCGAGCTGCTGCCCAGTGCTGCTGTACTTTTGTGGTGATGGGAAAAGAGGAATCCTTTACTTTTCATTTACCAGGAAAAACAAATCCCTCTCATATGCTATTACATGTATTAACACTTCTACCTTCAGTGGGATTCAATCCCCAGGTATGAGTTTTTCGAGCCACGCAGCCCTACCCTTCTAACCACTGAGGCAGCTGTTCCTGTGTTTTGAATGGTCCTTGAAGGTGTAACTAATAGTCTCCTGGGGAAACAATAGCTTACTGCATTGCCTAGGATGCTATTAAACAACTAGTGTTTGTATGGATATCTAGTTTTATTTCAAGAGATCTTTACACATATATATCCCTCCCCTGAAAGACTAGGTCATTGAATGGTGGTTACATGACATAATAGCCCATAAGGAGGGAAGGAGTCCAAGATGCTGTACCACATGACTATAAGAATAACCCATTAATGTAGAGTTTATCTAAAACTACTAAAAATCAAGTTAAATAAATAGAATTATGTTTGCATGTACATTAAAACACTTCAATCAATATGTCCTACCTATTTGGTATGACATACCACATATCTTGTTTGCTGTGGTGGGAGGGTAACATGAACAATGCAACAAACTGAACAAGCTGGTGACAGTTTCACAGTTGGAGCTAAACAGGACAGTGGAGGTGGTTAGGGAGGGTAAAATGAAGAGGCATCTGGCTATCGTGGGGATGAGTAGTAGTGTCAGCCAGCCAGATTGATCCTCCCAGGGTCACCACAAAGCAACTTGCTCCTTCATGTCAGTAGCCATCAGGCTACACAACCAGGGGCCTGTTCCTCAAAAGGTGAATTAGAGCTAAAGCCTGGCTTTACCACCTATCCTGGCTTAATTTAGCCAGGATTAGAGCTGAGTCGGTTCCTCAAAAGGTGAATTATCTTGAAGATTAGTTTAGCCAGTTCACCCTGGCTAAGTTTAGCCTTATCCGATTCCTCAAAAGAGAATTGAAGCAAGCCTAGCTTAGTTACCATGGCAATTTAGCTGTGAAGTTAGCCTGGTCAGGAGCAGGCTAACAGCCAAGCTTTATTAATCCAGTGCCTTGTTCTTCAAGTTTTGTGAAATAGCTGTTAGTCCAATGACTCCAATCATAAACCAATGAGTTTTTCTACACTTATTCAATTCTTATGCGAAAATCAAAGATCTACAAGCCCGAAATGTTTTTGTCTTATGGCGGCCGGGGGTCCCCGGCCCCCCATGGACCCCCGCCCCCGTGGACCCCCGTGTACCCCCGGCCCCCTGTGTACCTCCGGACCCCCGTGGACCCCCGGACCCCCATGGACCTCCGGACCCCCGTGGACCCCCGGACCCCCATGGACCTCCGGACCCCCGTGGACACCCGGACCCCCATGGACCTCCGGACCCCCGGACCCCCGTGGACCCCCGTATACCCCAGACCCCCGTTGACCCCCGTGGACCGTGGACCCCCGGCCGCCAAAAGGCAAGCTTTTCCCTTGTAGATCTTCGATTTTAGAAATTTGAAATTAGAAAATTATTCTAAGTGTTTATAATTATAATTCCAACATTCACTTAAACTCCTTATGTTTAAACCTAACTGAATTATATATTTATGGATTTGTATGTATATAAATTAATTGCATATTTTTGGACAACTTGTGCATTTAATTTGTCGGCAATACTTTGCCACGCTTTCTCCCTGGATCTATATTTATTGCGGCCGTGTTTCCTTTCTTGCTTATTATAATTTTTACTTCCTTGTAAGATTCCATGAGCTGCTGCAGTGCTGCTGTTCAGCCACAGAGAAGAACGCCGCTCTGGTTTTGGGCTCCATGATTGGTCAAGTTCAAGGATTCTGCTATCGACTTTCATGGTCTTTTATAGAAATAAGTGAAGCCTGGCTTCATTATCCTGGCTCGACACAGCCTGGCTTGACAAGGCCTAGCTCGACAAAGTCGCTCCTTTTCAGCCTGGCTTGGCGTTCCAGGAACCGAATAAACCAGGCTATACGGACCCGACTTTGTCAAGCCTGGATTTGACTTAAATCCAGGCTTATTTAATTCACCTTTCAAGGAACAGGCCCCAGGTCTGACCCCCATACTGTATGTTTTATTCTGTTTACGGACTTTTGTTCGACCTGGCACACACTTGCACAGAACTATGATAGATGACTGAAAGCCTGTTGAGAACTGGGACTCACTTGTATTCACTCATACATTCATTGTTTATAGACTGCAAATACTATATTCAGTATTGATCGACCGGACAATATTTCCCATATTATCCACTGTTGAAGGCCAGCTAACACTACTTCTCCTGACAGTTGTACAGACATTATATCCATTGACAATATAAGTACATTCATGCATATTATTCATTGTATATAGATCGTAATGTCAGGTTTAACTTTAACTACAAATTGGGACAATCATTTCAATTGGGCAAACATGTTTTATTGCAAACATCTGTTGGCATGTTGGCCAATTAATTGTAGTGTAAACATTCAGAACATTTTATAACAATTGGCAGGCACGTTTGCCTAGTAATACAGTGCCATTTTCAGTGCAAACAGTCAAACTGTTTCAATAAGGTTCAAAACATGGGAACAGCTTAACTGGCTGGTTGGCCTACAAATACAGTGCAAACAGTCAAACCGTTTCAAGAACAGTTCAAAACATGGCAACATCTTAACAGGAATGTTGGCCTAGAAATACAGTGCCATTTTCAGTGCAAACTGCTTCAAAACAGTTCAAAACATGGCATAATTTTAACATCAGCACCATCGCTTAAAATATAAAAATACAAAAAATAAAATGTTAACTTGAGGTAGGGAACCCACCCAAAAGGAGAAATTCTTGAGTCTCTTGATAGTGCAAAATATTTTCCATAAAGTGGCCTTTACTATGGCTTAAATAGTTCACCCAAATATCAATTACTCATCCCATGGCTTGAATTTATGCAGATTTTAAATCCAATATTTGAGGACTGAGGACTCTATAGAAGTAGGAGACAAATGCAATACTGTATGTATGAAATACAAACTCAAAAACAAGTCTCATAGAAATCCAGTAATCCAAGATGAACCTACTCAGCTTTCATTACACGACTCTTGTTTTTGAGTATCCGGTTGAATCATCAGTGTACTGATCAGAAATGGCTTCATGGGGCGAGTAATAGGCTCTATATGCACAGCAGCCATATTGGAAAGAAATTGGGCCTCCTCCATACTTCCTGCACAGGTGTTACCAATGATACAAATGAAGGCTCTGTTCCATTCTGGTCATGAGTGAAGGTGCTGATATTGTGCATGTTGGCACACTGGAAGCTACTCTGCTACACCAGTGGGTCTCAAAGTGTGGTCCAGGGGCCCTCATGGTTCCTTGAGGGTGTTTCAAATGTCCCCTTACGGGTGTGTAACTCTGAGAGTGTACAAATGGAACCAAATGAACCCGTAAGGGTACACTCTCAGAGTTATGGTGGTCCACTGTGCAACACTAAATGGAACAGAGCCTTAATTGGTATCATTGGTAAAACCTGTGAAGGAAGCAAGGAAGGGGCCCAATTTCTGTCCAATATGGCTGCTGTGCATAGAGCCTATTGATAGGTTAAGTAATTTTGGGTCAACTATTCCTTAAACATGGCATCATCTTTGTGCCAACATCGCAGTACGACTAAGGGCTCGTACACACTGCAGGAGATTTGGTCCGAGATTGCTGTCGCCGACATTTTTTGGCGCTCGCCGACAAAACCTCCCGATCTGACGCAGATCGGCCTTTGATCTGCGAGATAATGCTCGCTCTGTGTGAAAGGTTCCGCGAGACGATGTGGCCGCGATTATCCGCTCTGCGACGGCTTTCCGACCGTTTTCAGATAACTACCATGTTAGATATTCAGCTCTGTCCCAGACAGGAGATCGGACAGTATCATACATTATGAAAGGGTCTGCGAGGAGATCCACGCTACAGCCAATGAGAGCACATTACAGCCACCGTGGCCAGGGGAGCGTCGCTGGATCTGACCACAACAAACAGTCCCTACCGCAATATTATCGTCCAGTCCTGTATTAAGTTAACATTATAAAACAAAATGAGAGAGTGAGCGAGCCTGGTGGGCTGTTTATTTTAGAGGAATTGTACAGAGAGAGAGAGAGAGAGACAGACAGACAGACAGAGAGAGAGTGAGAGCAAGAGCGAGCTCTGTGTGTGTGTGTGTGTGTGTGTGTGTGTGTGTGTGTGTGTGTGTGTGTGTGTGTGTGTGCGCAGCATGTGCTCACTGTTATGAACAGCGTTGCCAGATGTTGCAAGAGAAATAAGCAACCAGGTCTATGAAAACAAGCCCAAGAAAAGGCCACTTGAGCACTTTAAACCTATTTACAAATACATGGGATATTTGAAAATAGCCGATCTACAAGCTCACAACGCGTCGCAGCTATTTTCAAATAAAAATCTTGAGAAAATTTTGGAATATTTTCCAAATCCACACAAATCTTGTATGGGGGTCTATGACGGCACAACATATTTACAGAAGGGGGGTCTGCGGACAAATACATATTATGTGTTGTTTAAACCACTGGTTTAAACAACATTAGGAAACAAGGCCAAATAAGCAAGTACACAAATAAGCCCAAAAAATGCACCCCGCAACAACCAATATTTACAAGCAACTCTACAGAAAAACAAGCCCAAAGTCGCTTATAATAAGCGGACATGGCAACGCTGTCACTGACGGCTTCTGCGCACTTGACGTGCGAGAGAGAGAGAGAGAGAGAGAGGGAGAGAGAGAGAGAAAGAGCGAGAGAGGGGGGAGAGGGAGAGGGAGAGAGGCATATCACGGGATACGTCGATTAAAATGAATTGGAATAAACTCAAATGTATGTATTGGGTCTGACTCTGGAGATAGCATTCTAGTGAACTATCCTACAGTGTGTCAGCCCTTGTCGGGGATCAATCCTGTTGTGAAGACCACAACGATATTATGACAGCCGATTTCAAGAAATAAACTCCTGCAGTGTGTAATGCTTAACGATCAGATGACCCCCCGACCACTTTAAGGTCTTGCAGTCTGTACCTGCCTTAAGTACTAATAGAACAACTTGGACAAAGGTGTCACAGCTTCGTCGAGTACTCGGACCTGGTAGATGTTGGTTGTGAAATCCACCACGTCACATTTTGGGCAGTTCACTCTGCCAAGGGTGATGCTTAGCTCAATGCACAACTTGCAACCAATCAAGCTCCTACAGCATTTGGCAAACATCGGTGTTACTGCAGCAGCACCTGTAAGGAGAAAAAAGTACATAAAAATAGGCTACTTTATATTGTTGTTCATTGTGCAAAGGCAATTGCTGATCCAACAATAAAAACAAACACATTTTCTTGGGCATAGATGTTGTAGTCTCTATATATCCCTCAGTGGTTCTCAATCTGTGGGCCGGGGCCCAATGGTGGACTGTGGATATTGTAAGTGGACCACCAAATAATTGGCATACACTGCAATTTTAATAATAGAACTAATATTCACATCATTAATGTTTAAAAGAAAGAGTCAAAACTTTTGGTTTGTGATAATATGAACTTGGAAGTATACTGAGGCATGCTGGAACACTATCCAATTATGAAATAATCAATTAAAATAAACCTGCTCTGAAATTGCACATGGCCCACACAACTGACCACTTAGCATGGCAGCCGATTGGCTAGCAAAATTAGTTCCTCAGAAAAGGGTAGGATTTAGAATAGAATCAGCCTCAGGTCAAAATGGGTTAAGAGTTAAGACCAAACATGAAAACCTTGCACAGCATAATGAACTACCACATGTTTTGGATAAAAAAACATTCAATATGTTACTTTATTGTGTACAGTGAGGAGAAGTTAAACCATTAAACCATGCAAGTATACTTCTATACAAACTTCAGCAAGACTATTATCAAACCAGCATTTGAGATCTATTAGAGCAGTGGTTCTCAACCTGTGGGTCCCTGGGGGTCCCAAAATGATTTTGGGGTCCTCAGATGAACAGGTATTAAGGACTTTTAAAGGACGACTTCACCACTTTTCAACATATCTTCATATAATGTCCTCACTAATGCTCATAAAAAAAAAATCTACTTGGTTTGTGTCTCATAGGAGGGCTGTGGACAGTCCAGAAACCCGTCTACCAGAACCAAGGATGATGAATCTAACAGGTTAAAAATGTAGTTTGAAGTTATAATGGGTTTGTATAGGAAGGGGGCGTGTCTGATAAAATGATTATCAAATATCTAAATACTGCAAAGCTGTGTAAAGCAACTTAAAAACGGTCTAGGGGGCTCACAAAAGCAGACGTAGACGATAAAATGACCAAAAGTTTTTTTGAAAGTGAAATATCCCTTTAAGTACTTAGTCGTACTGTGATGTTGGCAAGATTATGCCATGTTTAAAGGGCAAGACCACTTTGGTAGAGGTTTGGGTTGTGTTGTTACCTTGCCATGATGTAACTCCAAAGGTGGGCAAGAAATAAAAAATAATTGCTCCATTGATTAGAAATTGATCATTCAAAATATGCTCCTCATTGACTTACATTGTACGGTAAAACAGCTCTCAAAGTCACTCTTTTAGCACAAAAACGAACACAAACAAAGTTGATTCAGACAATATAGAACATCACCATACCAGTACTGTTTTTTTTTAAATAAAAAAAAGTTAAATTTTTTATTAAAAAAACAAACAGTACTGGGTTTGGTGATGCTCTATATTGTCTGAATCAGCTATGTTTGGGTTCATTTAGCTAAAAGAGTGACTTTGAGAGCTGTTTTACCGTACAATGTAAGTCAATGAGGAGCATATTTTGAATTATCAATTTCTAATCAATGGAGCAATTATTTTTGATTTCTTGCCCACCTTTGGTGTTACATCATGGCAAGGTAACTACACAACCCAAACCTCTACCAAGTGGTCTTACCCTTTAAGGAATAGTTAACCCCAAATTACTCTTACTCGCCCCATTAATTCATGGAGATTTTTTTGTTATTTCTCATTTCTGAAATTAGATTTTTTTTTTTTAGTATCTGGTTGAATCAGTGTACTGATTATCCTACTGATCCTAATAAGAGTCTGAAAGCTGAGTAGGCTCATCTTGGATTACACTGAGACTTGTTGAGTTTATATTATTTGGTATAGTTTTGCAGTCTCCTACTTCTATAGAGTCCTGAAATATTGGATTAAAATCTGCATAAAGTAAGCCTTCATGAGATGAGTAATTGAGTAATATTTGGTGGAACTATTTAAGCCATATTAAAGGGCACCTTATGAGCACTTATTTTGCACAATCAAGAATCCCTCGGATGGGTTCCCTACCTCAAGTTAACATTTTAGTTTTTATATTTTAAGCGATGGTGCTGATGTTAAAATGCTGCCATGTTTTGAACTGTTCTTGAAACGGTTTGACTGTTTGCACTGTATTTGTAGGCCAACCTGCCATTTAAGCTGTTGCCATGTTTTGAACCGTATTGAAACGGTTTGACTGTTTGCACTGAAAACAGCACTGTATTATTAGGCAAACATGCCTGCCAATTGTTATAAAATGTTGCCATGTTCTGAATATTTGCACTACAATTAATAGGCCAACATGTCAAAAGATGTTTGCAATAAAACATGTTTGCCCAATTGAAATGATTTGTCCCAATTTGTAAAGTTAAACCTGACATTACGATCTATATACACTGAATATGCATGAATGTACTTATATTGTCAATGGATATAATGTCTGTACAACTGTCAGGAGAAGTAGTGTTAGCTGGCCTTCAACAGTGGATAATAGGGGAAATGATGTCTAGTCGATCAATACTGAGTATAGTATTTGCAGTCTATAAACAATGAATGTATGAGTGAATACAAGTGAGTCCCAGTTCTCAACAGGCTTTCAGGCATCTATCATGTGTGTGCCAGGTCGAGCACAAGTCCGTAAACAGAATAAAACATACAGTATGGGGGTCAGACGTGGTTGTGGAGCCTGATGGCTACTGACATGAAGGAGCAAGTTGCTTTGTGGTTACCCTGGGAGGATCAATCTGGCTGGCTGACACTACTCATCCCCACGATAGCCAGATGCCTCTTCATTTTACCATCGCTAACCACCTCCAGACTGTCCTGTTTAGCTCCAACTGTGAAACTGTCACCAGCTTCAGTTTGTTGCATTGTTCATGTTACCCTCCCACCACAGCAAACAAGATGTGGTATGTCATACCAAATAGGTAGGACATATTGATTTAAGTGTTTTAATGTACATGCAAACATAATTCTATTTATGTATCTTGATTTTGAGTAGTTTTAGATAAACTTTACATTACTGGGTTATAGTCATGTGGTACAGCATCTTGGACTTTCCCTCCTTATGGGCTATTATGTCATGTAACCACCATTCAATGACCTAGTCTTTCAGGGGAGGGATATATATGTGTAAAGATCTCTTGAAATAAAACTAGATATCCATACAAACACTGGTTGTTTAATAGCATCCTAGGCGATGCTGTAAGCTATTGTTTCCCCAGGAGACTGTTACACCTTCAAGGAGCATTCAAAACACAGGCTAGAAGGGTAGGGCTGCGTGGCTCGAAAAACCCATACCCGGGGATTGAATCCCACTGAGGGTAGAAGTGTTAATTCATGTAATATTAGCATATGAGAGGGATTTTTTTTTTCCTGGTAAATGAAAAGTAAGGAGTCCTCTTCCCATCACCACTAAAGTACAATTTCCACCTCAACTAAAGATGTTTAAAGGACTTAATTTCAATATTTCCTTGGTAAATTAGATTCTGACTCTTTGATGTAGGGTAAACAGCTGGTTCATACCTCAGATTTGATGAAGACGGGAGTGATCAGTCTCAAGTGTTCAGTATCCCCTATTTGGACTGGCTACTTTTCAGAGAAAAAAAATTGTTTTGCCCCAAAATAAAAGTTCACAGCAATCCTTTTCATTATTGGGAGACACTGAAGATAAGAACAGTTTCAAGGAGGAGTACCTCAAAATGTTTTATGCCATACTTCAGTTAACAGTCACACCAAGATCTACAAGTCCTGTCATGTAATGTGTTTTTTTCTTTAAACCTTAATTCATTTGGATGTGCAGGGTTTCCACCAGACAAAGTTTAGCTCAGATGTTCACCATGTTCATAATGAAAATGTTGAAGTGGTTTCCAAAGCAGACAAACCACTGCAGCAGTACACCAAAACTGCAAATTGTCTAATGTAGATAACAAATAACACCAATATACAGTGTGAAATATCATTTTTATCACATATGCCTCTCTGTGCGATTGATCAGGTACAACAGTGCATCCTGAAATGTTGTATAGTCATTGTTAACCACAGTATCAAACAGAAGAGGGATATGTCTGGGAAGCGCTCTCCAAACAGTTGCTCTGTACGACATCTGTCTTGCTCTGTAGAAAATGGGTCGACTCCAAATGTAGAGCGCCAAGTCAGGGAGGACCCCAACTCCTGTTCATACATGTTGGCTGCCTCAGCAGCACTGGGCAGCAGCTCGACGGGGATTCTCGCCCGACAACCACCAGCTGCAAGTTGGTTTGGGATCCCTTGTCCTAAAATGCGAGGTGGATAATGAAAGAACATATTTAGCTTGGTCACAATCTCATTATGTTGCAACACACACACACACACACACACACACACACACACACACACACACACACACACACACACACACAATACTCACCATTTACTACAGAAAGGGTATCATTTTCCATCTCTGAGTCTGATGAATCTGACTGCTCAGCATCCAACGGGCTGTCGCCAGGCCCTGCATCTCCATTGGTCCGTCTCTCCTGGGAATCAGGAAGCATGGCCTGTTGGTCTGCCTGAAGAGAGGAGGGCCTCACCTAAATCACAGGGTACCGTTGTATGTATGTATAGTTGGATTTATTTTTATTTTCATTTCATTTTTATGTTTTTTTTTTTTTGCCAGAAGTCGGAGTAAAGTGTAGACAGGGTGCTTACACTTTTCCCAAAGTTTTTAAACAAAAAGGTTACCAAAGTGCTTTTCCCCCTTATTTTTTTCTTGAGGGTACATGTCACTACTACTTGGATTGCTCATAAACATGGTACTTAAATGGTAAAGGTTAATGCTAAATTGCTGTTTCACAATCTGCACAGTGATGGGGTGAGGTGGTCTCGCGCTCAAACAATAAAAGTAGCATGTACCCCTCATTGAGCCCCCCCCCCTCTACCTTTGGCGAGAATTGATAAGCCAGTGGAGCTTAACCCCATATCCGTCTGTGGCCCGAGGCCCCTTGATGGCCCCTACTGCCACTAGCCCCCCACCCAGCGGACATACCGGGAACGGCTCCAGCCCCTCTCGGATGATGAAGCCCTCTATGAGGTGCGTGAGGATGTGGGGTCTAAGTACGCTGTCAGGACTCGCTGGGAAGCTGGCTGTGGCTGAGGGGGACTGGCTGAGGGCTCTTACCACGGTAGGCAGGAGGGGTGGAGGAGGAGGAGGAGGAGGAGGGGGGGGTAGTGCTGCTGTTGTTGTTGTTGTTGTTGTTGTTGTTGTTGTTGCTGCTGCTGCTGACGTGGGGGGGGGCTCCTTCATTTCTGGGGACGGGATCACCGGGCGAGCGGACAGGGCACAGGACACAGCCATCACAGCTGCAGAGTTAGGAGACAGAGGGAGGGCTAGCCAGTGATGTGTAGGGGCAGCAGAGTACAGGCAGAGTTATGTGCATGCTGTATGTGTGTACACATTTATATGTTTAGCAACGAAGAACAATGATGTTCAGAGTAAACATTCGATTATCAGTATGTAGACTCACAAATCAGTCTCTAAACACTTTGCTCAATAGAGTGTGTGGGCCCTATCTTGCGTGCCGAATTACCCCTTATGCCTAACCTTTTTTGGCATTTCTTACTATTTTGAAGAAGAAAAAAAAAGAATTGTGAACAATTCTATACCAATCTGCATCGACACGTTGTGAGCTCGGCTATTTGAACTATTTTTTAATGTTTTTCAAAATAGTAAAAAAGGCCTAAAAAGTTAAGGTATAAGGGGTAAGGTGTGCACCACAAGATAGGGCCCTGAGGATCTCCTAGCTTTCGTTGCTAAAACTGGGTGGAAACAAGTAAGCTGTGTTTACACTAAAATACCAGTATATTGCCGGCATAGGCAGGGAAGAGCAGGGGGAGAGTCATTCACACATCGGCCTCGTTATCGTCATGTGACTGTTCACACAACAGTGGGTATAGTACTTAATAGTCACGCGAGACGAGAGGTGACTATAAGCACGCAAGAATAGGCATTTGGGGATGATCAAATATGTATTTGGGACAAACAGAATATCCACAATATCCATCTGCAGGCTGGCAAACCGGCTAATGTAACTTTAATCGAATGTTCTCTCTCGCCCTCTCTCTCTCTCTCCTTCTCTCTCTCTCCCCCCTCGCTGTATGTACCACAGTCAGTGTACTTACAGGATAACTCACATCTTAGTTAGATAGCTACTCCATCTACATGCAACATGCAACAGTCAAAAATGAACCATGGTTCCATGGTTTCAGTTGACAGTGAGGCTTCACTGTCACACATGCTCTCTCTCACTCTCTCTCTCTCGCTATTTAACCCATGCTCGCTCACCCAGTAAACAGAGACACGCTTGCTCTCTCACTATATACGATGCTCTCTCAATCATTAGTCTTCTCAACCTAACCTCAACTGGCACACACACACAGCTTTCTCGCTCTCCATCAGAATGCATACAAGAGCTTTTTCCAGCGAATCGCTAATACACCATCATTGTTTTATGAAGTATTTTGTTGATACAACAACAGTTTGTTCATAGAAGTCTTATAAGCACCGTCTTGACACACTGTCATCATGACGCTACCGGTGTAGAACGCTCTGTGTTCACACTTACATGCCATGATAACAATGCAGGCATTTTAACTAGATAAGGGTGACGTGAAATTGCCGGCCCTTCATAATGGCGCGGTGACATGATTGGTTTCCAATCCAAATCAGTAGGCGTAGGTTTATTAGCAGCTGTTCTCGCTGCTGTTCTAGCAAATACCTTACTCTGGTAGGCGGATATCTCTGATCGTCTGGCAACGTGAGACTAATCAGTGCGTGGTTTAGAACTGTGCTAGTGAAATGGAATAAATGTAACATGTACTGTACCTGTGCCATTCTCTTTGGGAGACATGGAGGGTGGTGTGGGTGTCCTGTGTCTGTGTGGATTCGGAAGATTCTCCTCTTTTTTCTGATTTGGGCTCAATCCATTTGCTTTGAACATTTGTGTAGGCTGAAATACAAAATAGCACAAAACATAGTTCAGTCAGCACAAGGTATGTTCACATTGAGGTGCTTCAATACAGGGGAAAAAGACCTTGACCTTGAGAACCAAAGCTAAAAACAAGACACCAGGAAAATGTCTATTTTACTGCTAGAAAGTCAGATTTCATGCCATCCCTCCCTTCAACTACCATGTTCACTCACCACTGCAGCTTCGGCGCGTTTGACTGGATGCACCTTTAGGTCTACGGCCACTGTCTGAGGAGGTGGGAGGTGCTGGTAGGGCATTTGGACCAGTGCCTCCGCCACGGGCAGCTATTCTTCTGTCACCAGCACATGGCCCGCCAGGGCCTGGATGGAACGCAGGGACAGCCTCTGGAGCGAGGACGGAGGGTTCTGGGGGAACCTGGGGAGAACTAGAGGAGGAGGAGGAGGGGGTGGTCGCTGGCTCTGCACCTGGAAGGTGGTGCTCCTTCGCTGGGGAGCAGCCACCAGGGGAGGTGGTTGCGGCTGGATGGTGGTAGTAGTGGCTAAAGTTGAGGTCTGCGCTGATGACGTGTGCACGCTGATGGTGACACAGGAAGAAGAAGGGGCTGGGAGGTCGCCGTGCTGTGATTGCATGGCATTTGTCGCTGCACTGGTCAGCCGTTGGACTGACAGTGGAAGGGGGGTAGGGTTAGTGTCTGGTGTTACTCTGAGGGCAATGGGCTGGAGGTGTCTGTGGCTGGGAGAGACTCCTGTGGTTTGCTGAATGATTAACTGGTGGTGTGCTCCACGCTGGCCTGATGAACAGGGCGGCTGCTGCTTGACGAGAGTATGGGACTGGACCGGGGAGTAGGTTGCTGGAATAGTAAACCAAAGAACTGCGTGAGGTAAAGTATTTTTGTTGCATGTACAGTACATGTATCTATCTGTGTGTTGACACAATGAGGGAGAACGATGCATCACGTGTCAGATCCTCTCTATTAAGTTCAGAACATTGGCGATTGGAGATTCATCAGGATTAACAGTATTGGATATAAATAGAATGTGTCTTTTAGTACATGCTTCTACAATTATGTTTGTGGTAATATGTGGAGGTAAAATTCGTTTTTCTTTATTGAGTAACACTCTCCAGTCACTTACCTGGTGCTACAAGCTGAGATCCTGAGGTGAGACGAGCTCCATCTGCCGGTCTGACCTCGGTTCCGATGTCTGATGAGGCCTCTGCCTTAAGAGGGCAGATGGACATCTTGGGTAGAGTAGCAGGCTGTGCCAGGGCTTGGGCCTGGGTTGAGGGCTTTAGAAGGACACCCTGGGCTGTGGCAAGAGCCCCAGGGAGATGAGCCCGCACAGACAGGCTCTGCACCTGACCCGACAACCACCAGCTGCAAGTTGGTTTGGGATCCCTCGTCCTAAAATGCGAGGTGGATAATGAAAGAACATATTTAGCTTGGTCACAATCTCATTATGTTGCGCGCCACACACACACACACACACACACACACACACACACACACACACACACACACACACACACACACACACACACACAAAGCAAGAGTACACTAGTAGCCCAAAGACACACTAAGCAAGAGTACACTAGTAGCCCAAACAATCCCCTGGTACTATGAGCACCTTGCTCCATCTCATCACTGGAGTGACAGCACACTGCAGCAGAGACTGCAGTGTGAAGCTTTTATTTCCAACGTCGCAGGTCCATGGACTGTCACTACGGACCCCCAGCTGCGGCTCAAGACTGTGACTGCGGACCGGGCCTCTCCATGGAGCACGACCGTGGATTTCTACTACACTACACTATACCACTACACTATACTGTATATTATCTTAACATTCTTATATTATACCATTATATACTGCATACACATTATTGCTGTACTATATTATATTATCATATACTATCTTACACTATTATATTTGCTACTATTATTATTGTTACTACTTGCACTGTATCTCTTTCTGTCTCTCCTCTGTCTCTCCCTCTCTCTCTCTTCTTTCCCCCGACACGGTCGAGGCAGAAGGCCGCCACCCTAGAGCCTAGGGTCTGCCTGACGTTTCTCCCGGAGTTTTTCGTTGCCACTGTCGCAAAATTGCTTGCTCAGGGTGGGATGTCGGGTCTCTTCTCTACATGTAAAGTGTCTTGAGACAACTTGTTGTGAGTTGACACTTCAATAAAATTGAATTGAAGTGGTCATTCTGAAACTCTTGTGGTTCCAGAAGAGCTCAGTTCAGAGCTCTTATGTAAGAATTGGAACCACAAGGGTTGCAGAATGTATTAAAAAAAAAGATGGTGCAGACTGGATGTTTTGAGAATAGAGGGAAAACTATTAAAGAAAACATGGGTACAGGATTACTCCTGACTGCTTTTTATAGATTTCCAAAGTCAAAAAGCTTAACCACATGAACCCTATCCATATTCTGGGAGTGAATATCTGGCAAAAATAGCAAGCTACAAGCTTACAACGTGACGTGAAGGGGCGGATACAATACCTATATATTTGCACATTCTTGCTGTTGAGTGGAGCCCATGTCCAAAACCGTTAATTTCTTCTCATCATTTAAAAAGATTTAATAGCTAAAATAGACCCTGATGTAGAATTTAGGAAAGTTTCACTTATGGAATAATATAAGAGAAAACAAAATTTTCACCATATGGTAGTTTTTCTTTTTAGATGCACCTGTATCTACAAATGCTACAATACCTGGTATCCGATGAGCATTCCAGGACTGCACAACTCTGCCAAGTCCAATTTGGCTGACTTGGCATGCGAGGTTGGAGACACAGAATCTGGTGAAGAAGTTGTCTGCACATAAGGTTGCCTGATGATATTATATCTGTACTGAGACAGCATCTCTTGCATGAACAGGACAAGGTAGAATGCTCTGCCATGGTCTACCTAATGGGGCGATAACAGATATAAGAGCAATGGTACAGTTTGTGATAAAAACATGAAATGTGGTACACTTATAACCAAAGGCATTCCCCCAAAAAATTGATATGGAGGCATCATGAATACACTACAATAATACATGCTCCACTAACCTAGCCTGACACTCAGCCTGAATTTTCATTTAGTTTCACTCCATTATTCAGTCTGAAAGCCCTCTCAATGCAGCCGATTTCTGAGACGGGCGTGGCCAAAGTGGGACTCCACTATGAACCAACGCGATTGGTTCATACTGGATTATCCCGATCCCGATTCGTCGTACAGATTTTCAACCGAGAAACACCCCCCTTCGACACGTCACCAGACCCTGAATGCGAGGCAAACGATTCAGGGGGTGGAGCCAGGCTACCACTAACCCTGACTTGGTCCCACATTCCATGATTGGCCACTGCAGCTCTGTAATAACAGGAAAAAAATATATATTGTTATACATATCCCATGCACACAGTAATGAAAACAGAAATACAGAGAAATATAGGCCACATTTTCTGATATTACTCCTACAAATCTTGTCCAAACCTCATGCAAATGGGACGCATCTCTATGGTAATGTAATCAAAGTATCTGTCCAATTTTTTAGATTACAGCCTGGTTGACTAAGAATGGCTTCCAGGAGTGGCTTTGCAGGAGTGGCCCGTTTTGCACAAAATGCCACAAATCATGGCCACCGCATTTGAGTGCCGTGAAACTTTGCCCCCATGTAGTGATCGACCCGTTGATCTCGGTCACAGACACATTCTTCCAAAGTTTGCGGGCACTGGGTAGGCAACCTGGCCTGGCGGAGA
Organism: Gymnoscopelus braueri; assembly: GCF_963280865.1. NCBI lineage: Eukaryota > Metazoa > Chordata > Actinopteri > Myctophiformes > Myctophidae > Gymnoscopelus > Gymnoscopelus braueri. The sequence goes on along the minus strand of NC_137624.1, from coordinate 362,028 downwards.
CCTGTGCTCTGAGGAGCACACTTTTCTAGTAATTTTCTATACTTTTCATGTTGAATGGACTTACTTGTAAATTTCTTCATAGATGACCAGATTCTTTTTCACTGGCATTGTGGCTTGAGCAACAATTTTGCTGCTGAAGCCATCAATAGCCAGGACGTGTGTCACTCCGAACATCACCAGCTTCTCGTTCTGGTCTAAGTGCACTTTGTGACCCATGTATTCTGCATGGTATGGAATGGGGTTCAGATTACGAGCTCCCTAAAACAGAAAATTAAATCAATGCAAAGTACAGTACATGTTTCAATTATATAAAATGTTCAGATCATACATGGCCTGATAAAGACCATACATTTAACATGTTAGGACACCAATTTATAGACAATCCATTTAATCATAGCACAGGTCATTTACCTGACGACGCAACTCATGGTATGGTTGGTGCACTTCTCTGAGAATACTTCCCACTCGTCTTTCCCCTGCCATAACTCCCACCGACAACAGGTATCCCGTCATGAACTTTCGTCCATATGTGGGGCCAGTCTGTAAATACACAAATACAATAATCACACAACACTGAATATGAAAATCATAAGTAACAGATTCTCACTGATTCATCACAATTGTATGGTGTTACACCGAAAATGGTGTCTTCAAACCACCTACCTAATGTCAATACAATCAGGGACCCTGATTGTATTGACATTTGCTAGGTGGTTTGAATTGCACCCCGATTCAGGGTGCATTGGGGTGATTATCTTTAGGCTCCCAGGTGGTCTCATTGACTTCAATGTTAATGTCCCCCCGCCCCCCCCCCCACACACCCACACACACACACACACACACACACACACACACACACACACACACACACACACTTTATAATGATTTGCATGGGTATTATAAGTGAAAAAACAACAACTAGTACACACAAACCTTTTGTATTGAGGAGACAACGGCCGTTGCCAGTTCTGCGTTTGTCACATGTCTCGTTCGTTTCAGCTGGTGCTGCATACAGAACCTCCTTACAGACATCTCGGAGCATCTCGGAACACCTAATTGCTGCAATGAGCTTGAAATCTCCGCATGCGTTTTGCCGCTATCAAAAAGATCTTTCACGGTAACGGCATATTCCTCCAGCCTGGCCATATTTTCTCATACAAACATAAGTTATCAACACAACCTACTATGATGCCTCCTTCTTCTTTCCTTTCAAACTGGTTGTATGTTGCGGTTTCTGCGATACACTTCCGCTTCCGGGTCGGGAGGCGTACATAATAGTAGGGGGTACTAAGCACAAAAAATGGCCAAATCGTTACGCGGCGGATAAAAGCATGAAATTTGATACAGATGTCCCTTGGGTCATCCTAAAACATCCTAGAAGGGGTGCCCAAAAAAATCTCAAACAGGAAGTGAGTTATGGACAAAATTCAAAATGGCCACCTAAACTGTTGACCGTTGACTCAAAAGACACCAAAAGAATCTCCAAAAAGCATAAAATTTGGCACATATGTCCCTTGGGTCATCCTAAGACATCCTAGAAGGGGTGCCCAAAGGAATCTGAAACAGGAAGTGAGTTATGGACTAAATTGAAAATGGCCGCCTAGTGTTGTCGATTGACTCAAAAGACAACTAAAGAATCTCATAAAAGCATACAATTTGGCACACATGTCCTTTTGGTCATCCTAAGACATCCTAGAAGGGGTGCCCAAAAAAATCTTAAGCAGGAACTGAGTTATTGACAAAATTGAAAATGGCCGCCTACAGTGTTATCCATTGACTCAAAAGACAACTAAAGAATCTCATAAAAGCATACAATTTGGCATATATGTCCCTTGGGTCATCCCAAGACATCCCAGAAGGGGTGCCCAGAAAAATCTTAAACAGGAAGTGAGTCATTGACAAAATTGAAAATGACCGTCTACAGTGTTGTCGATTGACTCAAAAGACAACTAAAGAATCTCATAAAAGCATACAATTTGGCATACATGTCCCTTGGGTCATCCTAAGACATCCTAGAAGGGGTGCCTGAAATTATCTCAAACAGGAAGTGAGTTATTGACTAAATTGAAAATGGCCGTGTACAGTGTTGACAGACGATGCAAAAGACACTCATAAAAAATCTCATATAAAAGCATGAAATTTGGTACAAATGTCCCTTTGGTGATTTGAATGCATCCTAAGGGGTGCCAAAAAAAGTTTTAATAGTCTCTCAATGGAAAACACTCCTCCCACACGGGCTGCACTGCTACAATATTCAAATCGAGCAGCCAATCTGTCATTTGGTCCAGAAGCCTGAAAGCTATGCAATCTCTACCATCTCCTGACAAATATGGATGGATTAAAGTCGCTGATTCGTGGACACCTTTATGGACACTCTTGCCAGAGGCTGCTTAAGTTTGTAGAGAACTCAAGTGTGGCTGCAAAGCTGAGCCCTTCTGTTCGAGAAAGTGTAGATGCCGGGATGCTGGGTTACCTTGCAGAGCATTATGCCAATGTGCTGGTAATTGCAAAATGGCACACATGAATACATGTACTAGTTACTAAACACTAATCACAAAAAACAGTAATGATCAAGAAGAATACATGAGAAGATAGTGTAAAACAAGCAAGAAGATGTAGAGTGCAAAATAAATAAGATGCAGAGAGTAAAATAAGAATATGCAGAGTAAGATAAGATGCAGAGTAAAATAAATAAGAATATGCAGAGAGTTAGATAAATAAAGAAGATTCAAAGAGTACAATAAAAAAATTATGCAGAAAGTAAAATGAATAAGTGATGTAGAAATGAAAACAGAAGGTAGACTACAAAATACGGCAGGTTATGCACTGCATAACCTGTCGTATTGAGTCTGCATAATATGCAGACTGCCATGGTCAACTGTTTAAACAGCCATTTAGAATTTCTTCAACATGGTCCCTTCCTAAAAAGTTTAATAAACAAGCAATAAATAACCTCTTCTAGGATATATTAAGAAGCACTCAATGTACGTACCAAATTATACACTTTAATGACGTCCCTTTATGTTTTCTTTTGTGTCAACTGCTTTAGGCGGTCACTTCCTGTTTAAAACCTTTTTGGGCACCCCTTGTAGGATGCGTTCAGATCACCCAAGGGACATTTGTACCACATTTCATGCGATGAGATTCTTTAGGTATCTTGCATCATCTTTCAACACTGTAGGCGGCCATTTTCAATTTAGTCAATAACTCACTTCCTGTTTCAGATTATTTTGGGCACCCCTTCTAGGATGTGTTAGGATGACCCAAGGGACATACAGTGGTAGCCAGTTGGTTTCTTCACCATTTTCAAACCAGTACCTTTTTCACCCCCAGGTACCTTTTTCGGCCACACCCCCAGATTCTCAGACACGCCCCCCAGATCTATTGTATCTAATTTCAACATGTAGTGTGGCCATTCAGCCACAGGGTGGCGCGTTCACACTGAGCACCATCACAGTGACTGTATCTCCTTAATCTACAAACTCACTGTGAGCTTGTAGATCTGCTATTTTCAATCGGCTGAAATATATTTAGGGCTGAAGTGGTTTGTGTGTTTTGTAATTGTAATCAAAATCTACAAAGTAACTAGTAGTAACCAAAAGTTTTCATTTAATTGTAGTGGAGTAAAAGTACAATATTTTCCTCTGAGATGTAGTGGAGTAGAAGTAAAAGTATTAAATACTCCATTAAAGTAAAAGTACCTCAAAATAACTATTGTACTTAAGCACAGTACTTGCGTAAATGTACTTAGTTACTTTCCTACACAATAAAAAATAGCAGATGTACAAGATTGTATAGTGGATCTTTCACCTTTAAAGAGTGAGTTCTCAATGGCCTGATGGTCCAGGCCGTGGACTCGCAATCTAATAGTAGGGGTTCAATTCCAACATAAGACAATGATTTTAATGTAGCCTTTTTTAGCTTTTGCAAAGTAGAAATACTCCGTTACAAGTAAAAGTGAGGAAATAAAAATGTACTTGAGTAAAGTACAAAAGTATTGGTATCAAAATGTACTTAAAGGAGGAGTTCACCCAAAAAATTACTTATTTTCTATCAATTGCACACCCTATGAAGCCTTGAATCCGTGGATTCTTTTTTGTTTTTGTCGCATTCCTAAGCTGATTCCCGTCTCCTACCGGCTAATGTATCCGGTAGGAGACACCAAGTAGATTATTTGTGTCTCCTACCGGAAATACACACGGTCATCAAATTATTGTCTTAGGAATGCTACAAAAACAAAAATAAATCCATGAAATCAAGGCTTCATGGGGTGCCTAATTGATAGAAAATAAGATTTTTTTTGGGTGAACTCCTCCTTTAAAGTACCAAAAGTAGAAAGTACTCATTATGTAGAATTTCCCATTTCACAACTTTTCAAATGTATAAAATGTATACAAATCTTTTGAAAATAGCAGATCTACAAGCTCTACAAGTAATCTAGATCTACAACGTAACTAGTATAACCTCAAAATTGTACTTAGTTACTTTCCAACACAACAAAAAATAGCAGATGTACAAGCTTGCATCGTGGCACGAAGTGGCGTGTTGTGAGCTGTACATCTGCATATATATTACAGCTATGTCGGGTAGGGTTAATTATCAGATATTTCACATTCCATCTTTGTGTAAGCAAAGCAAAGCAAAGTTTGTTGTTTACCCAGGGTGTTGGACTAAGTTAATACTTATTTACAGCCAGGCCCTGCATGGGAGCCTTGCTCAAGGGCTATTCAGCGGTGATTCATGATTGATGTGATGAATTGGGGAATCGAACTAGGGACCTTCCGGTATCAAGGCCGCCCCTCTAACCACTAGGCCACCGCTGCCACACTGTGTGTGTGTGTGCGTGGGTGTGTGTGTGTGTGGGATCACACTGAGGTGGGGGCTCCTGAGTCCATTGTGACGGCCTAAGTTTGTTGGGACAAACAAAAGCCCACGGCCAAGGTGCTAAAGTTATTTTGCATGCCATTGTCTGAAACCTTTACTTTATTTAGAAGTTTGCAGACTAAAAGCACATGAAAGTACAGTTCAAATACAAGGTCAACTAAATAGGATAAAAAAAACCCAAGCAAGCCATATGGCTTGTTTAAATTGGGGTCCTTAGTTAGTTTGTACATTATAATTTCATGTGTTCATTTAACTCTGTTTCACATTCCAAAACAATATAATTGTGCCGGAAAGTAGTTTATAATGCATTTTATTGAAATGTTACTTTTAGTTGACTAGTATAGTTACTGCTCTCAGAAAGCAGCTTTGGGAGCTGCCATTTTTTTTATCTCTGACTTTCCAAGGAGTAGTAGAACCCCAGTTGGACTGTGTGGGGTGTCAAAGCCAAACAGGTTATGTAAATGTTTTATACAATAGCCCCTAGCCTGTAGCGTAATCTCTCTTCAATGTAGGCATTTATCAGATGCTCTTAATCCAGAGAGATTTACAGTACAGTAGGCAAGGTAAACACGAGGTAATTTCAAATGCATATGGAAATAATAATCTAGGATCATAGGTAAACCAAGAACCTATCATCAGTCTAAACTGTATAATATTGCCATCATCTACTTTCTTCATTGAGAGTTTATACTGTTAACTGTTAAAATGTCACTCTTATTTATCAGTGTTAATTTAACTCCAAGAGTTCCACGGTCGAATCACTGCTTAGTGCTTTCAGTCAATGCGCATCAGAGAGAGAGAGAGAGAGAGAGAGAGAGAGAGAGAGAGAGAGAGAGAGAGAGAGAGAGAGAGAGAGAGAGACAGACAGACAGACAGACAGACAGACAGACAGACAGACAGACAGACAGACAGACAGACAGACAGACAGACAGACAGAGACAGACAGAGGCAGAGAGAGGCAGAGAGAGTGAGAGATAGAGAGGGGGAGGGGAGAGAGATCAATGAGCAGTTGACGCACACACACACACACACACACACGAAATGCAGCTCAAAATGCTTTACATAGCAAGAATAAAGTGTAACAAAGTGCGACATGGAACACGTTCAGGCAAATGTTTAGTAATCCAGCTCTATAAAATTACATTTATATGTAGGCTACTCTTTAAATAAAAATCCTCATTTTATTTGACCTTTATCAAAAAATAAATAAAACCTCCTCCTGCTTGGGGGTGGGGAAAAGCACCACAATGCATATCACTGTCTGCAGTACTTTCTACTTTTGTTACTTTAAGTACATTTTGATACCAATACTTTTGTACTTTAACGCAAGTAAATTTTGATTTCCTAACTTTTACTTGTAAAAGAGTATTTCTACTTTGCAGAATTTATACTTTTACTTAAGTAAAACATTTCAGTACTATTTACACCACTGGCTTATTGTAAGTCGACCACTGCAGACTGACTGACTGTTGACAGGAAAAAGATGTGATAGTTAAACCTCCCCCTCCCCCCGCTACCTCAAATAGATGGGTTTCCCGTTTGTAAACATTGAGGATGATGCGCGCGCAGTGGAGGGAAGAGCCTGTAGAGGGCGCTATTACCCGCAGCATCTCTGGCCACTGTACATTGATAAAATAAATGGTCTTCACCGGGTTTAATGAAAGTAGATTAAATGATGCAGTTTGTAATATCTTCTTTACTCAATAAAAATGATTTGTCGGAAGTTGGATCTGTCTGTATATAATAGCAGCATTATGCCTATTCTGCCTATAATAGCAGCATTATGCCTATCTAAATCCCGAAAATAACAATAGAGTGAATGGCACTTCCGGGTCGTTCTACCTCCCGCATGCGCAGAATGCACACTCTGCTCTGTGATGACGTCGCGCGGAAACCCATCTATAGTGTTTCTCTCTGTCTTGCGCCCTCTCTCTCTCTCCACCCTCTCTCTCTCTCCACCCTCTCTCGCTCTCCCTCCCTCTCCCTCTCTCTCTCCCTCAATTATTTGAAAACTTTGGTTACTAGTTACTTAGATTTTGATTAAAATTACAGAACACACTAACCACTTCAGCCATATATATATTTTGAGCCATTATTATCATTAAAATAAAAGATATATATGTGTTTGCATGTAATGCATGTGAACACATGTAAAGGAATAAATGTTGACAAAACGTTGACAAATTGCCTAAATAAACCAAAAGATATGAGACTACATACTGTAATGAAGACATTTGCATCACTATAGGCGAGGGTCCCTCTAGTGAATGCATAGTGTATTGGCTGTCTGGCGGGCTAACGACACCCACCTCACAGTCAAAGACTCAATATATCTTGTTCCAGGGACCCCCAAAAGCAAAGATTTGATTTTATAATGTGTATATAGATTAAAAGATTTGCATACATTTTCAGATTCTTTTTCAAAAAGTCATAGTGTGGCACGCTATGAGCTTGTAGTTTGAGTTGCTATTTTTTAATAGCCAAAGAACGAACGAACACACACACACACACACACACACACACACACACACACACACACACACACACACACACACACACACACACACACACACACACACACACACACACACACACACACACACACACACACACACACACACACACACACACACACACACACACACACACACACACACACACACACACACACACGGCGGCCATAGCTGAGTGGTTAGTGAGCCCGCCTAGGGAACCAGAGGCCCTGGTTGCCCCAGGTTCAATTCCAGGCTATCCCAGCATATGTGCCGATGATATGAGCAAGACTCTTAACCCCAATTGCTCACAGGTTCTCATTGGAAACAAGACCGCAAGGAATTTCATGAACGACCTGTTAAAAGGAATTATCCTTACACACACACACACACACACACACACACACACACACCACTAGTGCAGTGGTTAGTGAGACTGACTTCCAAGAGTGAGATCAGAGTTCAATTATTGTACTTTTACTCCACTACAATTGTTTGAAAACTTTAGTTACTTTGCAGATATAAATGATTATATTATAAAACATAAACATTAACCACTTTAGCCCTATTTTATACCATTTGAAAATAGCCAATCTACAAGCTTGTAGATTGACTATTTTCAAACATTTTAGTACTTTTACTTTTGGTACTTTAAGTATATTTTAATGCCAATACTTTTGTACTTTTACTCAAGTAACACTTCACTGTTTCAGCTGAAGTGAGATGCCTATAGATAGATATTATTATTATTATTATTATTATTATTATTATTACCCTTATTAAAAGAAAATATATATATTGTGATACAAAATGCCTAAATAAAGCAATAGATATGAAATACATACTGTAATGAAATTGAAATGAAAAAGGTTGAGAATCACTGGGTTAAACTGTAGAATATAGTTAAAGGGATATTTACATCTATTTTAAATTACACTATTTAAAGTATAATTACTGCTATAGTAGGCTTCTACAGTAGAACAAGTAGACTAGTACTGTAGGTAAACAACAACCAATAGTTGCTCGGCCCTGCCATCTACTGTCCACTTACTGTATTGCACGGTGGGAAAAAAAATAATGCTAAACTCCTCCCTCCAAGGCAAAACCACCCCCCCAGAGGGGTGTGGCTTTGATGGGTACCTGAGAGGCACTGATCTAGTGGGTACCCAATGTGATGATCTCAACTGGCTACCACTGTATGTGCCAAATTGTATGCTTTTTGGAGATTCTATAGGCTTTTTGAGTCAATCGCCAGCACTGTAGGCGGCCATTTTCAATTTAGTCAATAACTCACTTCCTGTTGAAGACTTTTTTGGGCACCCCTTCTAGGATGTCTTAGGATGACCCAAGGGACATGTGTGACACATTTTATACTTTTTGGAGATTCTTTAGTTGTCTTTTGAGTCAATCGACAACACTAGGCGGCCATTTTCAATTTGGTCAATAACTCACTTCCTGTTTCAGATTTTTTTGGGCACCCCTTCTAGGATGTCTTAGGATGACCCAAGGGACATGTGTGCCACATTTTATGCTTTTTGGAGATTATTTTGGTGTCTTTTGAGTCAACGGTCAACAGTTTAGGTGGCCATTTTGGATTTTGTCCATAACTCACTTCCTGTTTAAGATTATTTTGGGCACCCCTTCTAGGATGTGTTAGGATGACCCAAGGGACATATGTGCCAAATTGTATGCTTTTTGGAGATTCTATAGGCTTTTTGAGTCAATCGCCAGCACTGTAGGCGGCCATTTTCAATTTAGTCAATAACTCACTTCCTGTTGAAGACTTTTTTGGGCACCCCTTCTAGGATGTCTTAGGATGACCCAAGGGACATGTGTGACACATTTTATACTTTTTGGAGATTCTTTAGTTGTCTTTTGAGTCAATCGACAACACTAGGCGGCCATTTTCAATTTGGTCAATAACTCACTTCCTGTTTCAGATTTTTTTGGGCACCCCTTCTAGGATGTCTTAGGATGACCCAAGGGACATGTGTGCCACATTTTATGCTTTTTGGAGATTATTTTGGTGTCTTTTGAGTCAAACGGTCAACAGTTTAGGTGGCCAGTTTGGATTTTGTCCATAACTCACTTCCTGTTTAAGATTTTTTTGGGCACCCCTTCTAGGATGTTTTAGGATGACCCAAGGGACATCTGTATCAAATTTCATGCTTTTATCCGCCGCGTAACGATTTTTCACTTAGTACCCCCTACTATAATAAGTTTGTATAACTTAAGGCTAAATATTTCTAGCCATTAATAACAAATTAATAGTGTTATATCCACAGTTATGTCGCTCCCCCCAATTAATAAAGCTCCCCCTCAGCACCACCAATAAAATAAAGATATTATTATTATTATTAACACCGCCTCGCGTGCTGTCCAAGCTGACACGGTCGAGCGCTCCCTACCCCGTTTCAGCCAATCAAAAGCCGCGGTCAAAAAAATAAAACAAATAGATAAATAAATAAATGGCAACCCTCAGGAGAGTCAGGACGTAATCCGATGTTTCCATTTTCTATTCAAAACAAAAGAACATAAATTGGAAAAATTATTCGTTTTCCTTATTTTCATTTTTCCATTCTGAATGTATTATTGGAACAATACAGCTAATTAGCTCCGGTAGCGTTTAAAAGGAGAAAATGATAAATAGACACAATGACAAATTGAAATTGAGAGCTCCAAAAGGGCTTTTTCCATTTTCTCAACCTTTGATTCAGAGCCACAAGTTAGAAATTGGTAAAATGAGCCGTTATCCATTTTTTGATTGGTTTGAAAATACAAATATTGAAAAAACAAGCCATTTTTCCTTTTTCAATTTGGATTTTATTTTGAAAATCAACTGACCGAAAGGTACACGGATTCAGACGCTTCGGCTCAAGTCAAAGTCAAGATAGATTGATAAATCCCGAAAGTGACAGTGATCTCGGCATATGCCCGTTTTTTGATAAAGGAGGGCCAGAGAGACTAAATTCATAGCGAGAACACTTTACACTAACACTTATAGTTGACTTTAACCAATTTTCTGTATATTTCATGTTCCAACATTCTAGTTTTCATGGCCAAGAAATAGGCTAATGCATTGAATTCATTTTTATTCAGTGTTTGCATGGATATGCCGAGGCTATTGTTGGGCATTGTCTGGGGTATATGTAGGCAGCAGAAACACATTAGAACTATATACTGAAATTATTTGTTTTACTTACTCACATCGTTATCGAGGTATTCAACAACGTTATTGCATATCGAATGCTTTCCTAATATCGTGCAGCCTTACTCAAAATCAACATTTCACGAATAATTGTACAAAGCAGCTCAATCCATCGCAGGTTTAATTTAGGCTTATTTCCTTGATTATGACACTATTTTGATACAATGCCATGCTCCCTCTCTCTCTCTGTCTCTCTCTCTCACTCCCCCCCCCCCCCATGTGTGTCAACAACAAGGCACTTCAATGTGCTTTACACAAAACATTAAGCAAAGCAAACACACGGACATTTGAATTCAGTAAAGGTTAAATTAAAACAAGTAGTAAAACAATTTAATTTAACCTTTACTGAATCTCTGACAGAAAAATATAAGTTAAGTTACAGTGAAGAATAATACTACAAAAAATCTCAATAAAAGCCAGCAGCAAACTGTCGGCAGAATAAACCAATGTGAACTTCAAAAAGCTCACAGGAATAAAATATCTTATGTTACAGGGCCTTCTCAGTTTCCCCCACCTCTCTCTGAAACCCACATCATATAGCAGCCCCCTCCCCATCTGTTCTTTTAAAAACAAACCCCTTTAAACCCTTTTAAACTTGTCTGGTTTGATCTCCCTTCCCAACTGCCCCCCCCCCCCCCCTATGGAAATAACGTTACGATGGGAACGATGTACAAAAAATAATTTCACCCACTTCTTTACTTTGTAAACCTGTGATGTGACAATAAACCTGATTCTGATTCTGATTCTTCCACACCCAATCCTGTTTTTCTCTATTTTTAACTGTTTTAGTCATCTTCTCTAGCAGCTATTTCTAGTAATTATTTTTACTCAAATTTTAGCTTATTTATTTGAGTTATTTTTCGTTTTTTTAAGTAAACTTGAGTACCTAGAAAAGCATGTGTGATATAGTATTCCAATCATTCCGCAAAAGCAGCGCATCTGCGCATTGTGAATTATAATTACTTAAGTTTAGGTTAAGCTTGTCCTTGCTTTGTGCTTACATAAATAGACTACGTACTGTAATGAATATTTGCATGATCTGTCTGTCTGCCTGTCTCTCTCTCTCTCTCTCTCTCTCTCTCTCTCTCTCTCTCTCTCTGTGTCTCTCTCTCTCTCTCTGTGTCTCTCTCTCTCTCTCTCTCTCTCTCTGTGTGTCTCTCTCTCTCTCTCTCTGTGTCTCTCTCTCTCTCTCTCTCTGCGTCTGTCTCTCTCTCTCTCTCTCCCCAGCTGCCAGACAGCTGGCAACAATGAACCCACAGTATGTGGGGGAGTGACTGTGTGTGGCCATCCAGTGGCGGCTTATCCAACGGGCTTGAGGTGCTGAAGCACAGGGCACCAACCTGCCCCTGGCCATGATGACCCACCACCACGGACATAACAACTAGGGAGCAGAAGTTTAACATTTTGAGATATAATATCACTTACTCTACCTTTAAATAGATCAATTAACGATTGCAATTTCAATTCAGTAAACACATGGCTCATCTCTCTGAGACATTTGTTTTTCTACTGGTCTTCTCAGAGGGTAAGTTAAATCAATTGTTTCATTATCTACCATATATATTTCAGTGGCAGTACATTTCCTTGAGTAGTGCAATTTTAGTTTTTGTATTTGACTTACTTGAGTTTTTATTTATTTTAGTTTTTACGCTTATTACTTTTCCTCCACTACATTTCAAAGGACAAATATTGTGCTTTTTACGGTATTTCTACTCTCTCTTGTGGTTAATTTCACTCAATTAACCACTTTAGCTATTTCAAAAACAGTGAAAATAGTGGAGCTTGTAGGCTACTGTATCGGCTATTTTATTTGTTTGAATTTGTTTGGGAAGACAAAAGACGTATCTTACCTGAGACATAATCGATCTGTAATGAAAACACATTGAAAGCCTTTAATAAAAAAATATTATTTTATTTCCCTGTGGTATCGAATAGGAATTGAAAATCGATAATTTGCATGATATTGTATCGTTAGAAATTCCAGTAGTGACAACATTATTGGCCATTATGATGTGTTTTTTTTTTTTGTGGGGGGGGGGGTCTGATTGCAACACAGCAATGCATTGATATGAATCATATGAATGAATGTGAATGAATGTGAATGAATATGAATGAATGTGAATGAATATGAATGAATGTGAATGAATGTGAATGAATATGTCTGACCCTGCGGAATGACATACCCCGCCCTCCCCCTTATCTATACTTTCAGATCTGTACTTTGTCCACCACTGATAGATTTGCAATAGCTATTGTATTGTTGGTTATTGTTTTTCCACACACACACACACACACACACACACACACACACACACACACACACACACACACACACACACACACACACACACACACACACACACACACTGGCATTTGTGTACATAACCTGCTATCTACATTTTATTGATTGATTGATTGATTGATTGAATACTTTAGAAAGACATGGTAACAGTACATGGAAGCACAATACAAGGTCCTCTAAACTGGATCGCTCATAAAAGCACTTGGCTTATTTAAAATGAGATCCCTGTGCACTCAAATCATGATGACATTTAAGACATACAAATATACACTACTATGCAGAACGTCATACATACGCCTGCCCTGCAAGGTTGTTGAGGCTAGGGCAAGTGCTATGGGCTGAGGTGGAGTCTGAAGAGGTGAGTCTTCAGATTACGGCAGAAGATTGGGAGTGAGTCTGCAGTTCTAATTGCAATCGGGAGTTCATTCCATAGTTTGGGAGCCAGAAGGGAGAAGAGTCTTGGACGTGTAGAGCTTTGTCCCCGATGTTTTAGCGAAGGTACAGCTTCCCTGTGTTAGCTGATATGAGAGAGCGGGAGGGGTTGTAGGGTTTGAAGATATTTGGTTGCTTTGCAGGCCAACATCAGTGTTTTGCACTCTGTGCGGGCAGTAACTGGGAGCTAATGGAGGGAGTGGAGAAGGGGGGAGACATGTGAAAATTTTGTCTGGTTGAAGATCAAGCGTGCTGCAGCATTCTGGATCATTTGGAGAGGCTTAGGGCAGGTACACACTGTAGGACTTTTAAAGTGGTCGGGGAGTCATCTGATCGTTAAGCATTACACATTGCAGGAGTTTATTTCTTGAAATCGGCTGTCATATATCGTTGTGGTTTTCACCCTATATATTGATCCCCGACCACTGCGACCAGGGATTACACACTGTAGGGTAGTTCACTAGGATGCTATCCAGAGTCAGACCCAATACATACATTTGTTTTTATTCCAATTAATTTTAACAGACGTCTCCCGTGATATATGCGCATCTATCTCTCTCTCTCTCTCTCTCTCTCTTGTCAAGTGCACAGAAGCAGTGTTGCCATGTCCGCTTATTATAAGCGACTTTGGGCTTGTTTTTTTTTTGTAAAGTTGCTTGAAAGTGTAGTTGCTTATTTGGCCTTGTTTCCTAATGTTGTTTGAACCAGTTGTTCTCAAACATTTTCAAGGCAAGGACCCCCAAATTAATATTTGTCCGCAGACCTCCCCCCTTCTGAAAATATGTTGTGCCATAGACCCCCATACAAGATCTGTGTGGATTTGGAAAATATTCCACAATTTTAAGTTTATCCCAAGATTTTCTTCTTTGAACATTTATGCAATGTATTTGTATAGGTTTAAAGTGATCATGTGGCCTATAGTCGCTTTTGTTGGGATTGTTTTCATAGATCTGGTTGCTTATTTCTCCCGCAAAATCTGGCAACATTTCAGACACGCTTCGTGTGCTAGGCTTCTCTCTCTCTCTCTCTCTCTCTCTCTCTCTCTCTCTCTCTCTCTCTCTCTCTCTCTCTCTCTCTCTCTCTCTCTCTCTCTCTCTCTCTCTCTCTCTCTCTCTCTCTTATCGTGGCCGCATCCTCTCGCAGAGCCTTTCACACACCTTTCACATGACCAAAACCTCGCCGATCACAGCCCGATCTGCGTCAGATCGGGGGTTTTGTCGGCGAGCTTAAAAAAAGGTCCCCGACAGCATAATCGGACCAAACATCCAGTGGTGTCCAAAGTGCGGCCCGCGGGCCATTTGCGGCCCGAGGACACATTTTATACGGCCCTTGGCTTCATTCCTAAATTGTATTATGAATGGCCCGCTTGCACCTTCAATAAAATAAAAAGATTTATAAAAGTGAAAGTTGCATTTTCCTTCTTCGCCTCAGGATGGGAGAACCTTCTCTAGTTCTTGCTTAACCCTAAAACGGAAATAAAGTAACAATAAAACGCCCAAAATTCGAAAATCGCACATTTTCGCCCAAAATCCGCCTATAACCGAAAATTATCGCGCAAGCTGGCCCTTGGGTGTTTTCATATTTTCTAATTTGGCCCCCTTTGAAAAAAGTTTGGACACCAGTGTGTACGTGCCCTTAAGTGCTAGCCTGGTTCCAGACGAATCTGCCTTTGCAAAATTGCATCGCACTTTAGCCCTCGGCAGATTAGGTCTGGCCCCCCTCCATAGAGATTCCATTTCTCTCCCTCCGCAGTTGTGCGGAACCAACCAGGGCCCAGTATCCAAATGTGGGCGGGCTTATCACCTTATTTGGAGCAATGACGTACAAGGAAGCACTGCTCTGATTGGTTCGTGAACAAGGAAGCACTGCTCTGATTGGTTTAGGTCTAACCAATAGAGTCCGTTTGGATATTTTTGTAACCGCCCCTTGGAAAAAAATCTATCGTTGATAGGGACCAGACTAATATCCACGCAGTGTGTCGTGTGATATTGTCTGGCCACGCGAGGCTACTTAAGTGCACATGCCGGGAGGCCAGTAAGGAGAGAGTTACAATAGTCAAGTTTTGATTTGACTGATGGCTGGATAAGGAGCTGGGCTGACTCCTGGGTGAGGAAGGGTCTGTATTGCCGACAAATTAAATGCACAAGTCGTCCAAAAATATATACAATTATAAACAAGTTCATAAATATATAATTCAGTTAGGCTTAAACATGAGGAGTTTAAGTGAATATTGGAATTATAATTATAAACACTTAGAAACATTTTCTAATTTCTAATTTCTAAAATCGAAGATCTACAAGTGAAAAGCTTGCCTTTTGGCGGCCCGGGGGTCCCCGGTCCACGGGGGTCAACGGCCGCCACGGGGACCCCGGTGGACCCCCGGCCGCCATAAGACAAAAAAAAATCTGGCTTGTAGATCTTTGATTTTCACATAATGATTGAAGAAGTGTGGAAAAACTCATTGGCTTGTGATCAGATTGACTGCTTAATGAACAGTAAAGGCAATAGGATTAGTTAAACCTGGCAGTTAGCCTGGTCCGGACCAGGCTAACTTCACAGCTAAATTTCCATGGTAACTAAGGTAGGATTGCTTCGATTTTCTTTCGTGAAATTCGAGTCATGGATAAACGTATCCAGGGTGAACTGGTTAAGCTAATCTGGCAAGATAATTCAGCATTCATGGCTAATCCTGGATAAATTAAGCCAGGATAGCTGTTAAATCCAGGCTTAACCCCTAATTCTGCTTTCGTGAAATAGGCCCCAGGATAACTTCAACCCAGGATGAACAAAGTGCAATTAAACACTTATTTCCAATGTGGTCCTGGTGTGTACTTATAATTGTCATCTCCTACACCTAGGTCTATCAGAGATGATCCAAACACAGGATCCTGTAAGGACCATGGTGGGAGAGGACGCCCATTTCACCTGCCATCTCATTCAACCCAAGAATGTCCTTCAAGTTACATGGCAGAAAATAATACCAGGAGGAACACAGGATGTTGCCACCTGTAATAAACGCTTTGGCACCAAGATCAACCCTCCCTTTCAGTGGAAAGTGGACTTTGAAGACACAGGACTGCAGAATAGTACCATAGTGGTTAGGAACATAACCAAAGCAGATGAGTGTTGCTACAGATGTTTATTTAATGCCTACCCTGAAGGAGCCATCTATAGGAAAACCTGCCTCATAGTTTATGGTAAGAAAATAAAGACCGAGGGGATTATATCTCCACACTGGCACAAGATAACATTTTGCAACATGTTATGTTCATTGGACTGTCACCTATGATATAAAATGTACACAGGGACCCCTCCAGTGTGACTGTAAGTTACCGGTGTTAATTTAACTCTGGGAGTGTAACCAAATGGGCCTGTGACAGCCGTGTGGGTCCATTTTGTGCCCTCTTGGGGTCAGAAAAACACCCAAAACGTCTCTTTTAAGAGCCACCCACTATTTAGTGTTCAACATAATTCCTGCTATATAATTTATGAGCAGCAAAATCAGTTCATATGCCTCTACAATGTGCATTGCCTTTCCTGTGTTGCTGCTGGTTCCCGAAATGTTTCTCTCACTCTCCCGCTATCTTGTTGTAATTTTGGTACGACCCACTGTGGTTATACGACCCTGGATTAAACCATTGCCATGGGGTGAAAGAACATGAAAGCAGCCGCTGGTTCCCAATGAAAGAAAGATAAACGTGGAGTTTGAAGAGGCATGTGTGTTTCCTGTACAGACTGTGAAGAATATGAGCCTGGGACAGACCCATGTGGGTATTGTGGATGCCCACCGGGGGCACATCTCCGTTCTGCCAATGAGTCCCTCGCACCAGCCTAAACTTAGTCCGGCAGGAGTGATGCTGTCGTGTATTTGAGGCATAAACTGCGTGTTATCAGGCCCGTTGGTGGTAATAATATGGAGGAGAATAGAAGAGAAGACGTCAGGGTTCCCAAGTTTCCATGTTCATTTATTCAGATTCATCCAAGTACAGCATCATCATAGAATCCAGGGCAGAGAGCCCTCTCCAGCAGCCCCTCTCTGGGCACAACCATCTATATCCCAAACAAACATCTCACACCGTTCTTATAGTAGAGAAGCCATTCTAAATAGCCATATAAGGTATGTACTAAAGCAGCAACGCAATGGCCATTTGGCTCAGCTGTTTAGACTGACAGCTGTTGCTGCGTTAGAACTAGCCCATTCACACATTCACCAGGCATTCACCAGTCACACACACTCATGATTACTCTTCTGACTTTAGCATATTTGTTCTACTAATAATCTGTTTTTACTTGCACACTGTCATATAAAATATAGCAAATAATACGACAATGCATTTGACACGGTATAATAGCTAGTGCTGCCTGGTGATCTCCTCTCAGCAAACGCCATTTTCTTCAAGGTTTTTGTCCCGTGGTTCACTGCGTCCAATGAATGAACGGTTTGGTGGGACGATAACATTAGAGAGAGAGAGAGAGAGAGAGAGAGAGAGAGAGAGAGAGAGAGATTGTGGTGTAAAGTGGTGTCACAAGGGAGAACAAAGATGAGTGGGTGCCTAATAACGCAGCCACACCCACACACAGTTGATTTAATTATTATTTGTCTTTCAGATCAACCTAAACCCATATTACGCATCACCAAGCCCAACGGCACAGAGCTGATGGCAGTGTCCTGCTCCATTGTGTCTCAACCTGCTCTCATGGTGACTCTGGAGGTCGCTAAACATGTAGGGTCTTCTAACTACAGCACCGTCCATACAGTCAACACTGACGGTACCGTCACTGTCACCAGTACTGTCACTCTTGAAAGACTCTGTTCCAACAGCACGGTGGTCTGCTGTGTGGTGCGTCTCCACTCTGGGGCTGAAAAGAAGGTGTCCAGGGTTCTTTATTCTGAAAAACAAGACCCATTTTGTGGTGAGAATTTATGAGAAATGTTTTTCAGTTCCATCCAGTGATTACATTGTCATGATCAAAACCATAGATTGAAGGTTAGTAACCTTCGCAAGTGGTGGATAAAGTAAAAGTATCAATACTGCAATGTAGAAATACTCTGTACAAGTAAAAGTCCGGTAATCAAAATTTACTTGAGTAAAAGTACAAACGTATTGGTATCAAAATGTAGTATTGGTATCAAAAGTACTAATTTCACAAGTTTTCAAATGTATTATAATCTTTTGAAAATCACAGATCTACAAGCTCACAATGTGTTGCATCGTGACGCATTGTGAGCTTGTAGATCTGCTATTTTCAAAATGGCCAAATGTATTAAGGGCTGGAGGGGTTAATGTATGTTTTGTAATAATAATTCAAATATACAAAGTAACTAAAGTTTTCAAATCATTGTAGTGGAGTAAAAGTACAATATTTGCCACTGAGATGTAGTGGAGTAGAAGTGAAAGTACTGAAATTTGGAAATACTCCAGTAAAGTTATATGTTATAAATTGCTTGCTCAGGGTGGGACTGTCGGGTCTCTTCTCTACATGTAAAGTGTCTTGAGACAACTTGTTGTGTTTTGACACTTTAATACAATTGATTTCAATTGAATTGAAAGTAAAAGTACCTAAAAATTCTAGTAAATATACTTAGTTACTTCACACCACTGACCTTCACATACGGTATATGTAGGTGGATGGATAGTTAGATGGATACATGATGTTACTAACTACTCTGGATGCTTTATTTTCCCAGATATATTTATAAAACCTGAAGCAGATCACAGTCGTTGCAGAAGTAAGTTTGTGTTCATCAATGTGTGAGTGTTTTCGTTGTATGACATGTGTATTCATGTGTATTTCTCATCTTTTCCTCACAGTTCTGGCTAGTTGTGTGGCTGCTGTGTTTGGTGCTGTGTTAACAGTCCTGGTTGGGTTAGTCTTCATACTTCATCAACAAGGAAAGAGCAGGAAACAACAACAAAGCTCTTTGACTTTTACCTCAGCTGAACCTGATGGGACCTTTATTCACAAAGTAGCCTAGAGGAACTTCCTGTCAGGCCCCTCCTTTAGTAACAAGCTTCCTGAACTGCAGCGTACACATCACCAGTGGTGGAAAAAGTACTCACGTTATTTACTCAAGTAAAAGGAAGGAATACTGCAATGTAGAAGTACTCTGTTGCAAGTAAAAGTCCGGAATTCAAAATTCACTTGAGTAAAAGTACAAAAGTATTGGTATCAAAATGTACTTAAAGTACCAAAAGTAGAAAGTACTGATTATGCTTAGTTTTCAAATGTATAAAAAATATTTTGAAAATAGCAGATCTAGAAGCTCACAATGCGTCGCATCGCAACACATTGTGACACAGCTTGTAGATCGTCTATTTTCAAATGGCCGAAATGTATATACTGTAGGGCTGAAGTGGTTAATGTATGTTTTGTTATAATAATCAAGATCTACAAAGTAACTAGTAACTAAAGTTTTCAAATAATTGTAGTCGAGTAAAAGTACAATATTTGCCTCTGAGATGTAGTGGAGTAGAAGTAAAAGTATTGAAAATAGGAAATACTCCAGGTAAAGGAATGTTTTTTTAAAACCAGTTGTTCCCACTTTTGTCATGTCAAGGAATTATTTGTCCGGACACCCATCTGAAAATATTGGGCAAAACATCCAGACAACTTATACAGAGGTTCAGTGAACATAAAGGTTCCATTCAAAGAACGATTGGGACTATCCCGTAGCATTCCTCTTTAATGGTTTTAAACATGATGTTTCTAGTGTTTGGTTCACTGTCATAGAACAAGTCCACCCTTTAACCTCAAAGGGACTAAATGATGAGCTTTTGCTCAATGTGATGATGTAGCCTTATTTTCTATTTCTGATGCTGTTCTGTTGATTTTTGTGATTTCTCCACTCCCAAGCACTACAATAAATCCTCTGCCTGGCCTGATGGACAATTTATTTTTGTATTTTTGTAGTACTTTTTAAAGTTGTATTGTTGTAGTGTGTGTTAATTTAGTAATTGTGTTACACTATTTGTTGAGCTGGTTGACTTAGCTTGTATTGATTAAATTCATTGTATTTGTATTGCCTTGTATTAATTGTATAGAATGACCAATTGTGATTGAGGACATTATGTAAATGTAATCACTACCAGATGTATGCTATATCCTCATTGATGAGGATCGACCCCTCTGTCTATATGTATATTCATGGTGCTTCCACTTCTGAACGTTGGTATTTTATTCAAGTTTTTTTATTGTGCAAGTGAATACAGTGTGTGGGTGTCTTCTTCTCGTCGACTAAAACTATGACGAAAAATGTTGGTCGACAATGTTTTTTTCACTGTCAAAAACGAAAATAAAAACTAGGTTAATATGTTGACTAAACTTATAGTAAAATGATAGTAGACTTCTAGTGGAGAAGAGATCCAGTAGAACTAAGACAAGTCATTTCATGCTTGGTTGCGCTCGGGTGTCGTACTCCGAAAATAGCCGATCTACGCTCTAAGCTCGCTGCGCGATGCTTTTTGAGCTTGTAGATCGGCTATTTTTGGCACGTGGCGAAGTATAAATCAGGCTTTACGACACCATCACGGCCTGCCAAAAACAAATTCCGTCATTTAGTCAACTAAAACTAAAACATTTCAGATGACTAAAACATGACTGGAATTAAATTGAATTTTATTCAAAAGACTGACTAAAACTAGGCTACATCAACATTTTCTGTCAAAATCAAACCTGCCTCAGAGTCGGATGATACAGCATCGGAGGCAGGGAGGATGTACTCTGTCTGGACAGAGGGAGTCGAGTCAAATGGTCTCTTATTTGATGGAGTCGAGACACTCAACCGGGCGATGACGAGGTAGCTGGTGCCATGGTGGCTGAGGGTACAAAAACTGCTTTGGCCAATAAAATATAATAATGACAGGATAGAGCAGGCTAAGCAAGTGACATCAGGCAGGCAGTGGTGGAAAAAGTAAGTGAAAGTATCAATACTGCAATGTAGAAGTACTCTGTTACAAGTAAAAGTCCGGAATTCAAAATTTACTTGAGTAAAAGTACAAAAGTATTAGTATCCAAATGTACTTAAAGTACCAGAAGTAGTAAAATGTTTGAAAATAACAGATCTACAAGCTGTGAGCTTGTAGATCGGCTATTTTCAAATAGCCTAAGTATAAAAACGTTTTCTGTCACCAGTTTCTCCATCCTCTTGATCTTGCGGATCCACCACTTGCGAAGGTTAGTAACCTTCGCAAGTGGTGGATAAAGTAAAAGTATCAATACTGCAATGTAGAAATACTCTGTACAAGTAAAAGTCCGGTAATCAAAATTTACTTGAGTAAAAGTACAAACGTATTGGTATCAAAATGTAGTATTGGTATCAAAAGTACTAATTTCACAAGTTTTCAAATGTATTATAATCTTTTGAAAATCACAGATCTACAAGCTCACAATGTGTTGCATCGTGACGCATTGTGAGCTTGTAGATCTGCTATTTTCAAAATGGCCAAATGTATTAAGGGCTGGAGGGGTTAATGTATGTTTTGTAATAATAATTCAAATATACAAAGTAACTAAAGTTTTCAAATCATTGTAGTGGAGTAAAAGTACAATATTTGCCACTGAGATGTAGTGGAGTAGAAGTGAAAGTACTGAAATTTGGAAATACTCCAGTAAAGTTATGTAGTGGAGTAGAAGTAAAAGTATAGATAATTGGAAATACTCCAGTAAAGTAAAAGTAACTCAAAACTGTACTTAAGTACAGTACTTGAGTAAATGTACTTAGTTACTTTACACCACTGCAGGTAGGCAAGCAGCAGTGCAGAATTACACGGACCCACGAGGGCCACAGGGTCTCAGAGTGAAGTACTGTACTATGCAGGGTTGGCTGGTTAGATGGTCACCCAATGGTGACCGTTAAGTATTATTTGACGCGGTGTGTAAACTCTTAGGTTGTAGGACATGTATCACACGGTACGCTACTAGACTGTGCAGCCTTTGTTTAGATGTTATGTTCAAAATCCAATTCAAACAAGACTTGCATAAATTTTCTGATACAATTTTTAATTATTTGTTAAAGTCAGATATCTAAATCTAAATCCCACTGTCCAAAAAGAAGGAAAACGAAAGAAAGAAAAGAAACACTGCTCTCTGCTGGACAGACCATGTAATGAAGAATGAAAATGTTCTATAATGTGCGAAAAACATACCGATTACTATTGGACATTTTACTTAATTACTTTTCAATATACATTAACCATTTCAAATGGTTATTACACTTAAAAACACTTCTGGGGTCACGTTTAACATCTTCTCTGGCGTTTGTGAGCACCCCAGACAGTTTCGAAGTTGCTTGATTCAGTATTTAGATATTTGATATTCAGTTAATCAAACACGCCCTCCACCTACATAAACCCATCCAACATGAAACTCCATATTAACCATTTTAGACTCATTGAAAACATACAGCACTGCTTCTGCATGGTGACTGATATCGTCCTTTTAATGAATGAATGTTACACTCAAATTTGATATTTAGATCAAATATCTAAACATTCAAGCAAGCAACTCAAAAACTGCCTGGGCTGCACACAAAACCCTGAATATATGTTAAAATGTGTTTTAAAGGGAAATATCCCTTTAAGTCCTATTTTATCTATCTCTTTCTATCCGTCTATTCAAAAATCAACCGAAATTATAATTCATAATTTATTTTAAATGAATAAAACCAAACTTGAGGGTGAATCAAATCAAATTGTATTTACAGAGCACAATTAAAACAATCATTTAACTTGCTGTACAAGTTAAAACACAAAATAAAAATGTTTATAGAAAAACATATTTCTGTTCAGCGGATAACTGATCACCATAATTCAACTTTTCGTTGTTTTTGAAAATTAATGGGCTACTTCGTCACAAAAGTAGCAAAAATAGCAGAGCTACAAGCATCGCATAGTGACATGTGCACTTGTAGATTGGCAATTATTGGAAGTGTGTATGTGTGGGTTTTCTAAATAATTAACCAATGAAAAGTATTAACAAGAGGTTGTGACTAAATAATAACTACATTGGATCCATTGGAACACAAGGTTCTTTTTTTACTGAAAAGGAACGCTTTTGGAAGGTTTCCACCTGATGGTTTCCCTACAATCCAGCATCTTCTTCTGATGTTCAAAGTGTAACCACTTAAACTCCATACACTGTTGAGCGGAGTGCATCAGGGCTCTATACTAGTGTATTTTACGTTTTCGCTTTTTCTACAATAAATATCATCACTGAAAACAGCCGATCGACAAGCTCACAACGTGTCGCAAGACGCGTTGTAAGCTTGTCGATCGGCTATTTTCAGCGAACATTTTCCCCAGAATACGTATGATGGGGTTCAAGTAGTTAAAGGTCCCTTAGACAAATGCATCACAAACAGTTTTCATCAAACTAATCATTCAGTCTCATTCATACAAATTGATGCTTTTATTCGCGGTAAAAACTCAACCTTTGTTTTGAAAAATAATGATGTTGCCCCATCGCCTTGTTACATTGGCGCTCAGTGTACTGTGGATGTTTTCATGACACAAACGGTAGTTTAAATGAAAGAAGCCCTTCACCCACTTTCAACCATGTCTTCATATACAGTAACTGGTCCTCACTAATATAAGACGCCGCTATTTCGGTCTACTCACTCTGTTTCTCATTGGTAGGTATGGATAGTTAAGAAACCTGCCAACCAGTGACATCACCGATGAACTAATAGAAACTACAGCCTTTCTCTTCCTCGAAAGTTAACATGCTGAAATAGAAGCCATAGTTCTTTCCTTGATAAAACAATATATATATATATATATATATATATATATATATATATATATATATATATATATATATATATATATATATATATATATATATATATATATAAATATAAAGCTGGGACTCGATTAAAAACAATTAATTAATTAGAGGCTTTGTATTAATTAATCACAATTAATCGCATTTTAATCGGATATCAATATTTGACCTGAGAACAGTGAAAAGCAATTTTTTCAAATGGATTTTGGCATATGTCTTTAAGTACATGTACTCAAGAACTGTACTTAAGTACAATTTCAAGGTATTTGCACTTGACTCGAGTATTTCCAATTTCTAATACTTTTACTTCTACTCCACTATATCTCAGAGGCAAATATTGTACTTTTACTCCACTACAATTATTTGAAAACTTTAGTTTCTAGTTACTTTGTAGATTTCGATTATTATTACAAAACATACAGTAACCACTTGCGCCCTATATTGGCCATTTGAAAATAGCAGATCTACAAGCGCAATGCATTGTTAGCTTGTAGATCTGCTATTTTCCACCACTGGAGGCTGGTAGAGTGTGTTGTTACTGTTGTTTTATAGTAGTTTAATTAATTATTAAAGGGATTGTAGGCGATTCAGAGATAAACAAAGAAAAAAACTCCAGCAGTTCGTTTCCCCGACCACCAGGGGGTGACGCAGGGAGGACTTCCATAGAGTTAAGGAGACTTCTAAACGGCCATGCCGAATATAGGGTGCTTTATTCGGATACAATTCGCGGAACTGCCCGCCCCTGCCGGTTCTCTGAATTTTTATTTTTAAATAGGCTCTTTCATGACAAATTGACCACATATATGAAGTTAAACAACTAAATTCTATCCAAACGCTATCTGAAAAGTAAATTATGTGCCTCAAAAACGAAGTTTGAGAGCGTTTTCAAACCGGAAGTAAAAAGTTCACACGGACACGGACGCGCACGGATGCGCACATGCGTGCGTTAATTTACGGCCCGACACATACATAAACAGTAGGGAAATACGGATTTCAGAAAGAGGACTGTGTTTCAATGCAGGAAAACACCCCAGCATCATTATATAGTGGCTGATAGAGGGGGAAAAATGCAAAATATATATATATATATATTTTTCAAATTTAGACTTAATGTTGCCAACAATCCCTTTAATAAAAATCGCGCGCATGCACCCCCCGCGCGTCGCACCCCCCCCCCTAAACGGGACAAACGGGGTGGGGGGGGAGCGCACGTGCGCGTAGGGGGGGGGATCCATTACAGATTCTGATTTGCCCAGCCAACATTATCAAGCAGGCTATGCGGTCGCGTCTCCATTCAGTTTTTGTGCACCGTGCTGGCTGCAGCTTGTTGTTGTGTGAGAAGCATGTTGGGGTTGGTGCGCGGTATGATCGGTCCGTCTGAAACTCGTCCAGCGAGAAACGTTCCGCGGTGCAAAGACAGGTGCGATTAAAATGCGTAAATTTTTTAAACGTGATATTTTTTCTGTAATTAATTGATTGAAATTAACGCGATAAAGTTCTGGCCCATATAGTCTAAAATTACCGAACTTGTCTACCGATGATGTCACTGGAAGGCAGGTTTCTGAAAAAAAATTTTATGGCTACAGGTTTCCCTCACTTCTTCGTACGACCATAGATAGGGCTATTTTCGGCGAGCCTGCCAGGAGGGCTAATAAAGACATTTTTTTCCAGCAGCAGTCGATCATTCGCATTCATCTGGGACAAACGTTTTCTGTCACCAGTTTCTCCATCCTCTTGATCTTGCGTTTATTTTTGGGCATGGGCTTGTCGTACAGGCCGTTCCTCAGCAGATGCTCCTTGCTGTGATGAACCTGAGCTCCGTGCTGGAGCTGGAAGGAGCACAGCGCTTGCAACGGCTTCAACAGAACCTGAGGGGGAAAATACATTAAAATAATCTATTAAAATATGTATAAATACATTTATAAAGCTTGCAGTGGCTTCAGCAGAACCTGACAGAGAAAATAAATCAGGTATATATCACAATGTCCCCTGCTTCAAACTTGGTGGGTGGTCCCACAGACTTCCAATTTCATCAACAAGGTTTT
This sequence comes from Gymnoscopelus braueri, assembly GCF_963280865.1. Lineage (NCBI taxonomy): Eukaryota > Metazoa > Chordata > Actinopteri > Myctophiformes > Myctophidae > Gymnoscopelus > Gymnoscopelus braueri. Next base: position 335,883 of record NC_137624.1, on the reverse strand, counting down.
CCTTTCCCACGTCCGGTTCGTCGGATTGCCTAGAAACTTCACCCACACACTCTCTGAGCGGTGTGCAACCCGGAAGTGGATCTGTTCACTACCGTTTTTTTCCCAGGAAGTGGTCATGGACCCCTACCATAGAGTTAAAAATAATAGAGAGGGCACCGGATATCCCCTACCATCCACTTGCATTGAATTGCTCACCCAGCGCATCGGCCAAAATCACCCCTTCTTGTGTTGGAAATGTGATGGGCGAGGCCTATTTGGGGCTTCTGTGCGTCACTTCTGTGACGCTGTGACGCGTCTTGCGTCACAGAGGTGCGCAGCCCCGTGCGCAAGCTCATGCGCAAGCTTGTGAGTCGAGTCCATTGGTCGAAACCGTTTTCGCTCATTCATGTACAGTGGCCCAAGCTGCAGTACCTATGAATGGCCAGCATGTCCAATGCGCTTCAATGCAACCACTGGGTTCTGGGGGCTTGACCCCTACCTCCCGAACACAAGGTATGACAGTGGAACCGGGTGCTGCAAGTGCATCGCTGCTCGGCAAAAGTGTTATAGCAGTGTTTATAGCAGTGTTTAACACTTCAAATGGCCATACTTCGGTGACCATTGCTCTTATCAACGCAACATAGGACTAGGTTATCTGCCCTGTGCACCTTTTGTTTACCAAGCCTAAAAGCCAAACAGAAATGTACTTTTTATTCATAACGTTCCAATGTTCAACAACAGAAACACAATTAAATCATTAACCCATTAAGAAACCATTATTTTATACTTTGGCTATTCAAAAATAGCAGATACTGTATACAAGCTCATAGCGCGACACCGAGTGCCACGCTATGCGCTTATATAAATGATTTTTTTTACAAATCTTTGAATATATATATATTTTTAAGTGAATATCTTTTACTCAAATCTTTGCTTCTGGGGGGTCCCTGAAACAACATGTTTTGAGATGGGGGTCCGCGGCCAAATACATATAATTTTGAGGGTCCTTGAAATGAAACTGATTATAGCAACATACGTTTTTTCAAAAAACAGTTTGAAGGATTTTGAAGTCATTTGTAGAATCCCCCAGAAGCAAAGATTTGAGTTACAAATGTTCGCTTTGAAAAATATGTATTCAAAGATTTGCAGAAATGTATGATTTTTCAAAAATAGCAGATCTACAAGGTCATGAGTGCCGCGCTATGATCTTGTATATCTGTTATTTTTGAATAGCCAAAGTATAAGATAATGGTTCAAATGGAAAATGACAGATGCTTTCCCAGCCTTAATAGGTTAATCAAAATTTTTTGAGCGACAATTAATCTCATGTAAAATGTCAGCATCATGACAGCCCTAATCGGAGCAAGTCGGGATGTTGTGACGTCCACCGTCCCCCCACCCTCTAGGCAATGTTAATATAGGATTAATATGTCAATGTACCTCTTGGATGTGTTGGTTGTGTTCTAAGATGGACAGGCAGACGGCAGCACACTCCAGTGTGGACAGACACATGTTGGTGGGTTGAGTTCTGATCACGTACTGACTGCACACCGCCTTACTGAGCTGCACCTGAAACAAAAACATATTAGCATTTCATTGAATTAAATTACATTATTACACACGCAAAATCTGGCAACACAGTTTTTTAACCTGAACTGGAAAACAAACTTTAAGCCATATCACCCAGCTGGCTCTATACATGTTTAGATATAGCTGAGAATGATTTACTGGAACTTCGTAAAACTCAAATCCAGTTCAAATAAAAAACTCTTTACAAACGATAACATCATCACTTGATGAACATGAACTCTTAATGACAATTCTTGAATTAATCTGCCTCCAAATGAAGGTCATTCAGATATAATGTATTATCACTCATGTCATTTCAGAACACAGATATACACACACTGGTTTTTGGGTCTGATGCCAATCCCGAGTCCTAGACCACTGGTTATGGAAAAAAGTGGAAAGGTTTGTAATCTAGCTGAAAAACGTATATCCTATATCTTTCTTTATCTTTTAAAATTGCCTAGAGCATACATAGGCAACTGGTGGCCTAAATGCGGCCCACAGGTTAATATCGGAATACTGATATAGTATTGATTTCAGCTGCTACAATTCCAAACATGCAAACATGACCCGCTTTAATTACTTCAGTCTATATTAGTAGCTTAATGACTACAAAAATTCTATTGTCTTTTTTTATGTCAAATGTATTTGTTTTCAAGTTCATAAGTTGACATAAGTATAACTAAATGCATTTGAAATTAAATTAAAGTGTTACTTTTCAGGATTCCATTAAAAAAAATTGCAAAAACAAAAAATCTGGATTCCAATTCTAAAATAGCCGATCTACAAGCTCAAAACGCATCACACAGCGACGCATTTTGAGTTTGTAGATTGGCTATTTTTGCAACTTTTGTGTGACATAGAATGGCGAAGTACAACATAAATTTACGAAAAAAGTTAAAATACAGAGGTGTCTGCCCGACAGTATATGCAATGTGGCCCTCTGGAGTGAGTGTGGAAATAGTGGCCCTCTCCATCATCAAAGTTGCCCACCCCTGGCCTAGAGGTTGGGGGGACCGACTGCGGACCGCGGTCACAAACATAACATCTGGACATGCGAGGCGCACCGACAATAGTCACATCAGGGGCCACGTGTTGCCCCACAGGCACACCGTTGCTCCAATTCTCACCAAACTTGGCAGAAACGCTGTTTAGGGGTCTGCCATGAAAATAGTCAGACCAAAAAAAACAAACAAGTGCACACATATACTACACTACAGCAGTGTTTAACACTTCAAGTGGCCATAACTCAGTGACCATTGCTCTGATCAGCGCAACATGCGGCCGCTTAGCGGCCTGACAATCTAGTTAGATGCGATCCCAGTCATAATGAGTTAATCAGTGTCATTTTAGATTTATTTGGCTATTCAAAAGCTCGAGCTTGTAGATCTACTACTTTTTTAAATCGTGATTTTTTTTTGCAAATCTTTGAATACGTTTTTTTAAAGCAAACATTTTTAACTCAAATCTTGTTAAAAAAAACAATCTAGTTAAAAAAAAAACTTATGTTGCAAACTTAAGTTTATGTTGCTATAATATCAGTGGTTCTCAAACTTATTCATGTCAAGGACCATTCAAAATAATATTTTTTTGGCTGCGGACCCCCATCTCAAAATATTTTGTTCCAGGGACCCCCACCTAACCTGACTTCGCCAGATGGGGGCGTTATTGATTTCACAATACAGCCTCCATCTGGACTCAGACAGTAGAGCTGCCCGCACCGCTGCGTGTTCGAACCAATCAGCGGCTGCTAGGGGCGGGATCCAATCGCCTGCCAAGTAGCTTGAAAAAAAAAGGGACCGCCCCTTCATCGATTGTGCTACCGAGGTCCCAGATGGAAGTAGCCTGTGAAACAAATATGACGCAAGCTTCTTCCATCTGGCAGTCAGGTTAACCCCCACCCCCAGAAGCAAAGATTTTAGTTAAAAGTGTACATATATATTCAAAGATTTGCACACATTTTCACGTTTTTTCCCCCCCAAAAATGTGCACACATTTTCACGTTTTTTTTCTTCTAAAAAATAGCAGATCTACAAGCTCATAGCACGGCACCGAGTGCAACACTATGAGCTTGTATATCTGCTATTTTTGAATAGCCAAAGACATCTAAAGTAACACAAATGCATCCCGGTCTTAAAGGGTTTAAGTTAGAAAACATCCAACTTATAAGGAAACAAATAGAAATAAACAGCTTGTTGGTAGGGGAAAAAAAGTACAAACTGACAGAACTAATAAATGTTTTTTTTATTATTTTCACCCGATGGCTATAATACCTGTTTAGGTAGGTGTAGGAGGGTGTTCCTCAGGAACATGTCTTTAGCCTGGCTCCAGGTGCCGTCTATGATGATGACGTTATAATGTGTCCTGCTGGGTTCTGGCTCTTCTGGTCCTCTGTGGCTGTGGACCAGCTCCTCCAGGTTCTGGGCGCCCGGGCCTGGGTACAGGATCAACGTTCGGCGGTCCTGACAGACTGCAGCCAGATCTGGATGTCTGAGAGCACAGAGCAAAACAGCCACACTTAGAAAAAGACAACTTGGTGCTGGTTTATGATGTGATTAGGGCTGGGATCCCAAGGAAATCTGGTCCAACACTCAGGAACCGGAATCTGTTCCATCACATTTTGGAACCGTGTCCTGAACAGGTTTTATCACACTGTCAGAACTGGTGTGTGGACTTCATGTCTGCTATACAGTTACAATACCAGTGGTTCTTTAACTTTCTAATTTCAAGGAACACAATAACTCTGAGAGTTACACACCTGTAAGGGTCTATATGTAACCCAGAGGGTCCATGGACCTCACTTTGAGAACCACTACAATACTGTATGTATGATTGAATTTGTGTTTATCAAAAACTTCCCAGGGGTAGCAGGAGTCACGTCACGACTTCTGTACTCAATATGGTTAGTGTTAATTGTCTCCGCCGGGCCGAAGGCGTGGCCGAGACTATGTTTTGCCCCCTGTCCGTCCGTCCGTCTGTGCGCGCACTTTTTATCAATTAAAAATAATTCCTACATTTTTCTAAAGTATTTCATAAATAAAATGGAAAAATCTAATAATTTCCATTAATAAATAAGAACAATGTTTAAGAAGTAGTGAAAAAAAAAATCACTAGTTTGGATACCGGGCAAACCCATATTTTGGGTCTTGAGCTAAAAGGTTTGGGAACCAATGCTCTAACCTCCAGCTCACCTTTCTTCACTGAATCTTCTTCCCACCAAGACGTTGCATTTTCCTGGAGGCAGACAGGCAGCAAGCAGAGGAACTGTGCGAAGAACTCTGCTCTCCTGGAAAAAAAACACAATAAAGCAATATTTTTTTTACATTTGTAACTCAAATCTTTGCTTCTGGGGGGTCCCTGAAATATCTATTTTCTTTAAAAAAAATAGATATTCCAAGATTTGCACAAATGTTCACGATTTTCAAAAAATAGCAGATCTACAAGCTCATAGCGTGGCACCGAGTGCTGCAATATGAGCTAGTAGATCTGCTATTTTTGAATAGCCAAAGAAATCTTAAAATGATACAAATGATGCTTTCCCGTTCTTAAAAGGGTTAATATTGGCAATACATACAATTTATTTTGTACCTTATGTTTAACCTCATGTACGTACTGTATCTGCTGGTCTTCGTCTTTGTGTATATAGCTATCTTTGATTTTCTATTAGTTTTCCTCTTTGACATATTTCTTTAGTGTAATTTTTTTCCTCCTTAATCTCCCTTTCCCCCTCCCTTTTCTCCTTCTCCCCATGATGGAGCTCATGCAAAAAAACGAATAAAATCACCCACTTAGACATAAATATCTTGTCCAATATGAAGGATCTTTTCCAGGCTACATTATCAGTAATCATGTTGAGATCAACGCAACATGGTACCACCTCTTGTGATATGTTATCAAAGCATATATAAGCGTATCGATGCTTAATTTTGACATTATCAGTTGTGTAACACCCAGGATTTGAACACGGGTCTCCCATGTGGAAAGCCAACATCTCAACCACTAAGCCAAAGGGACATCCCTATCACTCGGGGGAGATACTAGACCTTCAAGCCATCAGGCTAAGGTAGTGAACCACTCTGTAACAGTTGCATTATTATCACAGTCCTGTTGGCAGGGTGCCGTAAAACGGTGGTTCTCAAATGTTTTTTTCATGTCAAGGACCCCCACATTGAAGAATTTGGCTGGTGGATCCCCATCTGAAAGGATGTGTGCTACGGGCCCCCATGGCGAATGGAATGGGGTCGCCCAAAAAAATCCCTCATAATATGGGGTCGTGGTATAAAAAACTTTGAGAACCCCTGTTCTAGAACATGCTTCCCCAATGCCAGGCATTTTGACCATTTTGACTAATCTTTGAGGACCCCTAGAATATTTTGTGCACATGGAATATCTCAAAACAAAGATTAGACTGTCTTCTTTCATCTGGAAAAGAAAGTGAGTTGATAGCATGTTTTTTAGCTAGAGGTAGTTGAATACAGCTTGGTTTTCACCAAAAACAGCTCTTTTTCTCTAGAATCAGAGATATGGGCCTTTTAGTGAAATACACACAATTAGAGGCATAAAACGCAAGTTATGGCTATAACTATGGATCTATGAGACCGAACGATGACCGTCACTACGGTCATAGGCTGCCCCAACGCTCCTGATTTCGTGTATAGAGGGGCGGGTGTATAGAGCCGGCGAGAGATTGCGCCTGATCCCATTGGTTCACCGATCTGTCCGTCAACCCCCGCCCCGAGCCCATAACCGAGAAACCACCTGTGGGTGAAGTCTCCACTCCCCGGGAAGGGGGCCGGCCCTGGACAGAAGGTCTGCCGCCCTGTTCACCACTCCCGGCATATAAATCGCCCTGAATGAAGCCAAGCGAGGCGCGGCCCACAACAGGAGCTCCTGAGACACCTGTAGGCAAAGAAGCGACTTCGTGCCCCCTTGGTGATTGATGTGGTAGACAGCCGAAGTGTTGTCTGTCCTGACTAAGACATGCTTGTCGCGGACGAAGGGGAGGAGAGCCCTGAGGGCAAGGTGGACAGCCCTCAGCTCCAACACATTGATGTGCTCGGACGTCCAGGGAGGTGACCACAGACCTCTCGCCGTCCTGCCCTTCCATACAGCCCCCCAACCAGTCAAGGAGGCATCTGTCGTCACCACGGTCCTCCTGAAGGGGAGGTTCTGTAGTGGGACTCACGTGCCAGCATTGCCCTGCCCCTCCACAGGCGTAGAGCCTGCAGGCAAGACCTTGTAACCACAAGCTTCACATGCCTGTCTCGCTTGGGATCGAGACGGAAGGAATTCAGCCACCTCTGGAGAGGTCGGGCCCTGAGAAGGCCAAGTGGAATGACGGCTGTGGCTGATGCGATCATCCCCAACAGCCGCTGGACAAGAACCATCTCGACACGCCTGCCGAGACGGAAATGGCGTAGGAGTGTATGGATCCGCAGAACCCTCTCGGGAGACAGAGAGACCACCATGGTCACAGAATTGAGACACAAACCGAGAAACCCTGTCTGCTGCCTGGGTTCGAAGTTGCTCTTCTTCAGATTCACTCTGAACCCCAAAGACTGGACAGGCGAAATGGAGAAAGGGCCTGTGGCCCGGCCAGATGCGGACGTGAAAGTTTGTGTCCTTTAGGTCGAGAGTGGCGAACCACTCCCCCTGACCAATGGATTGAAGGATGTGCTTGGTCTGCAACATCTTGAAAGGCAGAACCTTCATGTATTCGTTCAGCCGCCTGAGATCCAGGACGGGACGATACCCGCCGTCTTTTTTCGGCACCAGAAAATATGTTGAGTAAAACCCTGCTTGCCGATCGGTTGAACTCACCTTTGTAATTGCGCCCTTCTGCAGCAGGGTGGAAACCTCCTCCGCCAGTATGGAAGCCTGGACAGGGTCCCTGACCATGGTTGTCCGGACCCTTAAAAATGGGGGGGGACGCCGTCGAAATTGGAGTTTGTAGCCCCTGGAAACTGTATCCAGCACCCAGGGGTCTGATGTACGCTCTACCCAGCTGTCCAAGCAAAGCCGGGAGAGACGTTCGACGGCCGGTCCCAAAGCTTCATGCAGAGCCCCCCTGGCGCCCTGAGCCCCTGTTGGGGCGACGCCCTCGAGGCCCACCTCTGGAACCAGCCCGGGACTGAAAGCCCTGTTGCTGGCGAGATTGCTGCTGCTGAGGTGCCGTACTGGAGGCCTGAAACCCCTATCCTGGCGCCTGCCACGCCCCCAGGCCCCTTGACGAGGCCATGGGCCCTGACGTGCATGCTGTGCAACCTCAGGTCCAAGTCTGGAGGAAACAGGCCGGCGAAAAGTCCGCTGCACAGTCTCCCGTGTGTGAAAAGAGCGCTCGGCCCTATCCAGGACCGCCTGAGAGTCCTGATGGAACACCCGGCCCGGCACAACTGGCAGATTGAGCAGCTCCTTCCTGATGTTCTCAGGGAGGGGCGTCTGAGCCAGCCAGAACTGGCGACGAGACATCATGGCTGATGCCATAGCAGCACCGATGTCCCGTGTGAGCTGAGAATGGACCGACAAGGCAGAATCTATCAAGTTTCTGGTGTCGTGGTCCGCCGCACCGGTTGTCTTGCGTATAGCAGCCAAGAGGATAGCCAACGCGTTCCCCGAGCGTGCTGCACGAGTAGCCGAATTATAGGTGCGACACACCAGACGATCAGTCTTCTCGCACTCCTTTCTGGGGCAACGCGGGTTAGCAGTGACCCGGTCAGGGCCCAGAGCGGTTAATGCGGCCATGCCATGCTCGTCTGGTGGCATATCTCCTAAGCCGGACTCAGGAGAATAAGCCATCTTTGACAGGCCCCTGCAACCAGCATTGAAAAGTGAGAAACTGGTAGGAGCTGTCCATCCTGTCCTCAGCATATCCGAGTACCCCTCTGCTTCTGGAACAGCAGGGGATGAACGAGCCCGGGACACCCCATCCCAGATACTCCCCAGAGGGGCGGGGCTTGGGGCTGGAGTACGTATACACATTATTTTTGCTGCTGTCAACACGTGCGACACCAGCACATCACCAGCAGACACGTCCGGAGTGGACCTGGTGCTGCCTGAGACCGAAGCCTGGTCCGAATTCGGACCGCTGCAAGTTAGGGAACCAGGTGCATAGATCGAGAGCACATCGGGATCCTCCCCTGTGATAGGCTCCCCCCTGAAGGGGGACATTGCAGTTGAGGAGCGCTCAGCTTCAAACTTCCCCATCCGCTCCGAAAGAGACTGAATAGCCGCCAAAATCTGCATCTGAGCGGCCTCCTGCGGCTCCCCAACCTCCGGGGAGTGAGCAGGACGCTTGGAAGACGTACACTCACGAGGCCTCCCATGACCCCGGTCACCTGAGTGACGCCGATGGCGTTTTCGGGAATGCTTGCCAGTATGCCCATGCACTGGCCCCTGAACAGGAGGGGCCCCCCCATGCCCCGCACGCCGAACCCTCTCGGCATAGGGCAAATCAAGTGCAGCCTCACATGGGTCATCAACGTCTTGTATCACATGAGCCCTGCCCAAACAAGTGGGACACTCTCGGTGGCCATCACGGGGGTCCATAGCGGCCTCACAAACACGGCAGACCTGGGGAGCCATAGTAGCCCCAACGCCTCACAGTACGCGAACATACAAGGGGGACAGAAGAAAACCCCACCAGCTGCGAACAGCGCAGTATAAGGGCCGCAATATGCAATAAATAAACACCTACTCACTTCACGCGAACGTGCGAGAGGGAAAAAATTCTAATAACCAAGAAAAAAGCCCACCTGCTGCGAACAGCTTAGTACCAGGCCAGCAATATGCAAAAAAATATATTAATCACCTACTCACTGCACGCGAACGTGCGAGAGGGAAAAAATAATAATAAGCAATATGCCAAAAAAATTATATATATATAAATCACCTACTCACTTCACGCGAACGTACGAGAGGGAAGAAAAAAACCCACCTGCTGCGAACAGCGGTCTGAGGGAAATAAACAAAGTCACGTGACACTGCTGACTTCTTATGAATGAACACTTGCAAACAGCAACGTGAAATAATACTGTGGAATAAACTCCCATTACACTTAAGACAGGCAGCCTCTGTCGATAGCTTTAAAGCACAGCTCAAGACCTATTACTTCACTCTTGCTTTTAGCTGATTCTTTGGTTGATTTTTTATTCCTCACTGTATTCCCTATTTTAATGTTGTTTTATGCCTTTGCTTTTGCTTTCATTTTATTTTATTTTTGTTTGCTTTATTGTTAAATTGGTTCTAACTGTAATTGTATTCTTGCTCTGTAAAGCACTTTGAGCTGCATTTCATGTCATGAAAGGTGCTATACAAATAAAGTTTATTATTATTATTATTATTATTACAACGCACGCGGACGCACGAGGGAACAGAATGAATAAGACTAACTGAATGTGAACACACAGGGAGTCAAAAAATGAAAAGAAATTACACCACCAACCTGGATGGAGAGTTATACAGTAACCCAAGCAGCTGCGAACAGCGCGACGGGTATAATACTATAAAAATAAATAAATAAAGTAAGCCGAATCACGGCCGTTCCGCAAAGCAGAACTAAAAAAATAACGTACCTGAAAGGAAACCCTGTAGGCACAAACAAAACAAGTAACACAACAGCGTGTAACCCTAGCTTTTAGCAACAACAAACACAGTAGGTTACTTCACAACGCTACACTGCAACCCACAGGGACGCAAGGCGCCTGCACCGAAGTGTACGGGTTTCAAGCAGCGAGCGCGAAAACTACCAGCACAAGCAAAGCAGTTTATTCAATATAGGTAGATAATATCTCAAACGGATACTCACCTACCGTGCAGGTCTCTTCAATGAGGCGAGAGAGGCAAAGAGGCGGAGCCGCTCTCACCGGGCATGGTTAAAGGTGAGACCGCCTCCTCGGGTCATGCGGGCATGACTATGTTGGTATTTAGTCTTGATAATAGGTAGAAGATGAGGGCATCATTCATTGTTATGACCGTAGTGACGGTCAGAGTGAGGTCGAAATAGATCTGATTTTAAACATGATTTGACATTTATTTTGGGCTCCGTTGTGGTCCCAACCCACAGTTTGAGAACCACGGTACGTCAGGCCTACAAATTCCAAAGGGCGCCAGGTATTTTGCGAGATAAATAAGCAACAAAGTTTTATATAGAGATAGCAGTACATGTCTTACTTTGTTACTAACTAAAGTTGACTAATAGTCAACACAGCAAATCAAACCTATTAGGAAAATAGCCGATCTAGGGCGGTGACGTTTTGGGGCGAGCGTTCTTGCAACAGCAGCAGCACGGGAGGCGCGCGACGCGCTAAACTTTGAATTGGGCTTATACAGTAAATCATTGCTACCATAAAAGATGCCACCCAAGAAGAACCTCACAACGGAGGATGGTGAGTCGATTAAGGAGTCAATTGAATTCTTATCGGCCGAGATTTCTGAGATGAAACAGCAGCAGAAAACCATCCTGGACCTGGTGGCTGAGGTGAAACAGCTGAAGCTGCAGAATGCTGAGAAGGACCAGAAACTCCAACACCTGGAGACCAGAGTTGCAGATCTGGAACAATACACCAGAATGAATGACGTTATTGTCACAGGGCTCCAAATCAAACCCAGGTCGTATGCCAAGGCGGCGACCGTGAACAACGGGGATGAGCCAAATGAGCTGGATGCTATCTCTGTGGAGCAACAGGTAGCTGCATTCCTTGATACCAGAGGGATCGAGTTGGATTGCAAGGATATTGAGGCCTGCCACACTCTCCCACGGAGAAATGACAAGGACAAAACATCAACTGTCATCATGAGATTTGTTAATCGAAAACACAAAATTGAGCTGATGAAACAGGGAAGGAAACTGAAGGGATCAGACGTCTACCTCAATGAGCATCTCACCAAACGCAACGCTGACATCGCCAGGAAAGCACGTTTCATGAGGAAAGACAAAAAAATCCAAGCTACATGGACCACCAACTGCAAAGTGTACATCAAAATCAACGGAGAACCGGAGGAGGCCAAAGTATTGTGTATCAGAAGCATCGAGGAATTGGACAAACATCAGTGAGCACCATGGTCGGGCCTGTAAGAACTGGATCATATTGGACCATGGATCGAGTGTTTTGTTATGGACTGGATGACTGTACTGCACGCGACATGGAGGTAATACCAAACAAAACACAACCATGACAACCACGAACATTTTGTCTAAATCAGGGAACAATAATGACATAATACAAAGGATAAGTGAACATGAAAATCTCGAACTTAAACCGTTTGAATACACTGATCATAATGTACTGGACTTGGAACAGGATATAGACCCGGACAATAATTTTTTCTCTTCCATTAATAACAATTGCTGCTACTATACGGACGATCAGTACAATCAGAACATCAAATCGGTGGGAAAGCTATCTATTATTCATTTCAACAGCAGAAGTTTATATGCCAACTTTAAGAACATTAAGAACTACCTACTAACTTTTGTACAGCCATTCAATATAATAGCAATAACGGAAACATGGTTAAGTGTTGAAAAAGGAATAGACTTTGAATTGGATGGATATGAATTCATTTACATCAACAGACAAATCAATGGCTATGGAGGAGTTGCTATATATGTTGAAAAATCTTTAAATTTTAGGATTATTGATGGAATGACAACTGTGGTTGATAATCTACTGGAATGTCTAACAATTGAAATCTGCAAGGAAAATAACAAAAATGTTATCATTAGCTGTATATATATATAGGGCACCAGATTCTAGCATAGATATGTTCAGTGAGTGGATAGAGACACACAGGGACTACAAATTTCACGCCCACTTTTGAGACAGCGCCGCTACTCGAGGTCCGTTAGAACGATGAACAGCAGCTGCCAATGCATTCCCTATGAGAGGATATGAAAGTTAGCCTACTTTTAACATTATCCTGCATTAACTGAAGACGATATTGATTTAAATAAAAATATGTTTCCAAATGTATGGAGTGTCTTTGTCAACATATCTTCTTGTTTTCTTAATACTTGATGTGTTTCACATTTAATTTGCCACTTTAACGAGTTACCCATAATGCTAACACAGCAGAGGGTAGACAGCAGACGGGCATTTCAGTGACATCACTGTCTTTACGAGTGCCGAGCGCCGACCAGTGGCGTACCCACTGTAGAGGCAGGAGAGGCGGTCGCCTGCCCAACTAAGATCTCGCCTCCCCTAAACAAAAACAAAAAAACCCGAAAATGTGTCATTGCGTGCTTAATGTCCTCAAAGTCACGCATCCAACAAGCTTTGAACTGAGCAGATTGGACCTTCTGTTCCAGAGATAATGACCAAAACCTATTGAAAACGGCCACTTTCGCCAGTTTTCTGGTATTGAAAACCTCAAGGGATGCGTCCGTGACGTATATACCATGCGATCACTTAAACTCTAGATCTCCGATGCTAGCGATTTTGACATACTGATGGAGTATATTATAGTATATTGTGGGTAGTATATCGAGATGAAAGATATGGGACATTAAAAAGGACAAATTAAACAAATGGCACAGATTATTAGAACACAAAAAAAATCGCTACAGCCTCAGTAGTTAACCAGTGAAATGACGGTATTTTACAATGCCTCTCATAGAGATTGCATTGAGAGCTGCAGTTCATCGTTCTAACGGACCCCGAGTGTCAAAAGTGGGCGTGGATTTGTAGGCCTTCCGCTTCCGGCCGTGTGTCTCTATGGAAAGTATGTTCTCAAAAATAATTAACAAAACTATGTTCTTATGTGGCGACTGGAATATTGACATTTTAAATCCCTATAATCATAATAGTACTAATGTATTTATAGATTTAATGTATAGCATGAGCCTATTTCCAAAAATCACCAGAGTATTCCTATGTACTTTATTGATAAGGATATTGAGAATTATAACATGGATGAAGTGGCAAACAGTTTAAATTATTTTTTTGTAAATGTAGGACCTGACCTAGCAAGTCAAATCCCTGATCCAGGGTCACATGGTGAACATTTAACAGAAACAAATCCCTATTCAATGTTTCTTACTGCAGTACATGAAAATGAAATTTTGGATATTGTTAATAAATGTAAGAATAAAAAGTCTACAGACTTCAATAACATTGACATGACAGTAGTTAAACAGGTAATTGAGGGCATCTCTAAACCACTTACATTCATTTGTAATCTATCTTTTCAAACTGGTTCATTTCCCAATAAAATGAAAATAGCTAAGGTCATCCCTATATTCAAGACGGGGAACAAGCATCACTTCACAAATTATAGACCGGTCTCATTACTACCACAATTCTCAAAAATACTTGAAAAACTCTTCAACAATAGATTAGACATAGAAAAGAACAAAATACTTGCCGAAAATCAATATGGGTTTAGATCAAATAGATCAACATCAATGGCAATTATTGAGGCAATGGAAGAAATAACTAGTGCTATAGACCAGAAACAATATGCAGTTGGAGTATTTATTGATTTAAAAAAGGCGTTTGACACAATCAACCATGATATTTTACACAAGAAATTGGAAAGATATGGTATTAGGGGAATAGTGCTTGATTGGGTCAAAAGTTATTTGAGTGGGAGACAGCAGTTTGTGAAGCTGGGTGATTGTTCCTCCATGTGCTTGGACATTACTTGTGGAGTCCCCCAGGGGTCAGTATTGGGTCCCAAATTCTTTATTTTGTACATTAATGATATGTGTGAAGTTTCCAAAGTCTTACATTTTGTGCTATTTGCGGATGACACAAATATTTTTTGTTCTGGAGATAACCTGAACCAATTACAGGAGGACATAAATGCAGAAATGAATAAATTCAAATTATGGTTTGACAGAAACAGACTGTCATTAAATGTGAAAAAGACAAAGTTAATATTATTTGGCAATAGCATGATAAACACACAGGTAAAGGTCAAAATCAATGGGGTGGAAATTGAAAGAGTAAAGGAAATACATTTTTTGGGGGTAACTATAGATGAAAAAATAAACTGGAAATCACACATTAACACATTGACTGCCAGAGGTTTTTCTATAACAGGATCAGCCAGTGCCAGGAATTTTGACCATTCTGGCTCATATTTGAGGACTCAGAATTTTTTGTGTTATGACTATAAACAAATGGAATATCTCAAAACGAAGCTTAGAATCTCTTCTTTCATCTGAAAAAAAAAGTGAGTTGATAGCATGTTTCGTTCTTTAGCTAGAGGTAGTTGAATACACCTTGGTTTCACCAAAAACAGACCTTTTTCTCTAGATTCAGAGTTATGAGCGTTCTAGTAAAAGGACACACTTTAGATGCATAAAATGATTTCAAAAGTCTTTGACATTTATTTTGCGCCTTCATTGACATCAGTCATGTAAACAATATTTTTTTATAAAAGAAATATGCTTTAGATTGTACATTTATCGCTCTGTTTCACTCCAAAGTGAATGAACATGAACACTGAAGTGACTATTTTCAGTCGATTTTTTTTTTTATTTTTTTTACTATATAATAAAATAAATAATCATTCAAAGTTCAACATCAATAAATGGTGCAATTAGTGCAAAATAAATAAATACAAATAAAATCTTTGCCTATAAATCCAAAATAGAAAAGTGGCAGGTTGAACACGTTTTTACTATTCAAACAATTTTTCAACTCCAGTTATATACATCAAATAATAATAAATAATAATAATTCAAAGTTCAAAGTGCAACATCAATACATTGGTCAACTTTTTGCCCAAACTTTTTGCCCCAAAGTCAAAATATCAAGCTACACCTGTATTCATAGCAACAAATAGCAGATCTACAAGCTTTTACTGAGCTTATAGATCAGTGCATGGTGAGTGAGGTTTGCAGGTAAATAATAAATCATTCAAAGTTCAGCATCAATAAATGGTGCAATTAGTGCAAAATAAATAAATACAAATAACATCTCTGCCTATAAATCCAAAAGTTGTAGTGGCAGTAGAGATCAGTGCATGGCGAGTGAGGTTTGCAGGTAAATAATAAATCATTCAAAGTTCAACATCAATAAATGGTGCAATTAGTGCAAAAATAAATAAATACAAATAACATCTCTGCCTATAAATCCAAAAGTTGTAGTGGCAGTAGCAGCCGTTTGCCCCACAGTCAAAATCTCAAGCTACACCTGTATTCATAGCAACAAATAGCAGATCTACAAGCTTTTACTGAGCTTATAGATCAGTGCATGGTGAGTGAGGTTTGCAGGTAAATAATAAATCATTCAAAGTTCAACATCAATAAATGGTGCAATTAGTGCAAAATAAATAAATCCAAAATCGAAAAGTTGTAGAGGCAGTAGCAGCCGTTTCACTACAAAGGACAAAGTGCAAGTCATTTCAAACTAAATATAACTACATAATAATAATCATTCAAATCAATAAGTGTGCAATTAGTGCAAATAAAAAAAATAAAAAAAACCTCTAATAATCGTCTACTGAGTGGTACCTTGCGTGACAGTAACCCACGCACAAGGGAACACGACAGGCCTGGCATTCGTATCGTGACTCGTGCCGATCTTCCCCCTCTGGTGTCAATTTCGATCTGGAACAGACCCTGCACCGCCTTGAATTGTATTTTTTCCCTGGAGTGGGTGGGAGCGGTATGAGAACATGGGCTGCAATGTCTCCATCCGTCCTGTTCGCCGGGTCCGTCCAGGGTGCCCTTGGGTGGGGGTGGTAAGCAGGTGGGGCGTCTTCCTGAGGAACAGGGTGATCCTCAGGAGGAGGGGGCCCATTCCCATCCTCCAGAGGAATGGCCTCTTCCTCACCCCCTTGCTCAGGGGAAGGGGGCCCATTCCTATCCCCCTGAGGCAGGTCTTCACCCTCTTCCTCAGCCCCTTCCTCAGGAGGCGGGGCTTCAATCCTACCCTCCTGAGGAGGGGCCAAACCGCGACGGCGACCCAGGGTGGTCCAGGACGTGGCAGCAGCCGTGGAGTAAGAGACAAGGCATTTGTAGATGCCATCAGGATGCCTGGCCTTGTAGAGGACGAAGGAGTTGAACAGCGATATCTGGAACAGGTAGGCTACGAACTTCTTCGTCCACTTTGTCGTCTTCCGGGTGAAGTGGTAATAGGCCAGGTTTTGGTCCAGCTTGTCGACCCCCCCCATGTAGGTGTTGTACTGGACCACGCACACTGGCTTTTGAACATCCACTCTGTCACTGTGGCGTCTCTGCCTCTGGTTCACGGTCACCATCTCATCCTGGTGGCACGTGGTGATCATAGTGACGATTTTGCTCTCCTTGGCTCGCCATGCCGTCACCATCACGCCGTTGTGGTGACTGCTGATGGTTGACCCGAGGCCCAGCTTAGCCTTGGTCACGGCCATGATGGCTGGTGGCTGCCCTCTGTTGCATCGGAGAGTACCGCACACGTGGGTCCCTTTCCCCAAAAGTTCAAGGCACGAGTCCACCGAATTGTAGAGATTGTCCATGTAGAGACGGTACCCGTGATCTACAAGGTCACACAGCAGGAATGTAACTGTCTCACGCAGGGTAGACTTGTTGCTTCCAGCACAGCACGGCTTCATGTGGTAGAGGTAGCCCGTCTTAGAGTCGCACAGTATGTAGGATTTTATTCCGTACTTTATTGGCTTCTGTGGGTTGTATACCTTGAAGGACAGGCGCCCACGCCAGGACAGCATGCCCTCGTCAATGCTGATGTGCTGGCTTGGCAGGAACATCTCCTGGAACTTCAGCGTCAAGTAGGTCAACACTGGGCGGATCTTCCACAGCGGGTCTCTCTCGTTAGGCTCAATGGGCTGGGGGGTGTTGTTGTCGATGAAGTGGAGGTAGCTCCAGATCAGCTGGTACCGGTTCCGCGCCATGACCTTGCTGAAGTATGGAGTTGCCAGGGGCTCAGTAGTGGTCCAATACATGGGAACATCAGGCTTGTGAATGATCCCAGTGAGGAAGAAGAGGCCAAGAAAGTTCTTCAGCTCTGTCACTTCCAGCGGTTTCTCTTTGTTCCAGGCATTGTCTCTGGAGTAACGCAGACCACTGGGAGCCCTCTGACTCGCATACCGGTTGGTCTCGTCGCAGATTTCCTGGAGCAGCTCATCCGTCAGCAGTAGCTCCAGGAAGTCGACCGGTTCATCTGACTGGAGATCAGCAGCCCCATTGCGAGGCCCCGGAGTCCCAGCAGGGGAGAAGGGGATGTCGCGAGGCTGCCAGTCGCCAGTGTCAGACCACACCCGAGGAGGAGCTGCAGCCTTACGAGGCCTGCCACCTGTGAATTATAGAAATAGAGAATTACCATAAAATATATTTTTGTATTTGTGTGGTTTACGTTGTGGCGGTGGTGCATGACTTTATTACACTTAGAATGAATGAGAACACACACACACACACACACTATAACAAGTATAAATCAGGCATTAGTCTACCCCCAAACCCTAAACCTAACCTCTAAATGCCTAATCCTAACCTCAACTTGAATCTTTTCCTAATTGTAAGACTAACACCTCTAAATCATTTTTGAACCAATTATGTACAACCATTTTTCTTGTGAGGTCCACGAAAATGGTCCTCATCTCTATTTCTCAAATTCTACTCTAATTGAGGAGACGTTTGGCCCTCACAAGTATAGTAATAAAGTATGCGCGCGCACACACACACACACACACACACAGGTTCTTTCTTACCTCTACGAGATGACGGTCTACGAGATGACGGTCCAGGTGGCGGTCCAGGTGACGGTCCGGATGACGGTCCGGGCCCACCCATGTCTCCCTCATCCCCAACCGTGTCTGGCCCTGATAGAAATAGAATAAATAAAATACTTGATCAATATTATGTACATGAGATCAATTTAAACATTTAGCATCATCATAGATCACATGCATGCATATATATATATATACATAAATATGAGAGAATATTTACCGTTGCTGTGTAAGGTTTTAGCTTTTTTTTTATTCCTGTGATAATTGTGACATCTTACCTGGACTCCCACCAACATGTCCACGTCCACCAACTGCTCCCTCCAGCTCTTCATCAGAATCCTCACACTCTGAAATGGATCAAATAATACATGTTACTGGTGAATTTTTCAAAAGCTATGTTGACATTACCTAATCATGACCTGCTTTTTGAAAGTGGCAAGATGGCAATATGAAAGATTAGGGGTTCAGTTCTAGGTCAGGAAAACATCAACAAAAATGATCAAAGCGTTTGTGTTGTGTCCTAACCTGGACTGAGGCTTTTGATGTAATTTGTATTATGACAACATGTGCATAGGGAGGGGGGGGGGGTTCAGCACACCTGCCATTGCCCCCTTCAAAAGGCAGAATAAAATAGCAGATCTACAAGCTTGAGTTTAGGTTATATAATATCATGGTGATAAAAAAAATAGCAGATCTTGTAGATCTGCTATTTTTTTTATAGCACCACAATATATCAATATAA
Organism: Gymnoscopelus braueri; assembly: GCF_963280865.1. Classification (NCBI taxonomy): domain Eukaryota; kingdom Metazoa; phylum Chordata; class Actinopteri; order Myctophiformes; family Myctophidae; genus Gymnoscopelus; species Gymnoscopelus braueri. The sequence continues at coordinate 316,919 of NC_137624.1, read as the reverse complement.
CCTAACCTAAACATTGTCTTCATCTGATCTACAAGCAGATCACACAAGTAGACTCCGTTGTGGTCGCTATTCATGCACGTATTTTTTGGTGTTGCCAGATTGTGGGAGAGGAATAAGCAACCAGGTCTATGAAAACGAGCCCAAAAGTAGCGACTAAACAACTATAAGCCACATGAGCACTTCAAACCTATCTGAAAATAGCCAATCTACAAGCTCACAACCAATCACCATAATTTACAGGCAGCTTTACAGAGAAACAAGCCCAGTGTGGCTTATATCAGATATACAAGCTCAACAAGCAGACAATAAGCAGACCTGGCAACACTGGCTACGTCTCAACACACACACAATCGCTAGTTTTCTCCATTGAATCAACTACGTAACAAATAAGACGATAAAACATTGAATGTGTGCTTACTATGACAACATGAGTTCAGCACACTTGCCATTTGCCCCCTTCAAAAAGGCAGAATAAAATAGCAGATCTACAACAAGCTCAAAAGCTTGTAGATCTGCTCAACTACGTAACAAATAAAAGACATTGAATGCGTGCTTACCAAGGGGAAAAAGAGAAGGCGAATGCCTCGGAGATGGCTGCCACTCATCGCCGGAGGGATCACTAGAGGAAGCCGCCCCCTCGAGTTCGTCCTCGGTCTCAGGAGCGTCACTGCAGTCCTCAGGCGGGGGAAGTACGGGCTTGGATTTCCTCGAACTCCGACGAACGGGTGGGTCCCGGTTGTCGCTCGGTTCGACAGCCGCGACCCATCCGCCCGCCGGGGTTCCTGCCAAGCCAACCGGACCGGGCTGGTCCTTGCCGTCCACGGGAACTGGCCTCCGACGAACGGGTGGGTCCCGGTTGTCGCTCGGTTCGACAGCCGCGACCCATCCGCCCGCCGGAGTTCCTGCCAAGCCAACCGGACCGGGCTGGGCCTTGTCGTCCACGGGAACTGGCCTCCGACGAACGGGTGGGTCCCGGTTGTCGCTCGGTTCGACAGCCGCGACCCATCCGCCCGCCGGAGTTCCTGCCAAGCCAACCGGACCGGGCTGGTCCTTGCCGTCCACGGGAACTGGCTGGTCCGGTTCGAGTTTGTCGACAGGACAAACAACCACTGGAGCCTTCGGTGGTGCTGGGGCCCGGAGGAAGCGATCCAACGTCGGCTGGCATGGATCAGCTGACCCGCTGATGTGTTTGCGCTTGCTTGAACGCTTCGGCATACTGTATACGTATAGTCTACTCTCTCACAATAAACTATACTACTCCTCTCTATTTCCACCTATATATATATATCTCTCTCCTCTCTATTACCACCTGATTTTATTCTATATCGCCGATCTACTGCCCTATAACTTCGCCTAACTTCCACCTATAATTATTATGTATACCTCCACGCCCTCTCTATCCTATAATATATATATATATAACTCACTAGGCTAAATATATATCACTCTCACATATATCACACACACTACTATAACTACTAATCAAACACACGCTCAAATATTAAATCACTCAGACACTCACACAAACTCACAAACAATCAGAACACTCACCGTCAATCAATCACTGTCTCAATCTCACTAACTCTCACACGATACAACTCTCTCTCTCTCTCACTAACTCACTCAAATAATCTATCACTCAATCTACAGTATCACACACCTATCAAACTAACTCACTCTACAACTAACATTCAAAATCACTCAATCTATCTATCTATATTTCTCTATCTCTCTCTCTCTGTAACTATCTATGACCGGCTCTAAACTCTCAAATCGCAAGACCGAGGGGTTCGCCGACCCCGATTTATAGGTTTTGTGCGCGCGCATCGAGCCTGCGCCCGACAACCGCGCGCTCGGCGCGCGCGCACTCAGACACGCGAAGCTAGTGGCGAGCCTACCGGCAACACGGATCTATCCACAATATCTACCGTCATCTCAAACACGGATCTATTCACAATATCTTTTCTTCATTTATGAAGAAATACAACAATATCCAGGGACTCGGTGCGCGCGGGGGCGCGCGAGGTGGCGCGCACGGCTTCCAAAATCAAGATCCATGCTGAGTTTTTTTTTTTTTCTTTGTTTTCTAAACATGATGATGGCGCCGATCACATCACAGCTGGTAACGTGCGCGTGGAACGCTTACAGTCTGTCTTGCCTGTGGTGTGTGTGGAACAGGTCGGCGGGCGTGCACATACGAGCACGACGTCTAACCTTAGATCTCACCGCGGATGTTTGTAAACTTCTGTGTGAAGGCGACATCGGGTCGTTGCGACCTCGGATCACTTGGCTTGTGTGTTTTGGGTCAGGGAAAGTTCATCCCCGTGCACATACGAGCACGACGTCTAACCTTAGATCTCACCGCTGATGTGTGTTAACTTCTATGTCAAGGCGACCTCTTATCACTTGGCTGTTGGCTCATGTGTTTGGGGTGAGGAAAAGTGCATTCCCGTGCGTGCACGAGCACGTTACAAGCGCAAGCATGTGAACGTGCATGGGTGCTGCAAGTTTTCCCTAGGTGCTTCCCTGCTCAATGAGCACAGGCTGCGCACAGGCTGCCAGTTGATGCACGGATCAAACATTTGGTTTGATATGAGCAGATTGGCGGACCCCCTGACTTTATTTGACTTTTGTGTTTTGTAATAACATGTTTTATGTGATTACTTGACCAGATCATGATATTTTACAACTTTTCTGTGGTCTAGACGGATGAAATTTCTTGACAATGTAGGGAAGGACTTCATCTAATGTAAGACACAAAAAAGACCACTTCGCGTAGATCTACGCGATTGGCACGCTGCGGCTTTAAATAGGTTCGCGTAGATCTACGCGATTGGCAGTCAATGTGTTAAACATGTACAAACTAAGGTATCAAGGAGTATTGCAGTTATAAATAAAGCCAAGAAGGTATTGGATCAGAAATCACTTCATACGTTGTACTGTTCCTTAGTCCTGCCCTATTTGCAGTATTGTGTAGAGGTTTGGGGGAATAATTACAAAACATCATTAGGTTCAATAACAACCCTACAAAAAAGAGCAATTCGAATAATTAACAATGTGGGTTATCAGGAGCATACAAACTCATTATTTTTACAGTCAAAATTGCTGAAATTCGCTGACATTGTTGATTTCCAAACAGCACAGATTATGTCCAAGGCTTATTATATGTTACTACCAAGTAACATACAGAAATTATTATTATAATTTAAGGGGAAAATTGAAATGTAATCTTAAGGTACACTATAGGCGCACGACTGGGAAAAGTTTTTGTATTTCCAATGTTGGGGTGAGTCTATGGAATAATCTTACGGTGGATTTAAAGAGATGTGCAAACATGAAACAGTTAAAAAAAAACAAAGACATGATACTCATGAGGTATAGGGATGAAGAAGGTGCTGGATATCACTAGGTACTGTTTTTTCTAGGTTTCTTTTTTTTTCTTTTTTCTTTAGTTTATTATAGAAATTGTATTGTAAGTATAGTTGTTTTGTATGTACTTGTTTTGGTGTAAATGTATGTATGGTGTGCGTATGCATGGATGTATGCATGTATGTATGTATATACATGTATGTCCTGGTTATATGTATGTATGTAGGTATGTATGTATGGATGTAAGGATGTATGTATGGATGGATTTTGTATGCATGATGTATGTATATAGTAAGCGTATATATATCACATATCACGGAAGTATTTACTGTAGGTAGAAGTGGACCAGCATGGAAGCTTGTGTGATATTTATTATGGATGATGAAGGGGTGGGAGCAATAAGTTATGCTTCTTCTCACTCCTTTTCGAATATGCATTTTCTGTTAATCTGTTAATCAGAATTAATTGCTTTCATTTGTTATATTGTTTTTTTAAAAGTTGCCATATTCGAAATAAACTTTTCAATCAATCAAAAAACAAGCTCAGAGGTTGTGAGCTTGTAGATTGTCACACACACACATTCATTGCTCTCTCGCACGGATCACTCATTGAATTCCTCCGTCTGTCGAGGGACGACGACGACGGGGGAGGGGGTCCGTTTGTTTCAACGGGGAGGCGGTCCACAGGGACCCCCTCGTTTCCAGGGGGAGGGTTGATGATCGTGGGCTGGCGCTTGTGGGTAGGCTTTTTGTTTTGTGTCGCCCATCTCTCCTCTGTGTGTGTGTGTGTGTCACACACACACACACACACACACACACACACACACACACACACACACACAGTGAATTCCTCCGTCTGTAGAGGGACGAAGACGACGGGGGAGGGGGTCCGCTCATTTCCAGGGGGAGGGTTGTTGATCGTGGGCTGGCGCTTGTGGATCGGCTTTTTGTTTTGTTGTCGCCCATCTCTCCTCTGACACAGAGGGGTGATACTACAGTTTGCAGACTACAGTCTTGTTTTTTTTTTGCTTGCCTCGGATCAACAGGCTGAGTGTTTATGAAGCGCTTTCGCACGCCAAAATCCTGGAGAAAAGATCACCCGCACGCGTGTGCACATACGAGCGCGAGAATCTCACGGGATCCTGTCTCCCAGAGCTAGAATGTGTTTGTTACCCGCGGCCGCGCGGCTCAGACTCTTTTGTGAGAGACGTGTTTGTGTGATCACGTGACCAGATCACGTGTTTTTTCAACTTCTCCGTCATCTACATGAAAAATATTAACCCACCATGTGCTGGTGGGGGACCACTAAAAAGACCCTAGCCTGTAGATCTACGGGATTGGTGGGTAACGGGTGGATTTACTGGCCCGCAGATCTACGGGCTTGACAGGTAATGTGTTAAAAAGGACATGAACCGATGTGACGTCGTCCCAAAAAAACTGACCAGCATCCTCTCCAATGATGGGATCATTGGGGCAATTGGGGCAAAAAAGGTCCATATCTCCATATCTTTTTACAGTAGTCAAAACAAGTCATTATCGACGAGCTATCTCTCTGCAATGGCGAATCCCGGTAGAAATGCTATAGTTCCAGTCATTAGACGGGACCCTTGGCCCATAACATGGCTTGGAAAATGATTAAAAAGCCTTTATTATAATAGTTAGATTATAGTACAAACATCAACTTGCAAAGTAGGTATGGGTCAAAACAATCGATTATTTTAATAATCATTTTTGAGGATACAAATGTATAAATTGATTATTAGTATTATAATTATTTTTTAAATTTTTTTTATTTTTGGCAGAGGCTATATTGTCATCCGAAACCTACATTTTAGAGGATGCCAAGTATGGGAGTAATATTTATTCTGTTCTGCATTGTCATTTCAGTCTGTGCAAGGCTAGTATGCTAGGCTGTACATGGACAAATTCATGATACCAGAATAAATTCAATGCTGCATATGCAACTGTCTTTGTATATTTCTGAAAACCTGTTGATAGGCCAATGAATGCAATGCTGTTATTGTAACCTAGGATGGTCATTTGATGGGGGGAAAAAAACAGAATAATCGAATATTCGTTATTAATAGCCGTAGAATAATCAACTTTGATTTTGTTCAGTCATGCACATCCCTACTTGCAAGCGTCTGCAAAGCTTCACAACGGACAGGAGAAGGTTTTAGGGGTAAAGGTGATTTGATTTCTGGAAATTCAAGATTAATATTATTTAACACTTGCATGACTAAGCCATCAATATGACCGATTTTGAGAATTTAAAGTGGATTATCTTCTCTCATGAAGCTCTGAGAAAGTTCCCCTTTCATGACTTTTCCTAAATATTTGTTTCAAATCATCTCCGTTTTTTTTTCTTTCTGAAACGTATTATAAATATGAAATATATACCATATATACCATCCCAGCCGTTATATTTCGGCTAAATTGACCGCTCTCACCCTCTCTCCCCCAGGGAAGAGCAGTTGACACCTCCAGACCCCCCGCAGAGCGGCCCGTAGAAGAGCAGACTCAGAGTCGATGTTGCCATGTCTGCTTATTATAAGCGACTTTGGGCTTGTTTTTCGCGTCTTTCTATTATTATTAATATTATAATTATATAATTACATTATAATGGTAATACTTTTCTACTCCACTACAGCTCAGAGGCAAATCTTGTACTTTTACTTCACTACAATTATTTGAAAACTTTAGTTACTAGTTACTTTGCAGATATAAATATCTTTTCATACTTGTTTAGATTAGAGCTTCATGCATTTTTATTAGGTATATATTTATATAGAAAGGTCTAACCAGGGACTGGTGTTGCAAATTAGCCTCGGCTATTACCCCATTCATGCCTCACTGTTTTCTCAGGGCACAACGACGCATGCAGTAACATTTTCATAGACCTGACTGCTTATTTCTCTCGCTAAATTTGGCGACCCATTTTCCACTTTCCCTTTCACTGCAAAGCGGTGGAAAAAGATAGGATTGAGCACATTTGTGGAACATAGCATTGTGTTCACTTGTTGCACTGAGGGAGGAGACGCGTTTGTCAGCGACGTGGACAGCTGATGGAGAGCTTTACGCTCAGACAATAATGTGAATATTATTATTATAATAATATAGGTTTGTCACTGGGTTGTTTACAAGTTACTATGGTTCGCTTGCTGCTACTAAATTCAAAGCAGCATTACATGATGGTCATATTATGATAGTCATGACGAAACTTCAACCTGTTTTTTGCACTTTCTCCATTTACAGCCTGTACATCTACATAAACGTTCGGATTTCAAATATAAAGTTTTTATTCCGTGGCCACGGATGTTACAATCTACTTCGGGTGGGTATAAGTACCCGTAACTTCTGTATTGTTCAATAAAAAGCATTTTAATCCGATTGGCGGTCATTTTCTCATAGAGTAGGGTCACGTAGTTGAAAGCATGGAGAAAATACGGAGAAAATGGCCACCGATCGGATTAAAATGTTTTTTATTGGACAATACGGAAAATATGGGTTAGTAGAGGCCCTAGGAGGGGTCCACGCGCGACTGCTTATTT
>NC_137624.1:215000-305000 GCF_963280865.1 Gymnoscopelus braueri | reverse complement strand
CCACATTGCTTGCCTTCGGATAAAATCAAGCATTGTGTTTTGTTCTCCACATCGATGTAGCGAAAATATGTCCATATCACCTCTTCTCTTTCTCCCGTGCCCCGTGCAAAGCATTTTACCGTTTTATTTTGTAAAGTTTCGCTCTGAAATCTGAATCCTCCTGCCATTCATTTGACGGTGGTGTGACTCTGTGTGTGTGCGTGCGCGGCTGCAACTTTAAAAGGGGGTGTGTGTGAGTGAGGAACAGCATGCCCTGCGCTGCGCATCAAAGGAGACAGGGAGTGACAAAATCATATGATAAATATATGATATAATATTTCGTCTCGTCTTTGTTCGTGAACTAAAATGACCATAGATTTTAGTCCAGTCTTTATTTAGTGAACTACATTTTCGTCTCGTCTTTATTAGTCAACGAAATTGCATAATGATTTAGTCCCAGTTATTGTTTATTCATATGGGTGGTGGTCTCGTCTCGTCTTCGTCCTTTGAAAAATGTGCGTTGACGAACATATTTAGTTTCGTTTTCGTTAACGAAATCAACACTGCATGGAAGTAAAAATGAGATCCCCACATACACAAATCACAAATCATGATGACATATAGGAGACAGATAGAAATACACACTAGCCTACTGCTTCATGTCTCACTGTTTTCTCAGGGCACAACGCATGCAGTAACACTTTCATAGACCTGCCTGCTTATTTCTCTCTCAAAATTTGGCAACCCATTTTCAACTCTCAGCTTTTTAGAAGACAATGGAACCCCCCACTGTTTGGGGGAGAAAGTGTGAACTAGTCTGGTCACAGAGGGGAGACAGTGGCCAATAGGATAGCCTGATTTGGGGATCAAAATTATCGTTTTTCAGGCATGGTGGAGGATTATGAAACCTCAGTCATGCGAGTGTTAAAGAATGAAAAATGCATATCTATATCCTTACCTCTGCTGGATGCTGCACTATGTACAGACATGTGGAAACCTCCAATGGATGCACAGGCAGGAAGGGACACAGACACACCTTCTGAGGACGTCTACAGAAAAGGACAAGATAGAGACAGAAATACCTTAGTTAACGTACACATTATGTATATTCATTCACTCACTCATTTATTCATGAATGATTATTTAGTCGTTTGCCTTACAAGTAAGCATATTTAAAAAGGTGCTGTAAGTGGTATTCTTTTCTTAAAATAAGTGTTAAATTGTTCTATATTGTGATCATTGCTACAGTGTTTTTTTCAGTAACAGGGGTCTCCCCGTCTCTCCAGCTCTTTAATAAACAGAAAATACAGTTTGTGTTTACTAAGATCGGGATTCCAATTGTATCCAATAAGGAGAGAGAACTCCTATAGGATTAACACTACAAATTTGAAGCTGATGAATTGGCACTCTTTCCTGATTGGTTAAAATTAGCAACACACGAGAAATATATCTCTGCTGTCCAGCCTGAAACCGCTAACTCCAAAACGCTCATTGTTCAGGAAACGAGAAAACAAAATATACGTTTTTCAGGAAATGAAGAAAACTTTATATTTTTAAAACAATACTGCCTCATCAAAGTTGGTATAGTGACTTTATATATTGTCAGATACTTGTATGTGTCATTATATTATCAACATTTTACCCAAATCGCAGGTAAATCAACACTTTACCCAGCGCTAGTGGAGTTAGTAGTTTCAGACGAGCAGAAATCAAGCTGAAATGGAGTTGTTGTCCAAACAATAGCTCCACTCGCTGCTGAGGGAGAGGTTTCAGCGCGACAGAAATGCTATGAATGCCTTTCTACTTGTCACATTGCTCTCCTCATTGAACACTTCATAGATTTTAGAAATATAATTACTTGTTTTCATAACATTAGCGTCAGTGCTAAGTTTGATAAACAGGTACACTGCATAGTTTTAACAGACTACGGGGGAGTTTGTAACATGATCCTCCTCCTCGTTCACTGCGCAGCGCGCTCTGCTCATGCTGTTAAAAAGGAGCACTGGAGAGGAGAGGGGGGAGTTGTTTGTTTTTGACGGACAGTTTGAGGATCCAATGGAGTTGGGAGTTTTCGTCAGAGGCGCTTTTTAATACTTTTCATTGGTTCAAATGTTTCGATTTTTTTACACAGACGTAAAGGGTGTTCAATAGCGTTGATTTATGAAAAAAAAAAAAAGAAGCTGAAAATGGAGTTAGCTGGTTCGTCCCGGACACTGACGATATATTTTCTGTTTACTAAAGTACTGGCGAGACTGGGAGACCCCTGTTCCTGAACAAACAAAATATAGCAATGACTACTATCACAATATAGAGCTTAATTATTTTATTTTTTAAGACAAAACCTTAAATTGTTTTCACCAAAAAATATCCCCTACAATATGTTTAATTTGTTATTAGGACCCCCTTGCTTAACATCAAAGTTAGTTCCTACCTGCCAGTGAGTGTTGAGGGGGACAGGTGATATGTTTATAAACATGTTTATAAATATAATGGGTTTGTTTGTAACACGTCTGAAACACTTTTTGGAAGGAAACAATGTTTTTGGTTACTCCACTGCGCCCTCTACAGATCTGGTCAATGGAATCTTTCTATTGGCCATATTTTTCCTTCCGGTGAAATATTGTCTTTTCTGGACAAAAGGCAGTGGTGGTAAAAGTACCAAAACTAAGTAAAAGTACCAAAACTGCAATATAGAATTACTCTGTTACAAGTAAAAGTCCAGAATTCAAAGTACAAAAGTATTGGCATCAAAATGTACTTAAAGTACCAAAAGTAAAAGTACTAAAATATTTGAAAATAGCAGATCTACAAGCTCAAAGCACGTGGCAATGCGACGCATTGTGAGCTTGTAGATCGGCTATTTTCAAATAGCCTAAGTACAAAATAGGGCTAAAGTGGTTGATTTTTATAATATAATAATTTATATCTGAAAAGTAACTAGTAACTAAAGTTATCGAATAATTGTAGTGGAGTAAAAGTACAATATTTGCCTCTCAGATGTAGTGGAGTAGAAGTAAAAATGTATAAATTGGAAATACTCAAGTAAAGTACAAATACCTCAAAATTGTACTTAAATACATGTACTTAGTTACTTTCCACCACTGGTCTTGATCCAAGGCTACTACCAAGGAATACAAAATAAGGGTTATTACAAAAGCTTTAATTTAATAGGCTAAAAAAATATATAAGCGGACGCAACGCGTTGTGAGCTTGTAGATCTGCTATTTTCGTCTCCACTCACCGGCATCGTAAACACGTCGGTCGTCTTTCACAAACTTCCACCGGCAGCGCGGCCAGATCTCCAAACGCGTCTGTTTCGGTTTCCGCGTCTCCTGAGGACGAGTGTCCACCATTTAGATCATCACGTTCACCCTGAGAAACCAATAAAGTCTTATGGTTTGCATTAATAACGTTATTGTCGTCGGAATGCTCCTTTTCCATCATAGAAACAGGTTCACGCGGCGTGTTGACAAGCGACGGGCGAACATTAAAACAGCCGTCCGGATAATAAAGAGGCGAAGAAGACTTCTGCCACCAATGGGATCGATTTACTTTGTGAGTTGCACATCTGGTGTGTACCGGATACGGAAACATGGTTCATGCGTCCGTGTGTGTTTGGCTTGAAACTACCGGATACGGTAGGCGGGCTATAGACCGGATATGAGTGCTGAGCTGCACAAACCGGGCAATTCCCGCAGTGAAGCCCGGTATCGCGAGAACACAGAGCTAGAGTGAGTAGAACGGAGCCCTTCTAGATTATAACCTAGAAGAGCGAGCGAGAGAGAGAGAGAGAGAGAGAGAGAGAGAGAGAGAGAGAGAGAGAGAGAGAGAGAGAGAGAGAGAGAGAGAGAGTCATATAGATATAATTTGTTTATTAATTTAATTTACATGTATCAGGCTAGTTGTAGTTACTTTAATTTGAGTTACACCTATTAGCTGATATTTCAGTGAAACTTATTTGTTCTGTCCATTCTAATTCTATGTGTCTCTTGTTTGGCCAAGTTAACTGTACACAATCAGCTCTCTGCTGCCCTCTGTTGTTGTGGAGAAAGAGGCCATTAATTGTTTTCTTAGAAAGGTCAACAAATGTGTTAACTTAGTAGTTCTTATTGTAGTAATAATTATCCTACGTATTTTACTTTTTCCTTTTCTTAATTTTTTTTACCACTTTTTTACCACCTGGCATCCCTATTTTGGGGCGTGTCGTAAAAAATAAAATAAATATATACCTTAAAATATAATACGCGAGCTTGTGGAATCCTCCTTGTTCCTGCTCCTGCAGAAAATAGCTTGTCGATTTTCTGCGGATGCTGGATCTTTGAATATATATATATTTTTAAGCGAACATTTTAACTCAAATCTTTGTTTCTGGGGGTCCCTGGAACAATGAAGGCAGCTCTCCTACCGGATAATACCGTCAGGAGAAGGCGTGCTCTACTCAAGGGGAGTCTTGAGGAGTAGTCTCTTGGATTAACTGGGTGCAGATTCTTGAGAGTACATAAACAAGGAACATCCGCACTGTCTTCATGGTTTAGTCTTTACAGATGAACAGTCGCAGCAGACAAGTCTATCTAAAGAAACGGACGTGTTTCGGCACGTCGGCCTTCCTCAGCGTTTCAAACGTCCCTGGAACAAAACATTTTGAGATGGGGGTCCGCAGACAAATACATATCTAAAAATGTTTTCTAAATCCTGACAGTATGTTGTCAGTTATATCACCAACGTTTTCCATGTTTCCGTGCAATGGACCCCCATCTTAAAATATGTTGTTCCAGGGACCCCCAGAAGCACAGATTGGAGATACATTTTTTCGCTTTAAAACACGAATATCTTAAATACAATGAAACAAACACATTTAGGCTCTCTACCTGTGCTCAAACAAACAAGCATGACACAGCACACAATACAAATATAAACATGTATTGATCTGTGGGTACATACACACATGATGGTACACTAGCGTGCAACGGCACGCTACGGGACGGTAGCCCTTTGTTCCAGATCCGGCCGTACTTGATATCTTCCGGAGCTTTGAGCAGCTGGTGGGCAGCGACGTTTTTCAGGAAGTGTAGTTCTTTGACTAGTGCTATTTGTACAAGACAAGTGAGAACTGAATAACACTACTCATCATGAAAACATCATGCATGTGCAATATAAAATATTAATATTATCCAGTGATATGAAAACATTTGCTAATGTTTTTATATCACTGGATAATATTAATATTTTATTTCAAGGTGCCTTGACAAAATTAAAACACCATTACATTATTATGAATATTAACCACATGAACCCCAGCATGGGGGGAACATAAGCCAAAAATAGCCAATCTACAAGCTCACAACGCGCGACGCGTTGTGAGCTTGTAGATCTGCTATTTTTGACAGAGAGATTTGGTGTTGACAGATAAAAGCGTCCAAGAAAAGTAGGTCAGTTCTTACTGAGAATAGAGGGTTTAAGTAGGCTACATAATAATAAAACAATAACTTTATTTATATAGCACTTTTCAAAACATGAGTTACAAAGTGCTGCTGAACAACCTATTTTACCTTATTTTATGCTACAATTGGAGAAAAGGTCAAATAAAAGATACACGTTTTTTTTTAAGCATAAGGGAATAGCCTACCATAGTTAACAAGTAAGTTAATTCTGACAAGCAATAAAGAAAACACATTTAAACAAACTAAAATGAGACCAAAATAACTTTGGTCTCGTTGCCCACATCAACAAACAAACAAATACAGACATACATGTGAATTACATCAATAATTATGAATGACAGATTCATATGGTAGAAGAGTGCAATTTATGACAATAAAGCACAGAGATGTTTCGTTTTTGTAGCCCACGTTTGTGTGTGAAACTGTAGAATTAATAAAAAGAAACTTCTCATTTATTTTGGATAGTAATTATTCTGCTATTCTTCATTATGCTCATTATAATATTATATTATATCTTATCTTCATATAACTGGTCCTCATAATGCTCATTATAATGTATTTTGGATAGTAATTTAATGTATTATTCTGCTATTCTTTATTATGCTCACATAAGCTATTTAGAAGGGATAAACTAAACTGTGCATTCAGGCCATTCTCATTCACCAAAAATAGATAAGGACGTTTACATTTATTGAAATAGAGTGCATGTGTTATACTGTTGTGTTTGTGCTGGAACGTCTGCCTTGCATTTCCCCTGTAAGGAAACTACAATAGACAAACACGCCCAGTGGAGAGAACACGGGACGATTGGTTGGTGCCTATCACTTCCGGGTGATCGTTTCTTGAGCGGAACCCGGATGTGTTTTCCCGGACGCGGATCGCGACCGTCTTGTCGGTTTTAAACTTAACTATGGCAGGTGAGTACAGCACACCTGCCTTACACCTGCCTTACGGACGGTAGACGGAACTGTGTGTATGTATACATACACACAGTTCCGTCTACCGTCCGTAAGGACGCCGGAAGTCCCATCCACTCCCATGTTAAGTTTAAAACCGACAAGACGGTCGCGATCCGCGTCCGGGAAAACACATCCGGGTTCCGCTCAAGAAACTATCACCCGGAAGTGATAGGCACCAACCAAGTGCTATATAAATAAAGTTATTGTTTTATTATTATGTAGCCTACTTAAACCCTCTATTCTCAGTAAAAACGGACCTACTTTTCTTGGACGCTTTTATCTGTCAACACCAAATCTCTCTGTCAAAAATAGCAGATCTACAAGCTCACAACGCGTCGCGCGTTGTGAGCTTGTAGATTGGCTATTTTTGGCTTATGTTCCCCCCATGCTGGGGTTCATGTGGTTAATATTCATAATAATGTAATGGTGTTTTAATTTTGTCAAGGCACCTTGAAATAAAATATTAATATTATCCAGTGATATAAAAACATTAGCTAATGTTTTCATATCACTGGATAATATTAATATTGTATATTGCACGTGCATGATGTTTTCATGATGAGTAGTGTTATTCAGTTCTCACTTGTCTTGTACAAATAGCACTAGTCAAAGAACTACACTTCCTGAAAAACGTCGCTGCCCACCAGCTGCTCAAAGCTCCGGAAGATATCAAGTACGGCCGGAACTGGAACAAAGGGCTACCGTCCCGTAGCGTGCCGTTGCACGCTAGTGTACCATCATGTGTGTATGTACCCAGAGGGTACAGCCACACATGATGGGATATACCGTCCGTCTACGGACGGTAGACGGGCGGAAGTCCCATACACACCCATGTTATCGCGACCGTTCTTCCGGTTTTAAACTTAACATGGGTGTGTATGGGACTTCCGCCCGTCTACCGTCCGTAGACGGACGGTATGGGTACATACACACAGTTCAGTGTGTATGTACGGGCGTGTGTATGCACGGGCGGAAGTCCCATTCACTCCCATGTTAAGTTTAAAACCGGACGCGGATCGCGACCGTTCTTCCGGTTTTAAACTTAACATGGGAGTGTATGGGACTTCCGCCCGTGCATACACACGCCCGTACATACACACTGAACTGTGTGTATGTACCCTGTCCCATCATGTGTGGCTGTACCCTGTGGGTACATACACACATGATGGGATAGCGTCCGTAAGACGGACGGTAGACGGGCGGAAGTTCCATACACACCCATGTTATCGCGACCGTTCTTCCGGTTTTAAACTTAACATGGGTGTGTATGGGACTTCCGCCCGTCTACCGTCCGTAGACGGACGGTATCCCATCATGTGTGTATGTACCCAGACCGAGTCTTGAAGAGAATCAGCGTTGCCATGTCGGCTTATTATAAGCGACTTTGGGCAGAACTTTTTCTGGCTTTTTCTGTAAAGTTGCTTGTAAAATTGGTAGTTGCGGGTTGCGTTTTTTTTTGTGGCTTATTTATAAAGTGTTCTTGCTTTTAGGCTTGCTTCCAAAAATTAAAAAATTAAACCAGTGGTTCTCAAATATTTTCATGAAAATGTTGTGCCAGGGAGCATTTGTGTTGTTAGAATGTAAAAAAAAAATCCAAATATTCTTTATTTTATTGCAAGAGTTTTTTTTTAAATAGCCTATGTACAAGCTCATGTGAGCTTGTAGATCGGCTATTTTCAAGTAGCCGATGTCACTAAAGCCACTTCTTTTGGGCTTGTTTTCATAGACCTGGTTGCTTATTTCTCTCGCAAAATCTGGCAACACAGGTCCCGTTCCGTTCACTAGGCTCAATTGATTGATTGATTGATTGAAATTTGTATTAGGCAAAATAATGTAAAACAACACAGTTACATTTATAATGCTTTTGTCTAAAAGGTCCGGCCAAAAAAGTCCTTGCGGACTTGTTTCCGTTGGGGTCCTTGAGTTAATTTCATAGACATATATAGTAGCACCCAAACAGTTCAAAAATCAACATGAAAATACAGATAATACAGAAAAAATACCACTATGTACAAAAAAAAAGCATATATGTACAAAAAGGGGGGGGGGGAGCATGGAAAAATAAAAATTATATACAAAAAAAGCATGAGGAAATACAAAATATGTACAAAAAAGAGGAGGGGGGGGGTCGTCTGTCTACAGGGAAACTGGTACTAGCTCCTCTTTCGGCCTCCGTAGGGCTGTTTTGAATGAGCCCAGCGAACTGCATTTTTTGAGGGATGGGGTTAGACTATTCCATTCCTTGGTGGCTGTGCTATAGAAGGAGAATTTGCCCATGTTTGTTTTATGGGTGGGTGGTACCAGATTGTTGTTTACGCTCCCTCTAGTTTCGTGGCCGTGGGTGTCACTAACTTTTTCGAGGTATTTATACAGATATGCGGGTATAGGGGGCATATCGGGCAAATCTGCATTTACAATTTTGAAGACCAGACCCATTTTTAGTTGTTTAACCCTGTCTTCCACCCTGAGCCAGCCTAGGCTGGCAAAGTGAGTGGGAGAGAGGTGGGTCATGGGCCCCAGTCCGAGAAGTAGTCGGATCAGTTTGTTTTGGGAGGTTTGAAGCTTAGTCTTCAGTGACACTGAGGTGTAGGAGTACCAAGAGGAGCTAGCATAGTCAAAAAGGGGCTGAATCAGGGCCCCTGAGAGGGTCCTGAGGGCCTGAGGGTTGACAAAAGAGGAAACTCTGCCCATAAATCTGGTTCTCTGGTTTACTCCTTTGACCACCTTTGCTGCCATGCTTTCACCTGTCAGGTATTTGTCAAGAATACATCCCAAATAGGTAATCTCTTCTTTGCTAGTGATGATTGTGTCATCGACTTTGACCTTGAAGTCAACTACCTTCATTTTACTGAGGGAATGTTTGGTCCCAAATAGGATGGATTCAGTTTTCCCAAGGTGTAGAGACAGTTTGTTATCGGTAAGCCAGGTACGGATTTTTGAGAGTTCAGAGCTGAGAGCTTCCTCAACTTGCAACTTGTCCTCACCCGATATCAGGAGTGCCGAGTCATCAGCGAACAGGAACAGTTTGCAGTTACAGGCAGCATTCATGTCGTTAATGTATAGAAGGAACAGTAACGGCCCTAGAATGCTGCCTTGAGGAACCCCGCAGCTCACCGGGAGGGATGAGGACATGGTTCCGTTGATGTCAACCACTTGTTCTCTACCCTCCAAGTAAGATCTCATCCAATTTAGTGATGTGCAATCAAAACCAATCGCCCTCAGCTTATCAAGTAGAATTGCGTGGTTTACAGTGTCAAACGCCTTTTGGAGGTCCAGCATGACCATGCCACAGTATTTGCCCGAGTCTACCTCACGTTTGATGTATTTGATGTATATATCAATGATTAATGAATCAACAATATAATAATAATGATAATAATAATTGTTGGCAGAGCAACACTACAGCGATCTGCATGTGTACCACAATTCAGTGAAATAATACAGACGGAGGAATAAGGAGGACAAGGAGACATCAGGCATCATCTCAACCCATTCACTTTGAACTAGGGCATATTTATTAAGGGCGCGTTCGAAAATACAGCACTGAGCGCACTGGCCAATACAAACTAATAGGCGAGTGTGCTCCGGTGCGTAATTTCCGAACGCACCCTAAGTCACTCTTTTATAGAGCAGTGTTCCGTCAGCAACTATAACGGAGCAACTATAAGACTTCCGGTGGACGATCTCTTCAGAATAAGAGTACCCTCTAGAGCAAAAAGGAGCCATTGAAAAACGGTTAATTTGCACATTAAAACTATAAATTAAGCATTTAAACGACATATTATGTTTCTATACAACACATATTATGTTTCTGTGTAACAAAAACGGTTTTTAAAACATTAATAATTTATCTAAATGGATAAATGGTCAGAAAAGGTCAGAAAAGTGCCGTTTTCAGACAACAGTGGACACTGGACAGGCGCCGGCGGACACTGCCGACACTTCTGACATACGCACGCGTGCGGGGACACCTCCCCTACAACGCCACACTCTCGGATAAGCCCGAGAGGTGTAAAAAAAAGTGTGGCGGACCGTCCAGTGAGGTCAGAGGTCAGAAAAGTGCAGTTTTCAGACAACAGTGGACACTGGACAGGCGCCGGCGGACACTGCCGACACTTCTGACATACGCACGCGTGCGGGGACACCTCCCCTACAATGCCACACTCTCGGATAAGCCTGAGAGGTGTAAAAAAAAGTGTGGCGGACCGTCCAGTGAGGTCAGAGGTCAGAAAAGTGCCGTTTTCAGACAACAGTGGACACTGGACAGGCGCTGGCGGACACTGCCGACACTTCTGACATACGCACGTGTGCGGGGACACCTCCCCTACAACGCCACACTCTCGGATAAGCCCGAGAGGTGTAAAAAAAAGTGTGGCGGACCGTCCAGTGAGGTCAGAGGTCAGAAAAGTGCCGTTTTCAGACAACAGTGGACACTGGACAGGCGCCGGCGGACACTGCCGACACTTCTGACATACGCACGCGTGCGGGGACACCTCCCCTACAACGCCACACTCTCGGATAAGCCCGAGAGGTGTAAAAAAAAGTGTGGCGGACCGTCCAGTGAGGTCAGAGGTCAGAAAAGTGCCGTTTTCAGACAACAGTGGACACTGGACAGGCGCCGGCGGACACTGCCGACACTTCTGACATACGCACGCGTGCGGGGACACCTCCCCTACAACGCCACACTCTCGGATAAGCCCGAGAGGTGTAAAAAAAAGTGTGGCGGACCGTCCAGTGAGGTCAGAGGTCAGAAAAGTGCCGTTTTCAGACAACAGTGGACACTGGACAGGCGCCGGCGGACACTGCCGACACTTCTGACATACGCACGCGTGCGGGGACACCTCCCCTACAACGCCACACTCTCGGATAAGCCCGAGAGGTGTAAAAAAAAGTGTGGCGGACCGTCCATTGAGGTCAGAGGTCAGAAAAGTGCCGTTTTCAGACAACAGTGGACACTGGACAGGCGCCGGCGGACACTGCCGACACTTCTGACATACGCACGCGTGCGGGGACACCTCCCCTACAACGCCAAACTCTCGGATAAGCCCGAGAGGTGTAAAAAAAAGTGTGGCGGACCGTCCAGTGAGGTCAGAGGTCAGAAAAGTGCCGTTTTCAGACAACAGTGGACACTGGACAGGCGCCGGCGGACACTGCCGACACTTCTGACATACGCACGCGTGCGGGGACACCTCCCCTACAACGCCACACTCTCGGATAAGCCCGAGAGGTGTAAAAAAAAGTGTGGCGGACCGTCCAGTGAGGTCAGAGGTCAGAAAAGTGCCGTTTTCAGACAACAGTGGACACTGGACAGGCGCCGGTGGACACTGCCGACACTTCTGACATACGCACGCGTGCGGGGACACCTCCCCTACAACGCCACACTCTCGGATAAGCCCGAGAGGTGTAAAAAAAAGTGTGGCGGACCGTCCAGTGAGGTCAGAGGTCAGAAAAGTGCCGTTTTCAGACAACAGTGGACACTGGACAGGCGCCGGCGGACACTGCCGACACTTCTGACATACGCACGCGTGCGGGGACACCTCCCCTACAACGCCACACTCTCGGATAAGCCCGAGAGGTGTAAAAAAAAGTGTGGCGGACCGTCCAGTGAGGTCAGAGGTCAGAAAAGTGCCGTTTTCAGACAACAGTGGACACTGGACAGGCGCCGGCGGACACTGCCGACACTTCTGACATACGCACACGTGCGGGGACACCTCCCCTACAACGCCACACTCTCGGATAAGCCCGAGATGTGTAAAAAAAAGTGTGGCGGACCGTACTGTGAGGTCAGAGGTCAGAAAAGTGCCGTTTTCAGACAACAGTGGACACTGGACAGGCGCCGGCGGACACTGCCGACACTTCTGACATACGCATGCGTGCGGGGACACCTCCCCTACAACGCCACACTCTCGGATAAGCCCGAGAGGTGTAAAAAAAAGTGTGGCGGACCGTCCAGTGAGGTCAGAGGTCAGAAAAGTGCCGTTTTCAGACAACAGTGGACACTGGACAGGCGCCGGCGGACACTGCCGACACTTCTGACATACGCACGCGTGCGGGGACACCTCCCCTACAACGCCACACTCTCGGATAAGCCCGAGAGGTGTAAAAAGGTGAGGTGAAAAGAATAAAAAATAAAAGAATACAGACAGGCTTTGAAAGTTTAAAAAAAGACCTTTTAATTACTCTTTACTAATTAAACAGTGTACAAATTATCAAAAACAGAATATATATAAATAAAATTTCCAATATTTGTTTTTAAACATTGCCAATTGTCTTAAGGTGGACTGAGAGGCTACTTTAGTAGTTTAGTAGTCACAGATTTGATCAATTTACTATATGTGTGTGTGTTAATAACAGCAAACATTATTCAAACACGATCATCATGCAAAACTGTAAAAATGTGGAAGTTCTAGGAAGTGCAAACCACACTCAAAAGTATAAAATGGTACTGCGTGCAACGTACCTAAGTGCAAAGATCACTCAAATGTATAATAAACAGGTACAACATGCAATGTACCAACGTGCAAACATCACTCAAATGTATAAAAAAGTATAACATGCAATATACTGAAGTGCAAACATCACTCAAAAGTGCAACACAGCAAACTTAAAGTGCAAACATTGTACACACACACACACACACAAATTGATCAATAGATAGATGTACGTATATAAAGCAAAACCATCTCAGTCCAAACATTGCATAGTCCTGTGCTCTAATGTTTGTTTTTAGATGATCACAGTAAGCACAAAGACAAAAGAAAATAAGAAAAAAACATTTGATTAAATCAAAACCTAAAGGAAAAAAAGGAAGACCAAAATGACGTTCCCTCCTGGTGTCTTGGGAACATGTCAGTTCTGGTCCCTCGCATCCTCCATTTGTGACGTTCTCCTACAACAGACACAACAGAGCCTTTTAGGTAGTTTGTCCAAGATACAGTAAATCACAGTACATGCTTTAACTTTGTACTCAGATAAATATCTTTTTGCCTGACAACTCATGCATAACACAATCTCGCTTTTCACGGTGGCTTTTGAAAGTGTTGAGGCTCACATCAAACAGAACAGCTTTGGAAAACAAACAAGTGAAAATACCACAGCTGCTGCCGTCAGTTTGTTCTATGAAATTGGGACAACTGTGATAACACTCATATCTAAATGTAATACCCATACCTCTACCATACAATGCAAAGTACTGTAATGCTAAGTACCTTTGCAGTGGAAAAAATGCCTTAACCAGGTCTTGCTCATGCACACGTAGTGAATCCATTATCACAACATCTAATACTATAACATCACCATTCACTGTCTTTTTGGTGAAATCTACCGCGATGGCTCCCCAATGGGACTTATTTGCGTTGACGGGCAATATCACCAACTCGTAGTTCCACCAATTGCGTGATGCTTGTGGTACATCTGGGAGGACACTGATGTCATCACACCAAAAACTCTGTAACTGTTGGCTTACAAAAGTGCTGGGACAAATATATGCATTTTTTTTTCTTTCAACACTCGAAAGCAAGAGCTTATGGTACTCATCGATCATCTTATCACTCAGCCACTCGTTATTCTCCACAGCTGCCTTTGGAATGGATCTCACTTTTCTAGCCCTTGTCTGTTTGTGTTGTTTGCATCTGTCTGTGCATTTATGTTTTTGTTCGACCTGCTGAAAGTTGATTAGTTTCACACTATTAGTTTTCTCGTATGACACGACAAAGCAACTAGCTGTGGTCAGTATTTTTAGCATTGGATGCATTTGTCATGATATGCCATTGCTGGTCTTTACAGGTGTACAATGACACATATGGTGACTTGTCAAAAAATGCACAAATGCTGGACACAGCATAATCATTTTGGTGGTACAGACAGGAGAGAGTGAACGTTTTGGGAATTTCTGCACCAGATCTTTTAAGGGATTAAGGGATCAAAGTGTTCCCTTTATTTTTTTGAGCAGTGTAGGCCTATATATATATATATATATATAGATGGGTTTCCGCGCGACGTCATCACAGAGCAGAGTGCGCAATCTGCGCATGCGGGTGGTAGAACGAACCGGAAGCGCCATTCACTCTGTTGTTATTTTCGGGATTTAGATAGGCATAATGCTGCTATTTTAGGCATAATAGGCATAATGCTGCTATTATATACAAACAGATCCAACTTCCGACAAATCATTTTTATTGAGTAAAGAAGATATTACAAACTGCATCATTTAATCTACTTTCATTAAACCCGGTGAAGACCATTTCTTTTTTGAATGTACATTTGACTAGAGCTGCTGCGGGTAATAGCGCCCTCTACTGCTCAACCCTCCACTGCGCGCGCATCATCCTCTCATGTTTACAAACAGGAAACCCATCTATATATATATATATATATATATATATATATATATATATATATATATATATATATACATACACACACTTGAAATATATTAGTCATCTTTTGTTTTAAGAAACATATATATGTGCCCTAATTACTAATACCACATCACTAAGTAATATGTTTTTTTTTTATAATTTAACATTTTTACTTTGAAATGTAGTGACATTTAGTGAAAATGACCATTTCCATTTTAATGTGCTTAATTTTTTACACACACACACACACACACACACACACACACACATATATATATATATATATATATATATATATATATATATATATATATATATATATATATATATATATATATATATATATATATATTTTACTCTTTACCCAATGCTGCAAAGTTTGCCTAAAAAAAAAACCTTACTTTACAACCTTCTAATCAGCTGTGACCTGCTCAAATCCCCTGCTCATTATAATCACAGACACGATACCGGCAGCATAATTAGAAATAACAGATTTTTTGTATACATTTCAACAAAACATTTTAACATACTGTACAACAAGATCAATGATGCACTAACCAAACAGTCAAATATTCACAACCTCTGTAGAAAATATAGGTTTAGTGTGTGGACTACAGTGGCTGGATTCAGACAAAACTGTTTTTTAACTACTGTAGTTGTTGCATTGACACACACACACACACACACACACACACACACACACACACACACACACACACACACACACACACACACACACACACACACACACACACACATATACATATACATATACATATACATATACATATACATATACATATACATAAATATATATATATACATATATATTATATTCAATGGTATTTGGGCTTTGTGCTCTAAAGAAATTGAGGGAAAAAACACACACAAAACAACACACACACACACACACACACACACACACACACACACACACACACACACACACACACACACACACACACACACACACACCTGTTTAGGGCGTAGGCTAATTCTTATAAATACATCCATCAATGCAGTGGTGGAAAAAGTACTAAAATGTTTTACTTAAGTAAAAGTATCAATACTGCAATGTAGAAATACTCTGCAAAAGTAAAAGTCCTGAATTCTAAATGTAATTGAGTAAAAGTACTGGTATCAAAATGTAATTAAATATACAAATATTTTGCTTGTAGATCGGCTATTTTCAAATGGCCAAAGTTTAAATAGGGCTGAAGTGGTCTTGTAATTATAATCAAAAATATACAAAGTAACAAGTAACTAGTATAATATCTGCCTCTGAAATGTAGTGGAGTAGTACTTAGTTACTTTCCACCACTGTATAAGTGTATTTTTCAAAATGCATAGTACAGTAATTGATTACATGTACTTAGTTACTTTCCACCACTGTATAAATGTATTTTTCGAAATGCATGTATGTCTTTCATAAAACATTAAATGCGATGCTCTTACTTTGAAGGCAACCGGAAACCTTATAGTTGCTAGCTCAAAAACCAGATGTCTTATCGTTGCTACCGGAACGGAGCTCTTTTATAGTGTCAGTAACAAGCACTTCCTGTTGTGCACTTCAAAATAAGAGTATGCATACAGATACAATGGAGAGCATATGTCAACACCCCCACTTGATCTCACATTGGATAGATTTCTCTTATTATTATTTTTTTATAAAAATAAAAATACAATAAATCAAACTTAAATACAATAATCCAATTCAAAACTTGTATGTTACTCTCCAAACATAAATCTTTCAAAACTCTTCAACTTAAACTTTGTAGTTGGTTTGGTCATAACATCAGCCACCATGTGTTCTGTAGGACAATACTCAAGAACCATTTTCCCATCATTAACAGTTGACCTTACAAAATGATATTTTATGTCAACATGGTTTGACCTTTGTCTTTGTACAGGATTTTTAGCTAAAGCTATTGTACCTTGGTTGTCCTCATAAATCTTTGGCTGCATGTAATGAAATCCATCAATACCTCGTAACAGTTGAACCAAATACAAACACTCTTGTAGGGTTGCTGCTAAAGCCATGTACTCTGCTTCACAAGTAGAGAGTGCTACAGTTGGTTGCTTCTTAGATCTCCACGAAATCAAAGGACCATCTTGGTTTAGGCTGACACAATAACCACTAGTGCTACGTCTGTCACTTGCAACTTCTGCCCAGTTTGCATCACTGAATGCTTGCAATCCTAGTTGCTCGTCACTCTTTCTGTAGCATAACTGCTTATCGATGGTGCCCTTCAGATATCTAAGTACATGTTTTACAGTGGTCCACTGTTCTTCTGTTGGCTCAGAAAAGTATTGAGAAAGTTTACCGACTACAAAACTCAGATCTGGCCTGGTACATGTGGTCAGGTAGATTAGGCTGCCTACAGCCACTCTGTACTTTCTGACATCACACATTACCTCGATATTATCAGTGTAGTTAAGTTTTGCCTCACAAGGTGTCACTCTTGGCTTGCAATCTTGCATGTCAAACCTGGCAAGTATTTTCTCAATATACTTTTTCTGTGACATCTTTATACAGTGGTCACTTTGTTCAAAATCAATACCAAGAAAATGTTTAAATTTTCCCAAGTCTTTCATTCTGAACTTGGCTGTGAGCATCTCTTTGACATCTGTCATCACATTTTCATTACTGGTTGCAATAATGATATCATCAACCCAAAACAAAATGAACACTTTTTGGTTCTACATTTCCCTTGTGTAAACACAATGATCAGCTGGGTTTTGAATAAACTGATTTTCAGTCAAACAATCATGCAACATCCTGTTCCAATTTCTACCCGATTGTTTAAAACCATACAGAGATTTCTTCAATTTACACACCAGCATGTCACCATTTTCAGATGCAACTTCATAACCCTCTGGTTGTTTCATGTAAATCTCGAAATCTATTGGAGCATGTAGGTAGGCTGTTTTGACATCCATCTGATGTAAAATCAGATTATCTTGTGCTGCTTTTTGCATTAACACTCTTACACTTGTAAGGTTAGCAGTAGGGGAAAAGGTCTCATCATAATCTACACCAAGCTTTTGGCTGTACCCTTTGGCTAAATAACGTGCCTTGAATTTGTCAGATCCGTCTACATTGGTTTTTAAAGCATACACCCATCTACCCCCCACTGCTTTCTTGCCCTCTGGCAGTCTGGTTAGGGTAAATGTATCGTTTTCACTCAGTGATTCCATTTCCTCATCCATTGCACTAGACCATTCTTTTGAGTTAGGTGATGTTACAGCTTCCCCGAATGTAAGGGGTACATTAGACATTAATCTGTAACAGTGGTCTATATTCATCTGAACCTGGTCTTCACTTTCATTAGTTACATAGTCTCTCAAATAGGCTGGTTTCATCCTCACTCTAGATGGGTAACGTTCAGGCTGATGTTTAGCCTCATCTGTCTGTACCTGGCTCTCCTGAGGTGTAGCTACTACAGGCTCGTGAACCTGCTCCTGCTCTGGTGGTAGGAGTGGGTGATTTTTACTACACCCATTAGCCCATCTCGGTACCTCAAAATCATCATCATCAACTGGCTTGTCTGTCTGTGTCTGTCGCTCTGCAATGGATGGGGTCACACACTTAATCAACCTGTGCTTTTGCACTTTACCACTGTTGGGATAGTAAACCAAATAGGCTGGGCTATTTTTGTCATACCCAACAAAAATCCCTTTGTCACATCTTGCATCAAGTTTCTTCTTCTCCTGTTTGTAGGCATAACACTTTGACCCAAACTTATGCATCCTAGACAGATTTGGTCGTTTTCCTGTCAGCATAAAATAAGGTGTCTGTTTTGTGCGGTCATTTTCTCATAGAGTTATAGTGTATCAGAGTGCAATTACACCTCCCAACCGATAGGGTCACGTAGTTGAAAGCATGGAGAAAATACGGAGAAAATGGCCACCGATCGGATTAAAATGTTTTTTATTGGACAATACGGAAAATATGGGTACTTATGGGTTACCCGAATAGAATTGTAACATCCCTGGCCATGAGGTAAGCACTTTATATTTGAAATCTGAACGTTTGTGTAGATGTACGGGCTGTAAATGGAGAAAGTGCAAACACCAGGTGTAAGTTTATCGCTACATGCTAAGAAGCTAACGTGAGTTCGTCAGCATTAGTTTGGGCACTTTGGGGTCGGATTAGTGTTTTTGTTGGAACATTAAGCTGACACGCAACACCACGTTTAATGTTACGTTGTAAACAACCACCACCAAACCTTTTGTTAACTTATAACTCGATCTCTTTGTGGTGAACGCTTGTGTCTCTTCAAGTTGTTGTGTTTTTCCCACATTGCTTGCCTTCGGATAAAATCAAGCATTGTGTTTTGTTCTCCACATCGATGTAGCGAAAATGTGTCCATATCACCTCTTCTCTTTCTCCCGTGCCCCGTGCAAAGCATTTTACCGTTTTATTTTGTAAAGTTTCGCTCTGAAATCTGAATCCTCCTGCCATTCATTTGACGTGGTGTGACTCTGTGTGTGTGTGTGCGTGCGCGGCTGCAACTTTAAAAGGGGGTGTGTGTGAGTGAGAAACAGCATGCCCTGCGCTGTGCATCAAAGGAGACAGGGAGTGACAAAATCATATAATAAATATATGATATAATATTTCGTCTCGTCTTTGTTCGTGAACTAAAATGACCATAGATTTTAGTCCAGTCTTTATTTAGTGAACTACATTTTCGTCTCGTCTTTATTAGTCAACGAAATTGCATAATGATTTAGTCCCAGTTATTGTTTATTCATGGGTGGTGGTCTCGTCTCGTCTTCGTCCTTTGAAAAATGTGCGTTGACGAACATATTTCGTTTTGTTTTCGTTAACGAAATCAACACTGCATGGAAGTAAAAATGAGATCCCCACAAACACAAATCACAAATCATGATGACATATAGGAGACAGATAGAAATACACACTAGCCTACTGCCTACACTTTCATAGACCTGCCTGCTTATTTCTCTCTCAAAATTTGGCAACCCATTTTCAACTTTCAGCTTTTTAGAAGACAATGGAACCCCCCACTGTTTGGGGGAGAAAGTGTGAACTAGTCTGGAGAACAGAGGGAGACAGTGGCCAATAGGATAGCCTGATTTGGGGATCAAAATGATCTTTTTTCAGGCTTGGTGGAGGAGAATGAAACCTCAGTCATGCGAGTGTTAAAGCACCGGTTTCTAATAATAGCAGCTGTCTGTACTGCGTGGGTCCATAGCCCTTTTGGTAACTGGCTTTCTATTAACATACACCTTGCCATGTCAAATAAGGTACGCCAGTTTCTCTCTGCTGTGCCATTCTGATGTGGCGAGTATGGAGCAGATGTCTCATGTTTGATACCATTTCTACTGAGTAATGACTGGTAGTTATTACCCATGAACTCTAACGCATTGTCAGACCTGATGCGTTTAACCTTCCCATAAGGGGCTGTATCTGCAAGGAATTTCTCAGTAGCTTGTACAGCATCACTTTTGTTTTTCAGAAAGTACACAAATACTGCGCTCGAATAATCATCAGTGAATGATATTGCATATTTATGGCCATCTTTCGATGCTGGGTCTACTGGCCCTGCCAAATCAGTGTGTACCAATTCTAGAGCTGCTTTGGCTCTGACATCTGGCTCCCTGCTCCTAGTTTGAACAAACTTTCCCTCAGTGCATACATCACATTGCAAGACAGATTTGTCATTTTTATCATTGATTGACATTCCTTCAACAACACTCGGTAATTTTTGAATATCACCAAAATTGCAATGGCCTAGAATCTCATGCCATGTCTGCATATTGTAACTCGCATAACATTGGTCATCATCACAATCATTGTTCACAGTGTTCAAATAGTACAGTCTGTTGTACACATGGATGTTGAATTGTGTACCATCTCTGTACTTCAGAACATTTTTACCTTTCGTGAAGATGACAGTGGCACCTCTGGTGGTTGCTGCTTGCACAGAAAAGATGTCCTGTGGATATGTGGGGATGTACAACGCCTGTGTCAAGGTGGTTGTGTGGTGTTGCCCCCTGCTGTCGATCAGGATAACCTCAGCATCTCCTCTGCGCTCTGCCACTCCATTGCATCTCGTACCGTCAGCCAACTCCATGCAGTGTGTCTTTGACTGGAATCTGTCGTCAAACGTCGTGAACTTTGTGATGTCTGTGATGATGTGGGAAGTCGCTCCCGTGTCGACCATCAGACCTGTCTGCTTGACACGACGTCCTTGCTGAATCCCGGCATTACAGTCATCACTCGCTCGGAATGAATACTCGCTACCGCCGTCCTCCTCCGACACTCTCTGCACTTCATCTCGCCGTTGCGGTCTCCTTCTGCAGGCTGCGTAACGGTGTGTGGAACTCCGACAGTGGTTACACCACTGCTGCTCGCGGCATATTTTAGCTAGGTGCCCCCTCACGCCGCATCTGTAGCACACCACATCACCGCTCCCAGCTCCTCGCCGGTCACCTGCACTCGTCCGTTGTACAGTCGGTTGCACCTGGGTCTTCATTACGTTGTCGCCCGATGCTGCTGCTCTGCACATCTTCTCAGTGTCCTCGAAACTCCTGAGCTTAGTCTTAAACTCGGAAAAGGGCACCGGCTCCTCACTTTGCGATACATGTATTGCAAATGGTTTGAAAGTTTCTGGGAGTCCCTTCAAAACCATTGCCACCAATAGTCCATCACTCAGTATCTCTCCCTCATTTCTCAAGGCTGTTATAGCCGTCTCGGCACGGATCACATAGTCTGTCACACTTTCACTGGAGGACTTCTGTAGTGAAGTCAGTTCGGTGTATAGGCAAATGATCCGCGGCTTACCTTTGCCTGCATAATAGTCTCTCAAGATTCTGAGTGCCTTGCGTCCATCATCAGCTGCTTCTCGCATAACCAGCGATAAGCTCTTGTCGTCCAAAAACTGGATCAACTCGGCGTATGCCAAGGCATTTTTATCCTCGTCAGGGATGTCTTCACCGGCATCACCGGCATCACCATCACCCTCTTCATTCTCTTCGAGGGGCGGCTCGGGATCATTTAGAATCGTATTCTTTAATCCTTGTAGTAATAAATGAGCCAAGAACTTCGTCTCCCAAATCTCATACCTCTGCTCGTCTCCGTCAAAACACAGCCTGGACCAGCGACTACTGGAGTCCCCTCGCATGGCCATGCTGTTATCCTGTTAGCTTTAGCACGCCAACAAACATTTCACCTCAAAAATAAATGTGGTAACTCTGGGCCCATAACCTGTTGGCAGAGCAACACTACAGCGATCTGCATGTGTACCACAATTCAGTGAAATAATACAGACGGAGGAATAAGGAGGACAAGGAGACATCAGGCATCATCTCAACCCATTCACTTTGAACTAGGGCATATTTATTAAGTCACTCTTTTATAGTGTCAGTAACAAGCACTTCCTGTTGTGCACTTCAAAATAAGAGTATGCATACAGATACAATGGAGAGCATATGTCAACAATAATAATTATACTACTACTAATAATAATAATAATAATACTTCGCAAATAATATAAATTTGGTGACGTCAGCGTGCTCCGTGCACAGGCCGGGGGGGGAGGGGAGGGGAGGCGGGGACATAGATTGGTGAAGCAATAGGAAGCCCCGCACGAATCCGGGCGGCTGTGTTTGGATCCGCCCTTCAAGACCATCGATTGAGCTCGTTGCCTCAGGCTACACGCATACTGGTTGCACGCATACTGGTTCTTATCAGTGTGGCGTCGTCTGTTAAAGGATCTATATATATCTATGTGTAACCAGATGGAGTCACCAAGTACTCCTTTATACACAGTGTGACTACGCCACTCCCAATTACAGGGTGGGAGACCCGAGGTACAGGTTATTATATCCAGTCAACTTCCCCAAAAGGTAAGCGTTCAGTTTAAGTGAACAAATAATGGTCGGTTTGGAATGCAAAAATATACTTATTCACATAAGAGGATACAATGTATTGGTCATATATTTAATGATTAAAAACTAGTTCCACATGTCCACCAGTAAAGTGCATAGGGCTACTAAAGAGACAAGCTTGGCCAAATAGCTGCACTGAGATGTAGGCCTACTTATTGAAGTCTGCACACACAAGTTAAACACTGCAAATCAGCAAGATACAAACACTAAGAGCCATGTGTAATTTGGCATTAAAGATCACTGCAAATGTACCCTCAAAAAGGCCAAAAGCCATGAACACCACAAAGGAGACAGCAATCAATTAAGTGCCAATCTGCAGTATAACTATTAGCCAAGTATGTCTCAGGCCGTAGCCGAATTAAACCTGTGGTTGGTTGGACAGTTAGTTTATACTTTAAAGCCGCAGGGGCTGTAGCACTGGATCACTAACAGTGCTCAAATAATAATAAAAAGGTAGCAACATAAAGCATAAAACAAAAAGGTTAAAAGAACAGCGGTCAACAGTACACAGGCACAATCTGTAATAAAAACAAAACATTGAATTAGTCTCACGTTCTACTCTGGTGCTGATGTTCTGCTGATGCCTGGTTGCAATCAGAATCACATTCGGACTACCACTTCGGCATCAACCAAACATCTACAATAATCCACCCATTACACAAGTACCAGTAAAATGCATTCAATGTACTTAACAGGGTTTATAAAAGCAACACATACCCTGTTAACATGTGAAGGAATGCCCAGGTTGTCGGTGCAAAACGGTACAAACAGTCGGCTTGGTCCTAGCACCTCCTGCATGACAAAATACACCAGCGTGAGAACTCATTCATTTCATTCATAAAAAGAGTCGCTGTTGCGACCAAAAAGCCAGCCTACCTCTAGACCTGTGTGTAAACACGCACACACACACTAGCAGGGCTCTAGTTCGGCGCTTTGACGCACGTTATCTAACAAAGAAAAGTAGAGTGTTGACTTAAAACTAAAACTAAAAACAGGTAACGTTAGGTCATTAAAACAAGGCTTACCTCGACGCTATGAGCACACATACAAACGACCCGCCGTGAACAAGGAAGTGGGCGGGGAACCTGGACAAACGCAGTCTGACACTCTGCCTGGCCAGCTGACTCATATACTGCTCTTAAACAGGCGGTGCCACTAAACGCACCGGTTCCCAGTCCCACTGACTACATATGGTTGATACGAGCTGTTGTTATAAGCTAACTAAGATGGCCACCGGAACTACGTCACTGGTAGCTAGACTCCTCGACTCCTCCCTACGCCCGTTCCCTATATATTCAAGGATTTTTTTTTTTAAATAGCCAAATAAATCTTAAAATGACACAGATGCGTTCCCGGTCTTAATTGGTTAAGCTGCCTTGATTATGATTTGATGAGATTCGCACATTGAGACAATTCAGATACTGCCAGGTAAGCAAACAAACACAAATAATTATTATACATTAGAATACAAAAGTTATAATACATTGAACTGTGGCTACTTTACTGAGAGTGTATGTATGCAGGCATAGCTTCAGAATGTCACATACGTACGTTGACTAAAACAGTGGTTCTTCTTTTTCATGTCAAGGACCACCAAAATGAAATGTATTTGGCCGAGGACCCCAATCTCAAAATATTTTGTACCAGGGACCCCCAGAAGCAAAGATTTGAGTTACAAATGTGGGCTTAATATATATATATATGTATGTATGTATGTATGTATGTATGTATGTATGTATGTATGTATGTATGTATGTATGTATGTATACATATATATATATATATATATATATATATATATATATTCAAAGATTTGCACAATCATTTGTGTCATTTTAGACTATATATATATATGTTACAGTACGATTGGAGAACCAGGACGATTGAAGAAAGCTCGCTTGTTTTTACCACTCAACCAGCAATTCTGTAGAAAAAGCACTAGAGGGAGCCACAAGCCAGGCTTTCCAAATAAAGTGCACACACATATATGGCCGCAACCACACACACAGGCACACACACACACACACACACACGCACACACACACAGTGATCCATGAAAAGAACTATTCTGTCCCTATCGGTTCACAACTCGGACGGCACTGATTCGACTCATCAGAGCATCGGCCTGTCAGCGCGGGCACTCGCGCCTGGAGGCGCGAGGGCGCGCCTCCTCGGCCTCAAGCTCTGCTGAGTCGGCGCGCCTCCGTCATGGACAATAACTATTATCACGTGACACGTGTGTGTGAACCATAGAGGTATAGGTGTGAACGCGTGTTCAGCGTTCCCCTAGCGTAGCTTCCTGGTTGCTACGTGGGGGGGTCGGGGGAACAACAACAGACAGGTCCGCGTCGCATCAAAGCCCCGTGCCTAAAAACGAGCGCTCTGTCTTCAATCGTCCTGTTTCTCCAATCGTACTGTGACATATATACAAGCTCATATCGCAGCACAAAGTGCCGCCCTACGAGCTTGTATGGATCTGCTATTTTTTTTTTAAATCTTGAAAATGTTTGCAAATCTTTGAATATATATTGATTTTTTTAAGCGAACATTTGGAACTCAAAGCTTTGCTTCTGGGGATTCTACAAATGTATTCTGAATCTTTCTTAGAAACATAGTTTCTATATCAGTGGTTCTCAAACTTTTTCATGTGAAGGACCAACACATGTATATGTATTTGGCCACGGACCCCCATCTCAAAATATGTTGTTCCAGGGACCCCCCCCAGAAGCAAAGATTTGAGTTACAAATGTACGCTTAAAAAATATAGAAAGAGCTCTGGGGAAGACATATCTCCAAACGTCTGTTTCTGTGTCTTCCGAGGACGAATGTTAGATCTGCACGTTCACCCAGCGAAAAGTAAATACATAATAAATAAATAAACGTATTTTATTTATATTAATAAAGTTAATATAAATACTTGTATATGGTTGTGAGCTCTTCTGTCATAAACACAGTTCACGTGCCGTGTTGACAACTAACAGCAGCCTAAAAATAAAGATTTACCACAAATGGGATCAATTTACAATGTAGTTATTTAGCAGACACTAATAATTAATGCAGAGCGACTTACAATAAGCAAGGTAAACGCATACATCAAATGCAGAGAGACAGTGTATTGCCTCAGTAAATTAGGATCATAGAAAGAACCTAGCATCGGTCTAAATATTATAATAGTATAATATTAAAAAAATAAATAGAACCGGTTACAGTAGTATACAGTAGGCAGGCTCTAGACGGATGAGCACTGAGCTGCGAATAGACTTCACTGTGTTCCCACAGTGAAGTCTGGGCAGACAAGCAGGCAGGCAGGCAGGCAGACAGACAGACAGACAGACAAAAGGATAGATATTGGTTTGGTCTCTGGTCTTTCCAAAAGACATACATATGTTAAAGAGGAAACACCAAACTATTTTGATTTCTGGTTTTATTTTTAAAAGGAAACATATGATTGAGATATAGAAAGCAAACTGGAATGCAATGATAAGAAAATATGCACAAAACCTTAAAAAGTACATTTACATTTGTATGGTATTGCTTAAAAAAATCTTCCACGTCTTAAAAATATTAATTTTTAAATAAATACTTGAATATTCTTTTTAACATGCTGATGTATTTTCATGATTTAAATTACAGTATAATACATTTTCAGTTTAACATAATATTGCACTTACGTAGTGACTCAAAGGTCACATTCATAAGGTCACACAAACTGTAAAGGTCAAACTAGTATTAGTCTGAGGGGTGAAAAACGTATACACTTAAAGTGGTATTTCACTTTAAAACACTTCTGGGGTCATTTTATTATCTATAGGACAATATCAGTCGCCAGAAGCAGGGACGTGTGTTTTCAATGAGTCTAACATTCATTAGAAGGACAATATCAGTCACCAGAAGCAGAAGCGTGTGTTTTCAATGAGTCCAACATTCATTAGAAGGACAATATCAGTCACCAGAAGGAGAGATGTGTGTTTTCAATGAGTCTAACATTCATTAGAAGGACAATATCAGTCACCAGAAGCAGAAGCGTGTGTTTTCAATGAGTCCAACATTCATTAGAAGGACAATATCAGTCACCAGAAGCAGAGATGTGTGTTTTCAATGAGTCTAACATTCATTAGAAGGACAATATCAGTCACCTTTTCAATGAGTATAACATGGTTAACAAGGAGATTGCAGTTACAATGGGAGGCAGGCATGTCTGATAAAATGCATATCAAATATAAGTGTTTATAAGTGAAATACAGCTTTAAAGACACAATCCAGTCAATGTCCTACCCGCGATTTGGAGGATAGAGGACAAATTGCACTTTGACCCAACACCTCACGTAAGTGTTCTACCAGAGCACAGGATCTACAATGTCTCATAGAAGAGCAGGGAGACCAAATACAACCATCACAGTTGTTAGTTCTACTGTGTTCGATTGGTACAAAATAACAGGGGATTTGTTTTCAATATTAGCTACCAGCCATACACACACACACACACACACATACATACACAACCTTACATAAGAATCTGATTTAAAAAGTAAAAATAAAAACAAACATATCTGTGAAAGAACAAAAAAAAGAGGAAAAATAACAGCTATGAAAACAAGGCAGTAGAAAGACACACTTTAAAATAAAATATGTAAATAAAGTCAAGTAATAATAATGATTATAAAAGAAACATTGAGCCCAGGGATGTAGTCACGATTTAATAGCTAGTGAAGCGCACAAGCTTGCACATGCACGCGCGCTGGCGCTGATTGAAATAACCTCACCCGACATTAATTATCATTGATATGCACCCAGCAAGGGTCATTCCTGTTCATTTTTCAACTGTTGACACTTTGGAAATGGTTGTTTATAATATATGCGCTATTGTTCTAGGAACCTAGAATCTAAGATGAAGGCTCTCTCTCAGGGCACAAACGTGCACGCATGTGCATGTGTGGGGCTCGTGCGTGTTTTATAATAGCCCCACCATGACTACACCCCTGATTGACCCACATGTCAGTGTACAGCTTCAGGTTCGCCAGCGGAGGGCACTATTGGACCTATTGGAACACATCCTGCAAATAAAATGCTCCTACAGTAAACCTAAAAGCAGTGGCGGAAAGTACATTTAAATAATCATTACTTCAAGTACCGTATAATGTTAATGCAAAAACCTTAGCACTTTTACTCAAGTAAAACCAAATATACAAGGGCTTTTACTTACAGAGTATTTCTAAATTGTGCTATCTGTAAAAATCTGGGTTCTTCTTCCACCACTGCTCTTTGCTGCTTTTCGAAAGTGTTACTACAATAGAAACATTCTTAAAACATGATATTGTCACAAGTTTTTTATAATATATTTCAATTCATTTTCAGAGTAATTTACAGTAAGTTTTGCTATATACCCCAACTAGTGGTTGAAGTAAAAGAAAGAAAGAAAGAAAAACAATGAAAAAATCTCATAAGGAGACACATCTGCTCAATGCATTTAGACCAGGGGTTCTCAACATGAGGTGCAGGGACCCCAAGGAGACCAGTGGTTCTCAATGTGGGGTCATCATTTCTGAAGTTTCTTTTTGAATGGAAACGATTCTAACATTTATGTAAAATAACTGTGATCAGCTCCAATAATTACAATCAGGTGATGATGTCATCATTTGTGACAGGTCTTGTGTCATTGTGGGCGTGGCTTACAACTAGGGTCGGGATCCTTTAGTTTACAATACCAGTGGTTCTCAATCGTTTTAATTTCATGGACCCCCATAACTCTTGAGTGTACAAATGGAACCAAAAGGGACCCTTACAGGTCTGTAACTCTGAGAGTGTACAAATGGAACCAAAGGGACCCTTACAGGTCTATAACTCTGAGAGTGTACAAATGGAACCAAATGGACCCTTACAGGTCTATAACTCTGAGAGTGTACAAATGGAACCAAATGGACCCTTACAGGTCCATTTGGTTCAACAATTAAGATGTTTGATTCTTGTAATTTTTTTGAGTATTGTAATTGTATAGCAGACGTGAAGTCCACACACCAGTTCTGACAGTGTGATAAAACCTGCTTCCGGAAACTGCCTCCAAATGTGATGGAACCGGTTCCGGTTCCTAAATGTTGGATCCGGTTCTAGATCCCAAACCTATTTACAATCTCATTAGCATAATGCTAAAGATGAGGAGGAAATCAGACTTTCTAGTGAACATCATTTATGTAACAGCTCCAATGTAACTCACAGGAATGTCTTCAACTTCAAATACTAAGCTCAGTAACGGTTAAAACAGTCAAGATATTAATTTTACGAATATTTGGAGTAGAAAAAGATTGGCATTGTTAAAAAGCTATAAGGATCTTTGTTATTTCAGTTATTTTTTTGAATCATTAAAACACTTTTAAGAATCTTTGTTATTTAAGTTCTTTGCACTAAATGTGTGTGTTTTTTTTGTGTGAATGAGCTAAAGCAGCTCCGATTGGATGGAATTATGGAATGTTTTGGTGAAAAGTTTGATTTTGATGCTACAGTATGAACAGTACAGCGGGGGACAGTAACAAAGTACATTTACTTGAGTACTGTACTTAAGTAATTCTTTTCAGTAACTGTGCTTTACTTGAGTATTTGTATTTTTGGATACTTTCACTCCACTATATTGTAAAGACAAATAGTGTACCTTTGACTCCACTACATTTCTAGGAAGGGAAAAAAAGTACATTATGAATGAACCACTTAGGCCCTATTTAAAATATAGCGATCCACAAGCTCACAACATGCTGTGATGTGTCACGTGTTGAGCATATATATTTGAGCGTCACAACATGCCGCGTTGTGAGCTTGTAAATCTGCTATTTTCTGCGAATGTTCCCCCCACAATAGGGATGCTAGGGTTCAAGTGGTTAATGTGAGAAAAAAAAACAATCCTATCACACAAAGATTTGGCGATCCCCCCTGGAGCAACTCTGAGGACCCCCTAGGGGTCCCGGACCCCCTGTTGAAGACTCATGGTCTAGGACAGTGGTTCTCAACCTTTTCTGGAAAATCTCAAAAGCGTTGGAGGCCCACCCATCTGACCACTTGGTGTGCAGAGTGAGTTTTCTTTGTATGTCACACTAATAGGCTCTATGCACAGTGGCCATATTGGAAAGAAATTGGGCCCCTTCCTTGGGTGTTACCAATGATACTAATGAAGACTCTGTTCCATTTAATGCAGCACAATAGTTCTCAGACTTTTTTTATTTCAAGGACCCCCACCAAATGAACCCTTACGGGTACACTCTCAGAGTTACACACCCATAAGGGGCCATTTGGAACCCCCTAAAGGAACCATGAGGGTCCCTGGACCACACTTTGAGAACCACTGGTGTAGCAGAGTGTTTCCAGTGAGCCAACATGCACAATATATCAGCACCCCGACTCTGTTTGACCAGAATGGAACAGAGCCTTCATTAGTATCATCGGTAAGAGCTGTGAAGGAAGTAAGGAAGAGGCCCGATTTCTTTCCAATACGGCTGCTGTGCATAGAGCCCATTATGAACATTCAGATGTATTTATAACCAGTGGTGTAAAGTAAGTAAGTACATTTACTCAAGTACTGTACTTAAGTACAGTTGTGAGGTATTTTTTACTTTACTGGAGTATTTCCAATTTTCAGTACTTTTACTTCTACTCCACAACATCTCAGAGGTAAATATTGTACTTTTACTCCACTACAATTATTTGAACACTTTAGTTACTAGTTACTTTGCAGATATAAATTATAAAACCACTTTTCCACCACTGTTTATAACGCATCTGAATGTGCTACACTAAATGGAACAGAGCCTTGATCAGTATAATTGGTAAGAGCTGTGAAGGAAGTAAGGAAGAGACCCTGCTGTGTGCGCAGAGCCCATTGGTTGATGAGTTAGTTGTCCCAGTCAGTGCCAGGCAGGCTGTCCTCGTCGTCCTCATCAGAGTCTGAGTCGGGTGAAGCCTCCTTGATCCTCCTCAGGGCCTCGTGGATGCTGCGGGTCAGAGCGTCCGCCGAGCGGGGCAGTCCCCCCGGGGCGCGGCGCCCGCCCCCGGCGGCGTCCGGACGCGTGCGCACCTTCCTCAGCCGGACACCCTGGCGGATCTGGGCCAGGATGTTGTTGCTCTCGTCGTCGTCCGGGTCGGGGGCCAGGACCCGAAGCTCCGCCTTCCTCAGGTGGAAACTGCCGCGCTTCAGAGATGCCAGGACCTCGTCCATAGGAGAGCAGGCTGGGGGGAAACGCACAGAACACTACTATTTGATTCATGCATTTCCATTTAGAGAAGCCAATTATTTTAGCCAATCTAACCACTTAAACCCTATATTAGCACTCTGAGATTCGTGAGAATGTAAAGTGCGTTATAAATAAAATGTATTATTATTACTATTATGGTTGACCGGAGTCCCTCAGGGCTCTATACTAGTGTCTTTGCTTAAAACTTAAAACACTTCCGTGCTAAACCTAGCCTGGTAAACCATCCCCCTTCCGGAAATCTCCTTTGCAATTGATTTCAGGAATTGGTCTGACCTGCAGACCTACATGGGCAATTTGGCTGTGGGCTGGAGCTGGGCGGGAGTAATACCGTTGACTGACAACCCCTTCAGCCAATCAGCAGTTCGTTCCCCTTCAGCCAATCAGCAGTTCGTTACAGCACCACCAGAACAAGGTGACGCAAGCAGACTTTTGAAAGGGTCATGCCGAAAATAGGTTGCTTTATTCGGATACATGCGTGTCACTGCCCACCCCTGCTGGTTCTCAGATTATTTTTTTTTAAATAGGCTTTGTCATGATTAATTGACCACATATATGAAGTTAAACAACTAAATTCTATCCGAACTGTTGTTGGCAGTTGAATGTAGCTTGTTTTCGCCAAAAAGCAACATAAAGCAGAGAAATTTTATTTTTTCTAAATCCTTTAACATTAGATCGGACGGGGCTGGGTTTGTTGTGATTATTTCCGGATCTACTGTTCTCTAGAAGTCATAGGATCACTCATAGGTTGGCAAACAGCGCCCTCTAGCGTAAACCATTGAAAACACCACACACTCGTTGTGTGATGTTTTTACGAACGAAAATTCTCTGTGACTGAAAGTGATCACCAGGTATGCAAACGAAAGAAATAAAGTCATTTCTTGGGTGAACTACTCCTTTAAACGTATACAAGGCCAGGCTTCTAGCTACATTGTACATATTGTCCCGGTCGTGTGGATACCTTAACACATTGTGTGCCAAAGCGCGATCACTCTGCAATGGTGGATCGCACTAGAAATATTATTGTTCCAGTCGTTAGTCGGGACCCTCGACCATCACGCAGACACCTTTTGTTTACATACCGGTCCTCGTGGAGGCTTCTACAGCTCTAAACAGATCGGCGTAAACGGTAAGAAGCACTGGCACTGGATGTACTCTGTTTTAAAAAAAACTCTGGCACTCGATGTGTTAAAAAACGTTCCTTTTTTATTTTTGTACACGTAATCTCTCAAGAACAGATCCATAGCTGCGCTTGGATCTGTCGGGAGCCGTGTTGACAACCCATGCACATTGGCTACAAGTGGGCGTGCCTTCAGATCAGGAAGCAGGCCGCACGTTACCCAATCAAATGTAGTGGGCGGGATTTACATGTGTGCGGCTCGCTTCCCACTGGAAACAAACCGAAACTCATTTAACAATAGCGTCCTCGGAGCCGACAAAACCACGGAAAGTTAGTAACATTTTAACTTGCTCTTTCATCATAGAAACAAGTGGGCTTATAACCAAAACGATCCATGTTCTTTGGGAGAAATGATGTTAGTGTTCCGTGGAGAAATATTGTTAGTGGGAATGAAAACATAGGCGCACCACCGGAAGTGGAGGGCTGAGGGCAGACCAAAACCCCGGTTTCCCGTGAGCATGGGTCCTCCGTACAGGTGCCCAGAGTCAAATGGAAAAGTGAAAAACAGCAGAGGTCGCTGTTTTTCCTTTTTATTTGACGATGGGTTCCCAGATTGATGTACACGTACCTCTCCTCCACTGTGAGGTCTCCATGGACGCTGTCTTCCTCAGCTTCTTCCTGGCTGTGAGCAGCTGGCTGCTGTCAAAGAACTGCGGGGAGAACGCCATCGCCACCTGAAGTGCAGAAGGTGACTCACACCCTGTCAAAAGATCATGACATTTTAGTTGACCATTCATTGTCGTACGAATGATGGCGATTAACAATTTCCTTGTGTTTTTGGCGTTGAACATCGGAACATATAGGAATCAAACTATGTCTGCCTTTTAGGATTTTGGAAAGATTATGGAAAATAACTTAAATATAAACAGACAAGGACTGACAAGGACCGGTACCAACAATCAAAATAAAGCAGAAACAGTCCATGCATTTAATAATTTTATAAAATCTTCAAAAATAGTAGAAATGGCCGTATCAATAAAGTATCAATACTGCAATGTAGAAATACTCTGTTACAAGTAAAAGTAAGGTATTCAAAATGTACTTGAGTAAAAGTAAAAAAAGTTAAAGTACTGAAAATGGGAAACACTCCAGTAAAGTAAAAATTCCTCAAGTGTACTTAAGTACAGTACTTAATTAAATGTACTTAGTTACTTTAAACCACTGCAGGTGAATAATTGTGACAGGGGCCTACCTGCTGCAGGTCTCTGCACCGGGCTGCGGCGGGAGTCCCGCTCCCCTTCCTCGCCCTGCTGGTCCTCCCCTACGTAGGGGAGGAGTGGAGGAGGAGGGGGAGGAGGAGGTGGTGGGCCTGAGGATAGGTGCGACGGCGGTGTAGCGGAGGGAGGGAGATCCGAGAGGAGAGGCATGGAGGCGAAGGGAGGGAGACGGGAGCCCAAGCCCTCCTCGGCTCTCGCGGTGAGTTCTGGCGGCGGTAAAGATGCACTCTCATAGCCGTGGGCGTCAGACGGCGGTCTGGAGAGCGGAGGGAGACTTGAGGCGCTGTCAGTCTGGACGCTGGCGGACTGGGTGCCAGGCTGCTGCGATGGTCTGCCACCCGGGGTGCCGCTCTGCTCCGATGCTCTGCCGGCTCCTAGGGTTGTCATGTTGACATTTTAGTTGAGGATTAAGTTGTAATACTAATCAGTGGTGGAAAAAGTACTCAAATGTTTTACTTAAGTAAAAGTATCAATACTGCAATGTAGAAGTACTCTGTACTAGTCCGTAACAAGCCCGAACAAGTTAAGTAAAAGTCCGGAATTCAAAATTTACTTGAGTAAAAGTACAAAAGTATTGGTATCAAAATGTACTTAAAGTACCAAAAGTAAAAGTACTAAAATGTTTGAAAATAGCAGATCTACAAGGTGTCGGTGAGCTTTTAGATCGGCTATTTTCAAATAGCCTAGGTATAAAATAGGGCTGAAGTGGTTAATGTATGTTTTGCAAAGTAACTACCGGTAGTAACTAAAATTTTCAAATAATTCTAGTGGGGTAAAAGTACAATATTTGCCTCTGAGATGTAGTGGAGTAGAAGTAAAAGTATAGACAATTGGAAGTACTCCAGTAAAGTAAAAGTACCTCAAAATTGTACTTAAGTACAGTAGTTCAGTAAATGTACTTAGTTACTTTACACCACTGATACCAATAACTGTGATTAATGACTTAATAGCGTTTTTGGCATTGACCATTGGAACATATGAATAAAAATGACATTTCTGTTTGCCTTTTAGGCTTTGTAAACACAATTTAAACAGGGCAGATATGACAAATTACTTAAATAGGCCTATACAAAGAAATGACTGACAATGACTGGTACTTTTTTTGTGACTACCTGCTCCGCCGGCTCTCCTCTTGGTGTGAGACTGTCCCAGACGCAGTCTGGACTTCAGAGTCACGTGACCTGGATAGCGCTGTGTGTGGCCAGAATAGACAAACATCAGCCACAATGACACTGGTCAGAACATTTTATTGTGTGAAGGGTCATTGTGTGACAGTCACATGGACTCATTTCTTGAAGGAATTACTATTGTAGTCAAATTATGAAAAAACTGTATTAATCCATTAAGACCGGGAACGCGTCTGTGTTGTTTTAAGATTTATTTGGCTATAAAAAATAGCAGATATACAAGCTAATAGTGCGGCACCGAGTGCTGAGCTTGTAGATCTGCTATTTTAGAAAAATCGTGAAAACGTTGGCAAGTCTTTGAATATGTATATTTTTAAAGAGAACATAGGTAAAATATTATGTTCCAGGGACCCCCAGAAGCAAAGATTTGAGTTATAAATGTCTGCTTCAAAAAGTATACATTCAAAGATTTGCACACTATTTTTTGAATAGCCAAATAAATCTAAACACACAGATGCGTTCCCGGTCTTAATGGGTTAATTGGGATAAGTCTATGATTTTTATTTTACCATCATTTTACAATGGCTATGAGGATGGGATGCACACTACGCCTCTTGGCCGTGGTAAAATCCATGGTAAACACTGACTCGCGTTGCTTATTGTTTCACTTCATACCTGTTTGAAGCTGCGAAGTCTGTCCAACGTTCTCTGTCTCTCCTGACTCACTCGAGCATTTCCTTTCTCCTCGTCTTCATCAGGATCTCCTCTCTAGACAGAGAATTAAAAATAATGAAAACCAACAACACAAAGTGTTATAGAGAATAACACAGGCATTCTGTCCCTTGTACCTGCTGTGGTGCTAGAAGTGGATCGATGTCCTCACAATGGCTGCCTTGACGCTGCTGCAACTTCTGGTTGTGATTCACTATACAAATCTCCTACAACACAAAAACAATGGCACAGACAGTCAAATATTGGGTATATGTATATTACACTGGTTCTCAAATGTGGGTACGAAAATCAAATAGACCCTTACACGTCTGTAACTCTGAAAGTGTAGCTTTTCTTAGCTTAGCTTATTGTTTTTGAGGTAGGTTTTCTTAGCTTGAAAATAAATGAATCTGCACACCGTTTTACACAATACAATGTTTGACCTGTACACGGTCTTCGCCAGGTACAATGAGACAGTGTCATTGTACCTGGCGAAGACCTAGTACAGGTCAAAATGTTGTGCTCTGATTCCTAATAGTTATATAGGGAGCTTTGAAAACGGTGTGCGGATTATTTTCTTTTCAGTCTAAGTGCCTTTGTTATCCAGTACCCGTCTAAATAGTTTTTGGATGTGCGTGCAGCCGTGCACCTCCTGGACAGTATCGTGTTTTCTTTGCGTATACCTTCTTGTTTTTAATAAGTAGGTTTTCTTAGTGTACCTTCTTGTTTTTGAGGTAGGTAGGTAAATGTCAACCATTGTGCCCATTCCCAAAAAGGCCAAATTGACATGCCTGAACGACTGGAGACCTGTCGCTCTCACCCCGATCGTCAGCAAGTGCTTCGAGAAACTGGTGAGGGAATACATCAGCTCCACGCTACCTGCCTCGCTGGATCCGTGGCAGTATGCATACCGCAAAAACAGATCCACTGACGACGCTATTGCCATGGCTCTCCACACCGTCCTCTCGCACATGGACAACAAGCTGCTGAAGGACAAATATGTACGTATGCTGTTCGTGGACTACAGCTCAGCATTCAACACCATTGTCCCAGCAATACTTGACAAAAAGCTCAGAGACCTAGGGCTACACCCAAGCATGTGCGACTGGATACAGGACTTCTTGTCCAACCGACATCAGGTGGTGAGAATGGGCAGCATCACATCCGACCCCCTGACCCTCAACACCGGAGCACCCCAGGGATGCGTGCTGAGCCCTCTCCTCTACTCCCTGTACACGTATGACTGCACAGCCACACATGTCTCCAACACCATCATAAAGTACGCGGACGACACGACAGTGATAGGCCGAATCGTCAACAACGACGAGTCTGACTATAGAGAGGAGATCAACTCACTGGCACGCTGGTGCAGGGAGAACAACCTCTCTCTTAACGTCGACAAGACCAAAGAACTGATCGTGGACTTCAGGAGGCCGCGGAGAGACCATGCGCCCATCCTCATCGACGGTGCTGCAGTGGAAAGGGTCAGCGAGTTCAAGTTCCTCGGAGTACACATCGAGGAGGACCTCAAATGGGAGACGCACACCACACATGTGAGGAAAAAGGCTCAGCAGCGACTGTACTGGCTCCGCCGCCTGAAGAAGCTCGGAGTAGGACGTCGCATCCTCAGGCTGTATTACAACAGTTCGGTTGAAGGCATCCTAACAGGCTGTGTCACGGCCTGGTACGGGAACTGCACTGCCCGAGAAAAGATCAGCCTACAGCGAGTAGTGCGATCGGCAGAGCGGATAATGGGAATCGAGCTCCCAGCGCTCCAGGAACTGTACAAAAAGCGGTGCGTGGTCAAAGCCAAGCGCATCATCAAGGACAAGCACCACCCAAGTCACAGACTGTTCAAACCCCTACAACGACCGCGACCGGGCAAGGGGCTCTATCGCAGTATCAAGAGTTCCACCACCAGGTACTGGTGTAATTTTAATCCGGCTGCTGTCAGGATGCTGAATGAGGCATAAGCCTTGCTCAGCAGCCTGACAGCAGGCAGTGCAAAACCTTTCTGGCTCTTCCTGAACACACCTGTGGATTATACCAGGGACAATGACTTGGACTTAGCTCCCCCTCGGACACACCTGTGGACTACACCAGGTACAAATGACTTTTTTGCTGCACTCCCTCATGGAGCTACTTGCGGATTATACTAGGGTCAGTCCACCCTAGGTGGACACGCACTGACCTTTTGCACCTTAATCCCATGTATAACGCACTGACTTTTTATTGTGCTTTTTTTTCTCTAAGCACCTTAACGTCCATATGTATATCATGCACAGTATAAGTATAACATGCACAGTATACATACATTGCTGCTATGCTCAGGCACCTTAGTTTTTTTATTATCTCAGGTACTTTGTAAATATGTAGATAACTTGTCTGGCCTTCTGTTGCTCTCTTGTTTTTGATCTCCTTCCCACTTGCCCCCCACCCCTCTTCTTCTCCCCCCCCCCCCCCTCTTCTTTCTATGGAAATTAACGTTGCGATGGGAACGATGTACAAAAACGAATTTCACCCACTTCTTTACCTTGTAAACCTGTGATGTGACAATAAAACTGATTCTGATTCTGATTCTGATTCTAGGCTTTCTTAGTGTACCTTCTTGTTTTTGAGGTAGGTTTTCTTAGTGTACCTTCTAGTTTTTGAGGTAGGTTTTCTTAGTGTACCTTCTTGTTTTTGAGGTAGGTTTTCTTAGTGTACCTGCTTGTTTTTGAGGTAGGTTTTCTTAGTGTACCTTCTTGTTTTT
Source organism: Gymnoscopelus braueri (assembly GCF_963280865.1). Classification (NCBI taxonomy): domain Eukaryota; kingdom Metazoa; phylum Chordata; class Actinopteri; order Myctophiformes; family Myctophidae; genus Gymnoscopelus; species Gymnoscopelus braueri. Next base: position 267,129 of record NC_137624.1, on the reverse strand, counting down.
GAGGTAGGTTTTCTTGGCGGTGATGCGTCCTCGCCGGGCTTCCAGCTGCCGTATCCTGTGCTGCAGGACGTGAAGTTCTTCATCTGTAGGAGGAGTCTGAGCGACCACACAGTCCTCAGCACCTTCCATGGCGTCAGGGCTCTCATAGGCGTCATAGTACACCACTTCATCCTGATACTCTGATAGTACACACATTAGGGGTGCAACAGTTAATCAAACTCACCGATTATGAAAACATAATCGTTAATCGATTGTCTTTCCCCCAGCAAAACCTTTTTAGGGAGGATGAATCAAGTAGGGAATTAAGGTAATACATTTTAAAAGAGAATATTAAATAAGGTGCCAAACAAGTAATTTTTTTGTTGTATTGAAATTAAACAGAACTAAATCATATATTTTCTGATGCTATATGTACCGTTCATGTGTCTCCTCAGACTATGTAGCTGTGCATTGAGCAGCAGTTCCTCACATAGCAGAACCTCTGCCTGGATGTCATACAACTGCAGCTGCAGCTTGTAGTACAGCGCCTCCATGTGGTCCAGACGCATCATGGCATCGTCCCCACCTTGTAAACTCTGCATCTGGACGCACACACAACCAACGTAACATGATCATTAGGATTGATTTATTACCTTGTGGAACAAGAGCGTTTCGCTCGCCGAAAAACCTGTAGTTTCAATGGAACAGCTTTTATCATGCCACAGTTCTCAGTTTAAAGTCATACTGTGTTAACATTCATTTTAGTCTTTTTGGCAACACCTCTTGTAGCTCCGTTTGTCATTCAACATCTGTCAATATGTATCACTCAAAACTATATTCTGAGTATCTATTAACTTTAAAATACATAAAGGAATACTTTTCTAGTACATTTCCGGTGATTGATTCAAGTGTCTGGGGGAAGACACTTAAAAGAATACAAATAAAAATAAAACTTTACACGCACACTCCTGGAAGGCCTAGGAAGAACCTCCTCCCCAAATGTTTCACATCGGCCTATTATCAGGCCGCTGTGTGAACAGCTAATCTCAGGCACCACTTGACCGATTGGCATCAAACTCGGCACGCACATTCCCAGGAGGCCCTAGGGAGAACCTCCACCACAAATCTTTTTTGGTATTACTATATAAGATATAAGATTTTGTCCAAACCTCACACCAATTGGTACATATTATCTCTATAGTCATTAGATCAACCTATATGTCACATTTTTTATGTTCCATTCTGATTGTGTATAACAGGTCACTCCCACTAAATTTGGAAGGCATTCATGGCCAAAATGCTACAAATCATGTCTGATTGCCGTGAAACTTTGAGCCTGAACTGGACTTGTATACTGGCATAGAGATGAATTTCCCATTTGGGAGCTTTAATCCCAGCACACAATAGGGTATGTACAGTGAATTAGTTCCTTGGCATAGACAGAATGTGCGTGCAAAGTTTCACGGCAATCAATGTCAACAAATCTGACATATAGGTATTTTTTTTCACCCAGTGCCAATTGCCTAAGTAATCCTGGGCGCTACAAACCCTCTGCCAGCCTAGGGAGAGCCTAGAGCCGAGCTCATGCCCCCTTCAATGCATGAGAGCTAGCAAGCCGCTTCTTATCACCTGACAGGGGGGAGTTTCCCTGGTTAGACGTAGCGCGTGGAAGGAACACGTTATTCCAACCAGTTCCTTTCCCCTCCATCAGACGCCCCGGCTAACCAGGGAGAGGCACGGGGAGAACATGTAAACTCCACACAGAGAGGCCCTTTCACCAACCCCACCTAGGGTATGGGCACTGATGACGTGGAGGAGAGAACACGCCCACAGCGTCCCCGGCGGGAATCAAACCCAGGACCTTCTAGCTGCAAGACGACAGCGCTACCGAATGCGCTACCGTGCCCCCTGACATATAGGTCTTGATCAAATGACTATGTACCAACAGGCATGAGGTTTGGACCAAATCTGTAAAGTAAAACCAAAACATTTAGCAAAAAATCTGCCTCATGGTGCCGCTATAATGTGAAATGTGAAACATTTGGGGTTGAGGTTCTTCCTAGGCCTCCCGGGAGTGTGCGTGCAAAGTTTCACGCCGATTGGTCCAGCGGTGCCTGAGATGAACTGTTCACAGACAGAAGGAGCGAAAACATAATCCCTCGCCTTCAGCTGTCCCGGCCTGGCGGGGATTATAAAAAAGTATTGACTGAATTGTTAGTAATGTAGTTAGTAATGACAAGCAAATGATGTAGAAAATATCAATATGTCTAATTTGCTAGTTTAAAAACGGGTCAAAATGACCCAAAGACCCTAGGAGGTTGGATTTTCTTTTTTTAAATGAATGCCATTTTCATCATAAGAAAGGCTTGTATAAATTAGGCCTTACGCTTAATTTAAACACCAAAAACAGCCAATCTAGAAGCTCACAACGCCAACATGACGTGTTGTGAGCTTGTAGATCGGCTATTTTCACTGTAGCGCCATCTAGGATTGGGATCTTTTAGGCTATTAACGACTCGGTTCCCTCTTAACGGTCCGATTCCTTAACGGTTCTCTTTAACGATTCCTAATAGGAATAGGAATGGACCCTTACAGGTCACACAGGTCTGTGTGTACAAATGGAACCAAATGGACCTGTAAGGGTTCCGGATCCTAACCCTTAGCGCCATCCTGTGGCACAGTGTGTCATTACCTGCTCCTTCAGACTGTGCTTCCTCTGTTCCAGACAGATCTCCTTGGCTCTCATCAGCTGCAGGGTTTCCTTGGACGTGGCGTACTGCAGTCTCTCCATGCGCTCCACGGCCGACACCCACGATGACCTGCCCAGCTTCTTCTGGTCCGCACGCATGCGCTCGTACATCGCTACGGAAACCAAACATACAATATATAGTATATATGTTACAGTACATGTGAGAAACCAATACAAGTGAGAAAAGGGGAAAAGGGGGTGCGCTTTTTTCAGGCGCGGGAGGACGGGCCCCCCGAGGGAGACGAAGTGGCCCCCGGCCCCCCGTTCAGCTCCATCGTTAGTTTTCTTTTTCAGCCAGGGCCCACCGTCAAAAAACGGCGCTCCCCGCTCCCTTTTTTCGCTTGTAGATCTGCTATTTTCATTACTTCTTCAAAGTTCTCCACACTACCTTGTATAGGAAGGAAACCTCAAGAAACACTCTCCTGAGAGCGGATTCTTTCTACCCACCTCATCTGATTAAAAACATTCCCTTTGGTCAGTTCCAACGGTTGTAATGAATTGTCTTGCCGTATATTTGGGTAATACATATATTTGTTGTTCTTGATGTTTAGATGATAGTAGCTTATGCTTTATAGTTATTTTCCTCTGGGCTGTCACACACCCACGTGCAGCTTCAGAGTTGTTGATTGATTGACTGTGCATGCCTGTGTAATTACCATCTATCAACTGATAGGTGCCCACGTGCACTTGGACACTTGTTAATTGTATAGCTATTCTCACGTGTTCTAGTACTATTTAATTAATTTGTCTGTCTGTATATTTCATTTCGCTCTGATTAAGACCTTCCGAGGTCGAAACATGTTGGCAGTTGCCTCTTATTAAATAGAAAGGGCGTTACTCTTTTTTACTCCTGAGTGCCCGGATTGTCCGCTGTGTTTTTGTGTTATTTTTCCTCTTTCCACTTCCACTTTCTACTTCTATGATTTTTAAAAAATGTGTTAAAAAAAAACATTTTGACTCTCACCACTGGATGAGAGTCATGTTATTTAGTTTGTTGTGTAGTGTTTACCTTTCTGTGCTCTGGTGGTGGTTTCAAAGAACTTGACGGTGAGGTCCTGGATGGAGAGCACGGCAGCGTGAGCCTTCCTCGTCCACTCCTCATCCTCCTTTCTCAAGCCATCCACGCGACGAGGTCCCAGCCGCTCTGTCTCCAACGAGATCTGAAAGGGTTAAAACACTAGAAATGTACCGATGCAATTTTTTTCCTTACCAATACAGATTGTGATACCCACTACTTAGTACCTATCCGATACCAGTGTGTAATTTAAAAAAACTCATTTAGGACAGTGGTTCTCAAAGTGGGGTACATGGACCCTAAGGGATCCTTTCAAATGGATCCTTACAGGTCTGTAGCTCTGAAAGTGTACGGGTCCATTTGGTTCCACAGTGGGTGGTTTGAGGACCACTGACATAGGAATAAATACAAATAAATCCATTAATAATAGTTAAAGTGCAGCTATAAGTCATTAAAATAATAATATAAATAGAGCAAGATCAACTGAAGCGTTCAAAATATTACTATAAATTAAATATCATGTGATGAATTACATGGTGTTGGATTGGCATACTGTAGACTGGCATACTCACCGATCAGAACAACTCTTAATTAAACACGGCTCATGACTTCACCTCAGGGCTAAAGCATGGAGCCACGGTCACACCGAGCACGAGAACTATTAACGATAACCTTATTAAAGGCATAGTATGTAACTTTGCCCTGTATTTACATAACACAATATGTACATTCTTACCCATCATTTCCCTCTATACCTGCAGTCATCAGCTATTGGAGTCATTTTTGGGCAACCAAAACAAACAGTGAAAACACCAAAATACAGCGAGGCGGCAGTGTGTTGCTGCAGCTAAACACCACCACACTACTCTAGTGGATGATGACTGCTGCTATAGAGGGAAATGGTGGGTGACTTTTTTTTTGTTTTGTTAGGTAGTTACAGGCAATTAGAGTCAGATGATCCGTAAATCATCCTATTGCAGTGGTTCTCAAACTTCTGGATTAGGGCCTGCTTGAAAATATTGAAAGCATTCGCAGCCCACCCATCTACCCACCACTTAACATATTAAGTGGTCAGATGGGTGGGCTGACTTTCAACCTGGCGTCCCTATTATGGGCCTGTCAATTATTATGCTAACATTTTCAAACATTTTCTCAAACAACGAATATAGCCGTTCTACAAGCTCACAACGCGTCACATTGTGCATTGTGAGCTTGTAGATCGGCTATATTCACCGCGTAACTCATACGACAAATGATAGAATAGGGCTTAAGTTGTTAAAACACCATTCAATTTGACCATGTTGTAATACCAGTATGGAGCAGTAGGTGTCCCTCCAGGTCAAGGCAGTGACCAAGGGACATGCCATGCATGTTTTATGTTAAATGTTAACAGTGATACTACTAAACAATGGAGCTGAAATAGAACAGTAAACGAAAACGATATGAATAAATAAAAAAGCTGTATTCTGCAGTGCAACACAATATGTCTACACCACTGACCTATAATAAACTAGAGTGGTTATGAGGTTTACACTCTGAATTAATGTGGCTTTTTTCTCTTTCAGTTGTAAGCAGTGTTGCCAGATTGTGCGAGAGAAATAAGCAACCAGGTCTATGAAAACAAGCCCAAAAGAAGACTGAAGACAAAAGAGACACATGAGCACACACAGAGCGCTATTTGAAAATAGCAGGTAAACAAGTTCACAACGTGTCACATCTGCAACGCGTTGTGAGCTTGTAGATCTGCTATTTAAAAAATAAATCTTGGAAAAACTAAACATTTGGAATATTTAAGGGGGTCCCTGGCACAACATATTTTCAGATGGGGGTTCTCAACATGAACATGTCTGAGAGCCACTGGTTTAAACAACAACAGGAAGCAAGCCCAGATAAGCAACTAAATACACACATCTAATGCATAACTCCACATTATATATAGCGTATATAGCGCGCGCACACACACACACACACACACACACACACACACACACACACACACACACACACACACACACACACACACACACACACACACACACACACACACACACACACACACACACACACACACACACACACACACTTAGTCTCTAACCAGAAAGAAGATTGTGTCAAAGGTCGAGTCCAAACTAGACACAGGTTCTAAATGCCTCAACAGAAGAGCAGGGAGACCAAATCCAACCACCCCAATTGTATGAGTTATATTATATTATATTAACATATTCTACCATACAGATTGGACAACATATCATTTTAATCAATACCAAAAAAAAAGAAAAGAAAAAGGCTTAAACAGCCTTAAGTAAAAGAGAAGAAAGGTAGGGTGGTTGTCAGCTCAGCAGAAAGAATCAGGAATCACTTGGTTCTTTTCGACTACAAAGGTTAACTCTGAACCTTCCAGAACCTGAAACTTACCAGAATGGAAACAAATCCTACGATGAGAAACATGTATTAACCACTTAAACCCTCTATTCTTAGTAAAATAGAGTTACAACTGTACTTTGGAGCGCTTTTCCCCCGTCTACACCAAATCTCTACCCCAAACATAGCGGATCTACAACGCGTCGCAATGCAACGCGTTGTGAGCTTGTAGATCGGCTATTTTTGGTGAATGTTCCCCTCCAGAATAGGCAGGCTGGGGGTCAAGTGGTTAACAGTCAAGAGAAAGAAAGCTAACGTCAGCAACTGAGAGAAGTAATGCTTCGCGCCGGTGTCATGCTCACAAAACTGCAGATCTACAAGCTCACAGTGTGACGTGCTGTGAGCTTGTAGATCAACTATATTCAACCACATGAGTGACACTGTTGCAAAAACAAGTCTGAATCAGGCTCAACAAGAGTTGAGGTAAAATAGCAAGTTGACTTCTGCCAGTCCCCATGTTAAGGCAGCTCTCCACCGCACCGATTTTGGGCCGACTCGGCGTTGGAAAGCGTCTCTTGCCGACAACCTGTCGTCGATAGCGCTGTGTCGTCGGGTCTCGCCGATTATGGTCGATGACAAACCGAGCAGGTTCGGTCATTGGGCCGACTGGTAGAGCCGTGGGGGGAGAGAAGGGGGTAAAGGTTTGGTTCAAGCTGGCTCCGGTGTTGCCAGATTCTGTGAGTGAAAGAAGCGACCAGTTTCACCACTTGAGCCCTATTATATCAGCTATTTTCAAAAGGAATCTTGAAAGCAAGCCCAAATAAGCAACTACACTTCAGAAACAAGCCCAAACAAAAGCAACCAGCAACTATGAATATTTACAAGCGATTTTACAGGAAAACAAGCCCAAAGTCGCTTATAATAAGCAGACCTGGCAACACAGGAAGGCCAGCCTGCCAGCTCCAACACATTTGCACAACAATGTGTGCATCGGCCGACAGTTTGTGCTGAACTAAATGCCAACTTTTGCCAACAGACTGCCAGTCTGTTGCAGTCTGAAGTAGTCTGTTTGGTGGAGAGCCACCTTTAGACACTTCAATCCATTGACCGGGGTCCCCCACGGGTCTTTACTTGGTCCCCCACCTTTTTGTAACCTCCACACACCAGTGGTTCCCAAACTTTCAACCTCAAGACCCAGAAGAGAAATTAGACGTTTGCACGGGACCCAAACAAGTGAAAATAGCAGATCTAGCTCACAACGTGTCGCTGCGTGCCGCGTTGTGAGCTTGTAGAGCTGCTATTGTCACTACTTCCTAAACGTTTTTTTTTTAATGGAAACTATTTTATTTTATTTATGAAAAACTATGTTGGAATTAATTTAATTGATGAAAAGTTGTGATTTTTTACATTTTTTAAATCTTTTGATATATATATATATATGTTTTATGGAAGACACAAAAAAGGGGACATTTACTCGCTACCCATAAAAATTGGTCCGCGCCCCAAACATGGGTCCCGGCCCACTGTTTGGGAAACATTGCTCTAGTCTACACCAAGTCTCTTTGATGAAAATACCCGATCTACAAGCTCAGAATGTGTTGTGTTGCGAGGCGTTCTTTTCTTAGCTTGTAGATCTGCCATTTTCGCAGTCCAACTTTAACTTAGTTTAAACCCTTTATATGCAATGCTTTCTATTTGCTAATAACAACTTTAAACACATACATTCTCTATATTACAGTATATACGATGTTGCTTCGATCATTTCTTTAACCACGTTTAAGACCGCAACAAAATGAGCTAAAAAATATGTTTTTTAAAAGTCACATGAAATGAATCAATCAACATTAGAGATTACTCCCCTGATAATCTGTAATTACTTGAATATTCAGACACTCAATCCAACACTCGCCTGGTCATGAATAACGTAACAGCAGAAAATACAACACCATTCATTAATTCATTTCTTCCTGGGGGAGGGTCTATGGTAGTGGGGAGGGGGGAAAAGAGAGAGCGAGAGAGAGAGAAAGAGCGAGAGAGAGATATGCTAGGTTCAATGTTTACCTGGTATCCGATAGTTTCTATGAGGTACTACACTGTTCACCCTGGACTCTATGTACTGTATGTGCCTGTTTAACTTGTTGTTTATTGAACAAAGTTCATGGTTACTCTGCTTATGGTTACTCTGCTTATTTTTATTTCACATTTGAACGGCACGTCTATGAAATGCCTAAATTGTAATTGTAAGCCACACTAAAATACACAAAGGAAGGAAGGGGACAGAGCATGCTGCTACTGCTAAGTGTTAAATGGTCAGTCCAATCGTTTGCGTGTTCAAAGTGTTCAATCGATTGCGTTTCGGCTTGGATCAATGGTTCATATTCATCGGTATCACAAAGGAAACTTTTCCCCCCCAAGGTTTTAAAGACAAAAAAAACACCATGATCACTTTTCTTTTTTTTTTACATTGTTTTCATATTAATGTTATATTTTCAATAGTGTTTTACCAATTATTTGGGGGCCCACTTGCAATATCCTGGAATGACTGAAATAGAAGTGATGTCGTCTCCCATGACACCATGCTTCTTATTACACACACCTACTGCATGCTGCCTTCTATCTGTCAGGCTTTTAAACCCTGACTGACATTACTATCATGTTCTGTGACTAGAGTTAAAAGGCATTTTATCACAGAACCCTGTTTTAAAGTGTAAGTGTCAGGTGCCGTTTACACGACAACGGTCTCTACAGAAAACGACAAAATAAAGTATCAAATGTGCCGTCCGTTTACACGGGAACGGTGTTTGCGGGGCTTGAATCCGCAACTAAGTGAAACCTCCTTCCAGGGTGGAAAACTTTGAATACGCTGCACGTCCCGTCTCCATGTAAACAGTTACAGTGGAGGAAACGGCATAACGTGTGATATTGCCAGATGTTGTGAGAGAAATAAGCAGCCAGTTCTATGAAAACAAGCCCAAAAGAAGCGACTAGGCTACATGAGCACTTTAAACCACTGGATCTCCAAGTGGGGTCCGGAGACCCCCAGGGGTCCTTGGGGGGGTTCCAGGGGGTCCCCAGCAAAATGTGTTAATATAGCATCACAATCATTTTAACCACTTTAACCTTTTCATACTTCTACTGCGCTATGAGCTTGTAGATCTGCTATTTTTGAAAAATCTTGAACATTTGTGCAAACCTTATATATATATTTTTAAGCGAACATTTGTAGCTCAAATCTTTGCTTCTGGGGGTCCGTGGAACAAAATATTTGAGATGGGGTCTGCGGCCAAATACATATCATTTTTGGGGGTCCTTGACATGAAAAAGTTTGAGAACCATTGCTTTAAACAGTACATTGGCTATTTGAAAATAGCCGATCTACAAGCTCACAGTGAGCTTGTAATTGTAGGAGTTGAGGCATTACATTTAGTTTGACTCTGTTCCACAGATAAATATTGTGATTGTGATGATAAATAATGTTGCCAAGCGTTGTGAGCTTGTAGATCAGCTATTTGCACATTTGTTTTGCCTCTTTCTTAAGTAATATCAGACAATCTGACCAATATTTGACTATTTTTTATAGTATAGTGTGTTGATTACTTTTGACACAGTAATGGTCTTTTTTTTAAAATAAGCATTAAAAAGGTCTTAAAAATCCTTACATTTTCACGTTAGAAATGTGCACATACCCTGTATACACTTATACTGTATGTTGGTTTGTTTACCGTTGAGTGAGAAAACAAGGTTGCACTTTAAGCAAATCATCTGGGGACCCTCCCAGAATCATCTGGGGACCCCCCTGTGGGTCCCGATCCACAGTTTGAGAACCACTGGGTTAGAGAGGCTGTCTGGGACAACAAAAGGTCCTCGGTTCACCCCCCCCCCCCCCCCCCCAGCTATGTGTGAAATTGTCACTGAGCAAGACACTTAAAACCCCTAACTGAGCAGCCATCAGCTGAAACTGAATTCCCCCCTGTGGGACTAACAATTCAAAGGGCTTTATTGGCATGAGAAAACATACGTTTACATTGCCAAAGCAGAAAGCACAATACAACAATACAGCAATACAATCAAAACAAAAAATATGTACATTTGAAAGTCAGAATCTTCAATAGATCAATTTCTATGTACCAAGATCACTGGGTGCAGGTATAGTGCCGGAATATACACAATGGTCTCCCTTTCCCTGTAAGCTTCATGCTAGTCCACAATGTACATATAGACAGAGGAAAGAGGCCTAAAACCTAAGATGAATTATGGCAACAAGCACCGATTAGTCAAGGTTTTCTAACAAGTGTCATTCCACTGTAAAACGACAGACAGACAGACAAACAGACAATAGTTCTGATTGCCTTATTTCATACTTGATATGGCAGCAACTAAAATGTATGATTTCTCATGGCAAACACCTGTGTGGTTTTTGACAGTGGTGTAATGTAAAGTAAGTACATTTACTCAAGTAATGTACTAGTAAGTAAACATTTGAGGTATTTTTACTTTACTTATTTCCAATTTCTAGTACTTTTACTCCACTACATTATATTACATTACATTACAGTCATTTAGCAGACGCTTTTATCCAAAGCGACTTACAATAAGTGCATTCAACATAGGTAGGGAACGAAACTACTACCGGTAATCACCAGAAGTCTTAAGTGCATTTTCTGCAAAAACAAGCAACCAAGAGTATACCTAGCGCTAAGGTAAAAGTGCAATATATCAGCTCCCTACTTTCTTAAACAGATGAGACAAAATAGCAAAATCAAATGAGCAAGAGCTAAAACAAATAAGTGTATCGACTAAACAAGATCCAATAAAACCATACAACAATAAAACAAGAGTTCGTACAACTAGTTAACAACAAGTACTCCACTACAATTATTTGAAAACGAGTTACTAGTTACTTTGTAGATTTAGATTATTATTACAAAACATACATTAACCACTTCAGCCCTAAATACATTTCGGGCATTTGAAAATAGCCAATCTACAAGCTCACAATGTGTTGCGATGCGACGCATTATGAGCTTGTAGATCTGCCATTTTCAAAAGATTTTTATACATTTGAAAACTTGTGAAACGGGACATTCTGCATAAGGAGTACTTTCTACTTTTGGTACTTTAAGTACATTTTGATACCAATACTTTTGTACGTTAAGTACATTTTTAATTCTGGACTGGAGAGTATTTCTACATTGCAGTATTGATACTTTTACTTAAGTTACAAATGTTAGTACTTTTTCCACCACTGGTTTTGAAGAAGGTTTGAGGGGAGCACCCTGACAACAGCTGTCTTCTACTAACAGGCCTATAATGTGAAACTGAAACTAGAACTCCCACAACAAGCTTCACAACATACATGTTAGGACAAACCACATGTCTTATTCATGATGCCCTCTGACCCCGCTGCACGAAACGAGACACTGATGCAACGGCTCTGCCATGCGATAGGACCATCACCCAATGCATGGAGTCCAAGACTTACTTCCTGTATCTGCGGGACGTAGGCGGCCACCTTTTTTAGGAGGCCGGAATTAGGTGGGAGTCAGTCTATTCATTCCAATCCAATGGGAGAAGTGAACGTGAACACAGCTCCTCCTGAACGAGTCTTTACCCCATGGTCACTGAACTAAATATTGGACCCAATCGCCAGAAGCCACACAATATTCATAACATTTTGACACTAAAATGGCTTTTTTCAGAGAGACATCAGGATAAAATCTACTTTATTATCAACCTTTCTCTGTCCCAGCAACACACTCTTGCGGGATCTAGCACCAGTAAACATAGGACGTTCGCGATATCTGCCGTCAGACCGCGCCCACTTAGGAGACCATTTGTATGCAATTTGTGTCCCATTTCGCTAGTAGTCTCACTCTGTGGAGGTTAGGAGCTACTAGTCTAACTCTGAGGAGGTTAGGAGCTACTAGTCTAACTCTGAGGAGGTTAGGAGCTACTAGTCTAACTCTGAGGAGGTTAGGAGCTACTAGTCTCACACTGTGGAGGTTCGGAACTACTAGTCTCACTCTGAGGGGCTACTAGTCTCACACTGTGGAGGTTCGTAGCTACTAGTCTCACTCTGAGTAGGTTAGGAGCTACTAGTCTAACTCTGAGGAGGTTAGGAGCTACTAGTCTCACTCTGAGGAGGTTAGGAGCTAGTAGTCTTACTCTGAGGAGGTTAGGATGTACTGCCATGTGTTAGGACCGTCACACAATGCATGCAGTCCAAATGTGATGGAACCGATTCCGGTTCCTCGATGTTGGGTCCGGTTTCGGATCCCAACCCTGTGTGAGCCCACACATCAAAACCTCTCTCTGCCAACATCAACGAGCACAATGCAAACTCTATGCAAATGTGGCATCCTGTCTACTACAACCTGGCTGGCTGAGAGCTCAATGTCAATTCAATTCAAATTATTAGCATGAGAAAACACATGTTTTGACTATGAATCATTAAAAACTAAGACATGTATGTACAATTAAAAGGGAATACAGTAATGTGTAAACAGAGCTATTTCACATTGCAACTTAGAAAAAAACTGGTCAACAATTGTTCATTTGTTGTATCATCTCTGTCGGGTGGAAACCTCATATGTCCCAAACGTTACTTTTCAGGATTCAAATAAAAAAATAGCAAAAGAAGCAGATCTACAAGCTCAAAACTAAAAACACAAAAAGTTAAAATATGGAGATAAGTGGTTTCTGCTCGAAAGCAACGATATACACATGTAGGCATGGGTAGCAGCAATGTTTCAGGATTTTGCAGTGACTTGGTCACTTTACGCCCTCACTGACCACCATTCACTCTGTTAATGCTTTTAAGAGATGACTTTAAGACTTTACTTTTGAACAAAGCCTTATTTTAGAGTGTTTCATCTGTTAGTTCTTATGCTCGTGTGATTTTAATGTTGTCCTTTTTTGTGATTGTGATTTATTACAAAAACATGTTTTACCCTGTACTGTAGCACTTTGAGATTTGTTTTTAATATAAATAAAATGTATTATTAGTGTTGTTATTATTATTATTATTATTATTATTATTATTACTACTTCTTGGTATAAAACCTTTTGGGAAAAATAGCAAGAATAAAAAAAACATGTGTGTGTATATATAGTACAAAAATAGCATATTTTTATACTAAATTAGTTGCTCTGATCATATGTACAGTAGTTACAGTACAGATGCAGGAATACGCATAATGAAATGATTGTCTTTAAGGTTGTTGTATGCGTCCTTCTCCTGTCACAACAGCGCAGAAATCTTGCTCCCTTCCCATTTCTTCACATTATAGACAATGACCATTAACATTAAATGCTGCCACATCCCCCAAGTCAGCATTAATGTGAGAAACCAAATAGCCTTTGTCTGTCTGTAAACATGAGGAAGCCTTTTATTTGCATACAGCTTTTGTTTTGTTTTCAACCGTTGGAATTGCCCTGGGGGGAACAGGTGGAGGAGCATCTGTCAGATTCAACCCTCTCAATGGAACTGACAGAGAAAGGGAAAAACTGGCTGGGAAGATTGCAGCTTTCATTGATGTTAACAAAAAACCTTACTGAAAATGTGAAATATGCAAACTCAAAGTAACTCAGTACATGTGCTTAAGTACTGTACTTAAGTACAATTCTGAGGTATCTTTTACTTTACTGGAGTATTTCCAATTGTCTGTACTTTTACTTCTACTCCACTACATCTCAGAGGCAAATATTGTACTTTTACTCCACTACAATTATTTGAAAACTTTAGTTACTAGTTACTAAGTAGATTTTGATTATTATTATTACAAAACCACTTCAGCCCTATATACATTTCAGCCATTTGAAAATAGCAGATCTACAAGCTCACGATTCGACGGATTGTGAGCTTGTAGATCTTCTATTTTTAAAAGATTTTTATGCATTTTATACATTTGAAAACTTTGTGAAATGGACATTCTGCATAATGAGTATTTTCTAATTTTGGTGCTCTAAGTACATTTTGATACCAATACATTTGTACTTTTACTCAAGTACATTTTGAATTCTAGACTTTTACTTGTAGTATTTCTACATTGCAGTATTGATACTTTTACTTAAAGTTGTACAATGCAAATTCACAACTAACGATTTTTAGCAACCTCTGCTGGTCACTACCGTCACTGCATACAATTTCCTTAGTCCTCGATTACCCAGAATTCCATTCGTTTTCACCGGAAGCCGGAAGCGTTTCAAAAAGCGATCTTTTAATTGTTTTATACTATCTACGGATCGTTTCTCTTAGCCAGTGGAGCATTAGTTACCATGAGCTGTGCTTTCTTTTTCTGTTCTTTTTCGATCTTCGAATCCTACATTCTCTTAAAATCAGCGTGAGGTTCCTTATTGTTATTAGCGCGATAGTTCCTGGCCAAACAGGAAACCGTTGCGGTAGTTCCTGGCCAAACAGGAAACCAGTGCATTTCCACCTCCGTTTTCCGGCCAGATGACGTCATTTCCCCGGGAAAGTCCCCCCAGTCCACGTTCAATAGAAAATATATAAATAAAAGGCTTCCGGGGGTGAAATTCATGGAGTGGGTGTTGTGAAACTTTTGCCACTCACAAAAGATATACAATTTAACTTTAGTTTTGTTGAAAACGTTACCTAGTATGCCTTTAAGTAAATCATTTGAGTACTTTTTCCACCACTGCTCAAAACTAACCTTTAAAGAATGGCTAACCTTAAAATACAATTGAGCTTAGTAGAACAACTTAGAACACCTTGGTAGTACCATCCTCTGCCCCCGCCCGCACTTCTTCTGTAAATATACCTTTTGCTGCTACTGAGCTTTTACCGTTATTTACTGTATTGCAATTATGTATTGTATGTTTTACTGATGAATTGAGTACATTGGACCACAAAGGAAACAAGCCCCTGGGGATTTTTTGTGTTATCCTTTCAGCATAACTTTTGACTGTACTATCTGTACTGTTTACAATTGTGTTAAAAAAGTATTCAATCAATCAATCAAAAAACAATAATATAATCATAGCTTATTACATACATCCGACATGAAGATCTTTAATGATCCGGTGGGGGAATTTACATTACTGACTTGATAGTTTACTAAAAAGAATTACATTTGCTACACTTTATTACTAAAAATAATTAAATTTGCTACACTTGATCACATGAACCACAGTGTCCCTATTCAGGGGTGAATATATCTGCTATTTTTGAAAAATCATGAAAATTTGTGCAAAAAAAAAGTGGTTCTCAAACTTTTTTCATGTCAAGGACCCCCAAAATGATACATCTCAAAATATTGTATTCCACGGACCCCCAGAAGCAAAGATTTGAGTTAATATTTGTTAAAAATTATATTCAAAGATTTGCAAAGATTTTCACAACTTTAAAAAAATAGCAGATCTCCAAGCTCGTAGCGCGGCACTTGGTGCCACGCTATGAGCTTGTAGATCTGCTATTTTTGAATAGCCAAAGAAATCTAAAATGACACAGATGCGTTCCCGGATTGAATGGGTTAATGGAGATGATTAGGAATAGCTAACGCTAGCTGGTAGGCTATAGCTGGCATTGCCACAGATTACCTCAGAAACTATCTCACCTCCTTATAATTAATCAGTCAGATTATCCATATATCCTATTGCATGCGTCTTTCAGCACCACCGTCACAGAGGCAGAGATCTCTGCCTGTCTCTCTCACGCTCTGGCTCCGTGTGTTGGCTCCGTGATGCAGAATTATGTTTGTCCATCATGCCACGGTGTCACGCACTGAAAATAGCAGATCTACAAGCTCGCAACGTGTCACATCGTGATGTGCTGTGAGCTTGTGGATCTTCTATTTCCAGTGTGTGACACTGGCTGCTGTACAATGAAGTATAACTCAGGCTTTATTGTCTGCCAGGTCACATTGTTAGAGTGTTTTATCTGTTACTTCATCCCCAAGTGATATAAAAAACTGTTTGAAATTTGATATTTCTGTGAAACTTCAAATGGCTGCGGGACTTGCTTACTTGGTGTGTGTGTGTGTGTGTGTGTGTGTGTGTGTGTGTGTGTGTGTGTGTGTGTGTGTGTGTGTGTGTGTGTGTGTGTGTACTTGTATTACTGTACTTGTGGGGGTCACATGTCCCCACACATAGTACACATAATAATATAGATTGAGAAACAGACACTTTTCCTGGCCCTTACAAGAGAAAAATTAGATCAGGTTTGCAATTAGGAACAGATTCCGGTTCCTAAACATGTCATGTCTTCACAAGTATAATAATACAAATGTGTGTGTGTGTGTGTGTGTGTGTGTGTGTGTGTGTGTGTGTGTGTGTGTGTGTGTGTGTGTGTGTGTGTGTGTGTGTACCTTTATTTGCTGCTTGCGTAGCATGGCCAGCTCTCTCATGTCTCTGAAGGGTTGCAGGAGGTAGTGGTAGAGCTGTGTGGTGGCCTCCAGTAGATCTCCAAACGCCTGGTCCTCCTCGGTGTACAACTGCAGCAGATCCACCATGCTGTCCAACGCCCGGTGCTTCTCCAGCAGCTACACAGGCACAGAGATGTTCATGATTTAAGGTTCATTAACCGATTAAGACCGGGAAGGGAACGCATGTGTGTGTAATCTTTTAATTTCTTTTGGCTATTCAAAAATAGCAGATCTACAAGCTCATAGCGTGATACTCATACTATGAGTTTGTATATCTTGTATATATATATATATATATATATATATATATATATATATATATATATATATATATATATATATATATATATATATATATATATATATATATATATATATATATCTTGTTTTAACTCAAGTCTTTGCTTCTGCGGGATTCTACAAATGTCTTCTAAATCCCAACAGTTTTTTGAAAAACGTATGTTTCTATAATCAGTGGTTCTCAAACTTTTTTTCATGTCAAGGATGTATTTGGCCGCGGACCCCCATCTCAAAATATGTTGTTCCAGGGACCCCCCAGAAGCAAAGATTTGAGTTAGAAATGTTTGCTTTAAAAACATTTGACATTTGAAAGATTTGCACAAATGTTCACGATTTTTCAAAAATAGCAGATCTACAAGCTCATAGTGCCGCGCTATGAGCTTGTATATCTGCTATATTTTGAATAGCCAAAGAAATCAAAAAATTACAGATGCGTTCCCAGTCTTAATGGGTTAACCAGTGTTAATGTCGTCGACTAAAACTAAGCTATGATGACTAAAACTATGGCTATATATATTGACAATCTCGTCAACGAATAAAAACTAGACTAAAACGTTAGGGAGGGACCAGTGTAGAAGAAACCCAGTAGAACTAAGACAAGTCATTTTATGTTTGGTTGAGTGTGGGTGTCATGCCCCGAAAAAAATATTTTCGGCACACAGCATAAGTATAAATCAGGCATTACCATTTACTACGCCATCACGGCCCGCCAAGACACATTTTTGTCGACTAAATCAACTGCAGATTTAGGTACAAAATTAACACTGCAGTACAGAAATGTTCATGATTTAAGGTTTTTTAACTCATTTAAGTGTTGGGGTGGGGATGTTCATGTTGTTCAGTGGTCAGTGGTTCTCAAACTGTTTCATGTCGAGGTAGGACCCCTAAATTAATATACATTTGGCCACAGACCCCCATCTGAAAATGTTGTAACAGTGACCCCCCCCCCTATACAAGGTTTGTGTTGTTAAAATGTTTCCAAAATATAAAAAAATTGTCAATTTGTTTCTTCCTTTTTAAATAGCCGATCTACAAGCTCACAATGTGGCACGGTGTGACGTGTTGTGAGCTTGTATATCTGCTGCATTTTTTTATTATTATTATATATATTTTTATCCTGAAGAAAATTTAACATTTTGAATTTAAGACAAACCTTCACTTCCGGGGGTCCCCGGCACAAAATGTTTCCAGATGGGGGTCCGCGGCCAAATGCATATCAATTTGGGGGGTCCTTGACATGAAAAAGTTTGAGAACCACTGCTTTTATTAACCAGGCATTCCTGACCACAACATGGATGCCAGGTTGAAAAGTGGTGTATAAAAGCACGGCGGCTAAAGTGACATATTGATTCAGTGTAATGCTCCAAGCTCACTGAAACACATTCCTTGTCTGTGCAAACATACCTGGCAATGAAAAGACGTTGTGATGCCAACAATAAGGAAATGTTGATTCATTTTTTATCCATTGCTGTCTTTAATCAAAAATGTACTAGTCACTTTCAGTGGAAAGTAACTAAGTACATTTACTTAAATACTGTACTTAACACATTGAGTGCCATAAACGGTCCGGACCGTTTTTGAGAAGATGTGCATTATGTGCCATAAACGGTCCGGACTGTTTTTGGCCCATTTTCTTTTAAATATATTTTTCCCACGTGGGGCGTTCTAACGAAACTTTGGGGTCATACAAGGAGTCTCTAAGAAGGAGAGGCCGGATGTGGATCCATGTCAAAAATGCTTCCGGTCGGCCGCTCCAATGTTAACTCCTTGACTAAAAGCTTAATATCTCCATTTCTTTTTAACGTGGTGGAAGTGAGCCGTTTTCTATCGGCGATCACTCTGCAATGGAGGATCGCGTTAGAAATATTATTGTTCCAGGCGTTAGTCGGGACCCTCCGCTTCTACAGCACGAAACATATCAACGTAAGTGGATGGAAGATATGCTGGCACTAGATGTACCCTATTTTAATAAACCTCTGGCACACAATGTGTTAAGCACAATTTTGAGGTATTTGTACTTTACTTGAGTATTTCCAATTTCCAATACTTTTACTTCTACTCCACTGCATCTCAGATCCAAATATTGTACTTTTACTTCACTACATCTTTTGGAAAACTTTAGTTACTAGTTACTTTGTAGATTTGGATCATTATCACAAAACATACATTAACCACTTCAGCCCTATGCATACATTTGAAAATAGCCGATACATTTGGAAATAGCCGAAGCTGCGACGCATTGTGAGCTTTTAGATCTGCTATTTTCAAAAGATTTTTATACATTTGAAAACTTGAAATAGGACATTCTGCCTAATGAGTACTTTTACTTTTGTACTTTAAGTACATTTTGATACCAATACTTGTGTACTTTTACTCAAGTACATTTGAATTCCGGACTTTTACTTGTAACAGAGTACTACATTGCAGTATTGATACTTTTACTTAAGTAAAACATTTGAGTACTTTTTCCACCACTGGTCACTTTGCACATTTGGGTGAACATTGCTGTTTCTGATTAGAAATTGACTGTACACGGAAACACTGCCAATTATGATAAGTTACTGTGCCTGTCTAAGACAACAAGGCCCTAAGTATTAGCATATAGCCCTAAATCTTTGTATATATTATAATGATTGTTTTTAGTTTTAGTTTTTTATAAATATGTTTCGTTAGCACAATCTGTGGGACAAGTCCCAACAACATTCTGCTTGTACCTGTATAAGTCAGTGACACATAAAAACGTCTTGAATCTTCAGCATTTAACCACTTAAACCCTCTAGCCTCAGAGAACCGGACTTGCGTTACAACTGTACTTTGACCACTTTCTTCTGTCTATAGTACACCAATTCTCTTCGTCAGAAATAGCTGATCTACGAGTCCCAGAATAGGCATGCTAGGGTCCAAGTGGTTAAATGGTACATAAAGGAGTTCAAGTGTTCAGATTGAAAGAGGCTTACCACACTTAACAGCAATGAGATGTAAACAAATGTCTATTAACCCATTAAGGCCTGAGGTTCCGATTCTACAAAATGTCTTCTAAATAGATTTTTTTTTTAAGTATGTGGCTATGTACCTAAGTAAGTGGTTCTCAAACTTTCTCATGTCAAGGACCCCAAAATGATGTGTATTTGGCCGCGGACCCCCATCTCAAAATGTTGTGTTCCAGGGACCCCGAGAAGCAATGATTTGAGTTACAAATGTTCGCTTAAAAAATATGTATATTCAAAGATTTGCACAAATTTTCTCGATTTTTCAAAAATAGCAGATCTACAAAAGCTCGTAGCGCGGCAACAAATGGAGGCGTGATTTATAAAACACATTAGGATGAGAGGGAGAGTCTGTCTGTGTACGGTGTTGTGTGTGTGTGTGTACGGTGTGTGTGCGTGCGTGCGTGCGGTCAATATTTGTATGATAAATCATAAAGTGTTCTTTCAGGTGTAAATCAAACAGCTATTGTCCATGAATAAAAGTAGCAGCAATATAGAGACCCGAAGTCTGACATCACTGCCGCTAGAGGCCGCTATCCCCCTGGGTCGCTGAGTTATTTTTTTCTATTGAAAATAATACCATAGGGTCATTTTAGATCGTGTCATATAAGAACAGTGTTCCAAAAATATATATTTATTTATTTATTTTCTATAGAAAAAATACTTCCGTGACCCAGGGGTAGTGACGTCACGACTTCGGTACTCTATTGGGCCAACAGAGCTATACTGCAGACAGACATTTTGTCGACTAAAACTATATGACAAAAACTGTCAACTACCTTTTTTCACTGACGAAAACTAAATAAAAACTAAGCTATGATGACTAAAACTATGACTCAGTATATTGACAATTTCGTCAACAAATACAAATTAGACTAAAATGTTAGGGAGGGACTAGTAGAGAAGAGATCCAGTAGCACTAAAAGACAAGTCATTGTATGCTTGGTTGCGTGTGGGTGTCACACTCCGAAAGTAGCTGATCTACAAGCTCACAACGCGTTGCAGACGTGTTGTGAGAATTTGCGGTACACAGCTAAGTATAAATCAGGCTTTAAGACGCCATCAAGGCCTGCCAAAATAACATTCTGTTGACAAAAATATTGTGGTATTTAGTCAACTAAACTAGACTAAAACTAAAACATTTCAGATGACTAAAATATGACTAAAACTAAAGAAGAATTTGAAGTTGTCAAATAATTGTGAGTGAAGTTAGGGTACAACATTTGCCTCTGAGATGTAGTGGAGTAAAAGTAGAATGTTAGGACAAAACAAACAGACTAAGTAAAGTAAAAGTATTTCAAAACAAAAGTACAGTACTTGAGTGCATACAGTATACTTAGCTACTTTCCACCAGTAGGTCTGAATAGTGGCTCTTTTATGGTATTTCCATAGCCAGTACTTTGGGGGTTAAGTGTGTGTGCGTGTGTGTGTGTGTGTGTGTGTGTGTGTGTGTGTGTGTGTGTGTGTGTGTGTGTGTGTGTGTGTGTGTGTGTGGACACTAGTCCATTCAGCTCTTTAACACTACTCTACTGTTTACCTAGGGCCCTGCATGCCCATGGCAACCACTGGTCACACCCCTGCAGCTGCTGTTGCTCTGGGGGAAACCCTGTACATGCATCTATCTGAATCTTCATTCAGTTTACTAATCTCCAAGTTGTTGCAGTCAGGCTGAAACCTTGTATCTCCCTCTTTCAACTGCTTATCTTTTCCTTAAATTAATACCGTACTTTGTTGGGCAACAACGTCGCACAAAATAGGCGATCTACAAGCTCACATGTCGCATTGAACATTTTTTAAAGTGAAAGTCATTGATTAATTCTGTCTGTGGGTTACATGAATATTGAACCAATGAAAGGTGTTAAGAGCTTGTGACTAAATAATAACTACATTGGATCCATTCCAAAATATTTTAATATAGCATCACAATCATTTTATCCACTTCCTCCGTGTTTTATATGTTGGCTATACAAAAATAGCAGATGTACAATCTCATAGCGCGTTTGGAGATTGAGATTGTTTTAAAATCTGAAACAAAACTAAGCGTATGTATGCTGTATCTTTAACAGGCTTCCATTTTTTTATAATCACTCTAGTCATTTATTGTATTATATTGATTATAGTTGAAGCAAAATGATATGGCCGTGTGTGCATTGCGCTGCTGCTTGCTGCAGGCATGCAGTGTTAATTGTGTTAATTAACATTAAATACGAAAGTTATTGTACACCAAAATAGATAACCTTGTACCCATGCACTAAGCACCCTGCAGTACAGTAGTTATCTTTATAATTTCTCAAATGATTTAAGCATGCACATTTGCACATGTTATGTGTTTGTTGTTGAAAAACGACATCAAGCCATACATAGGCTATTTTCAGCACCACAGTAGCCGTCTGTCAGTGTGGGCTCTCAGGTAGTGGTGGGAAAAACAGTTCATTTCGGTGAACGAACGATTTCGTTCACGTTCACAGCAAAGATTCGTTCAAATGATTTGTTCACGTTCTCGTTCAGTAGCGCTTCCGGTCCCGGCGGAGCGTATGCGATGCGCTACGCTAACTGCATGCAACTGTGTGCATCTGATCCCACTGACATGACTGCACAGTCTGTACAGAAACACAGCACTGTCATTCACGATCTAATTGCACCATCTTCTTTGTAATATAATGTGTTGCAATATATAATGTAAAGTTATTTTTATTTGTCGATAATTATTTATAATAATAATTTTATACAAAGCAGCCCAAGTCAGTACACTCACATGACTATCGATTTCCAACCATGTCTTTAACTACTATTAACTTCATGAAT
This sequence comes from Gymnoscopelus braueri, assembly GCF_963280865.1. Classification (NCBI taxonomy): domain Eukaryota; kingdom Metazoa; phylum Chordata; class Actinopteri; order Myctophiformes; family Myctophidae; genus Gymnoscopelus; species Gymnoscopelus braueri. The sequence goes on along the minus strand of NC_137624.1, from coordinate 244,551 downwards.
AGTAGCTGTAGCATACTATTTGCATCTTCTACTCAAACTAAGACGTGTTAATTGACCTATCTGTCCTTTGTCTAGGACCATGCATATTTATTTCTTTTGATACTTAAATGTGGTGCTAACACTATTTGTCTTTTGTCCAGGAACAACAGTAGGCTACCTATTTCAATTCAAATAGCAATACGCATGCATGTCTATACTGGAAAACTCTACAGCAGGCTTTCTGTCTGTCTGATGGTCTGTCTGTCGCGGGAGGAATAACAGCCCGCCCGTCGTGTGTGCGGGGGAGGGGGAGGGGGGGCATGAGCGAAATCGTGAACGCAACAGTTTCGAGTCATGAACGTGTTCGTTCACGCTCACGGCAAAGAACTAGTTCTTATGAACGGATCGATCATGACCGACACATCACTACTCTCAGGTGCATTCAGCAACTTTTTTTCACACGTTCCAACCGACCGATCTCCCGACTTCATTCGACTGCCAGTCTGTAGTAATCTGTAGTAGTCTGGTTGGTGGGGAGCCACCTTAACATGATGCCAAATGTCTGCAGCCAGGAGGAGATTAGGAGGTGCAGCGGCGGTGCTATTTTTACCACTTTAGTGAGGCACTCAGAAACACTTCCGTCTCTCCCTTTCTCTCACCACTGACTGCAGCATCGTGTTATGTAGGGGGAAGGTGTGACCTTCCCCCTACTGCAGTGGTACTGAACCTTTTCAGGCCACGTCCCCCCAAAATGATCATATTTGAACTTTGGTCCCCCCAAAAATAATCATATTTGAACTGGGGACCCCCTCAGAATAATCATACTTGACCTGGGGTTCCCAGCTCAAAATAAACCCCCGCCCACCAAAAAAAAAGATTGCATTTGAACTACGGACCCCCCCCCCACCTAATTTGAGTACTTTTTCCACCACTGCTGATAACCGTGATAAGTTGTGTAATGCCTTGTTTTTTAACATTGAAGTTTGTGCATGTTAAGAAGATCATCTTAAAAGATAATCTTATATAGCGTATGATGCTACAAGATTTAAAAAAAAAACGGTTTCAAATTTTATAACAGACTATCTGAGCCCAGCTTTAGCTCAAGACTGAAATAGATATTACTCTGGCATTTGTGTATCTGTTCTTGCTTCTGTTTTTTTGTTTCTTCTGCCTCTTTTAATTCCAGTGTCTGGAGCAGAAAAACACCTCAGTTCTGATGTAAGCCAGCTGACAACTGTAATTACTGTACACCAACTTCCATAGCAGAGTCACATCGTAAGAAAAGACCCCTGCTCTCCTACTAAATGTGTTCCAAAGCAATTTAGTCAAATAGCATTGAAGAGAAAGAGCTACTGATCTAGTATAAAGGCAGCTCGTTGTGTACGTGTGTGTGTGTGCGTGTGTGCGACGTGTGAGAGAAAGTGAGAGAGACGTGTGTGTGTGTGTGTGTGTGTGTGTGTGTGTGTGTGTGTGTGTGTGTGTGTGTGTGTGTGTGTGTGTGTGTGTGTGTGTGCGCCGTCTGTGTGTGTACACACTCGGCATGACAAACAAAACATAATGAGCAGGCACATCCAAAAACGACGCTCACAGGAAATTCTACTGACAGACACAGTGCTCAGCCTACCGTATATCATTTTATATATCTTTATCGTCTACTCTAGAAACTATTTTACTCACTGGAATCAACGTTCCAATGGATCCAATGTACAGGTAGTTAGTATTTAGTAACAAGCTCTTGTTAATACTTTCCATCGGTTCAATATTTATTAAACCCACTCGCACACTTAACCACTTTCACTTTAACTTTAAAAATAAACAAATTAAAAATAGTATATTTAGGCTAATTTGACACTCTAGTCTAGTGTGACGAAGTAGGTCATTAATTTACAAATAAACATTAAAAGTTAAAATACAGAGAATGATGCAAGGTTTCTGTCTGGCAACAACAATATGAAACGGGTCTCCTGCAGTGTTGCCAAGTATATTTATTATAAGCAATTTTGGGCTTGTTTTTCTGTAAAGTTGCTTGTAAATATTGGTAGCTGCGGGATTGGTAGCTGGGGCTTTTTTCTAAAGTTTAGTTGCTTATTTGGGCTTGCTTCCTAATGTTGTTTAAACCAGTGGTTCTCAAACATTTCCATGTAAAGGACCCCCAAATTCATATGTATTTGGCCACAGACTGGAAATAGTTTGTGCCAGGGACCCCCATACAAGATTTGTGTTGAAAGAAATAATCTAATATTTGGAACATATCTGAAACATTATAAAGTGATTTTTGGGGAAAATGTTTGTGTGAATGTTTGTTCACATAAATCACAAAAATAAAGTTACAGACCTAGACTAACATACAGTGTGAGTAATGACAGAGCCTCAGGTTAGATTGGTAGCTGGAACTTCTAATTACGCTGAAAAAACAACACTTCACTGTCAGGAGATGAGAATAGATCTAGGCCTGTCACAATTATCACATAATTGCCTGACTGCAATTACTTGAGATAATCGCAATTATTTTGCATAATTGTCATAAACGTTTCCATGTTGAAAGTTTTTTTTTTTTTTTTTAAAGCAGAAATAGCAGATCTACAAGCTCACAACGCATCGCAATGTGACGCGTTGTGAGCTTGTAGATCATTTCCACTATTTATTTATCTTTTTTTAATTTCATTTAAAGTATAACATTATTTAATGTCAGTGAGTTATTTGTCGTATCTGCCCAGTGGATATTTTGTTTACGAAGCCTAAAAGCCAAACAGAAATGTACATTCTATGTTTTATGTTCCAATGTTCAATGCCAAAAACACAATTAAACAATTATTTGTATGACAATTAATCATGAAGTAAAATTCAAGGCTTTCACATACCACATATATTTAACTACTCATATTCCATACAAAACCCTGGTTGGTCCATCAAGCTTATTTTAATCATGTTTACAACTTAACATAATTAAGCTGACTTTCCATGACATGTTGCTTTATTTTCATAACAGCCTTTCCAGAATTATTTATGTTATTATTGTGAATACCAAAGCTACACTCTAGTTGAAATGTCACTATTGACAGCTAAAGTTAGACATCCGTTCATTTGGCCACAAACAAAGTATGGCCATTGATAAAAAGAAATGACGCTACAAGCTGGAGTTCCATTCGTCAGTAGTTTTGCATCTTTGGCACAAGCACAGAGTGACGGGTGAGTTTGTGAAGGACACGCACGCACGCACGCACGCACGCACGCACGCACGCACGCACGCACGCACGCACGCACGCACGCACGCACGCACGCACGCACGCACGCACGCACGCACGCACGCACGCACGCACGCACGCACGCACACACACACACACACACACACACACACACACACACACACACACACACACACACACACACACACACACACACACACACACACACACACACACACACACACACACACACACACACACACACACACACACACACACACACACACACACACACACACACACACACACACACACACACACACACACACACACACACACACACACACACACACACACACACAGAGTGACCTGAAGGCCATGACAACAGTGATTGTCCAGTTGGTGCTTTAGGGCTCCATCCAACAAGCAACCAACATCAGCCTTCCCGTCACCAGCTGATGACATCACTGCACGATGCCGTGGATGACATTCTGCTGTGACATTCCCAATGCCCACAGAGTGACATTACACACACACACAAACACACACACACACTCTGACATGACAGTGTCACTCAGTCCACTGTCCTTCTATTCAACCCACACTGGTGGAATATAATGGCCAACTGTAAAACAAGTGAAAGTTGCTCTGTCTAATTTGGACTGCATTAAAGTCCTGGAGTAGCCTACATGCTTTTAAAGTACAAATGACAAAGTGTGTGTGTGTGTGTGTGTGTGTGTGTGTGTGTGTGTGTGTGTGTGTGTGTGTGTGTATATATATATATATATATATACATATATATATATATATATATATATATATATATATATATATATATATATATATATGCATTGCTTGATTAAAATGTAGACCTTTTCAAAAATATATAAACAATAGCGAAAATAGCTGATCACAAGGGTAAATGGTAAATGGTGCATTTATATAGCGCTTTTATCCAAAGCGCTTTACATAGATTGTGCATTACTTTCACCCATTCACACACACATTCATACACCGATGGCGGAGGAAACCATGCAAGGCACCAACCTGCTCATCGGGAGCAATTAGGGGTTCAGCGTCTTGCTCAAGGACACCTCGACACTAACTCTGGGGGAGCCCCCCAGCCCGGGATCGAACAGGGAACCTTGCTGTTTCCAGTTCACTCTACCCGGCCACTCTACCCCTGAGCCACTGCCGCCCCATGACCCAACGTGTCACATCACGACGAGTTGTGAGCTTGTAGATCTGCTATGTTCACTATATTTGAAATAGGGCTTGAAAGTACTATTTCAAATAGACACTACTACACTACTAGTGTAGTGGAGTCAAAAGTACAATATTTGTCTTTGAAATGTAGTGGAGTGAAAGTAAAAAAAAAATACAAATACCCAAGTAAAGTAGAGATGATAAAAAATATATACTTAAGTACCGTACTCGAGTAAATGTAATCAGTTGCTGTCCACCACTGGTGGCACATAATGGCCTTTCATCCCAGCAGCATCTGTGTAGGATTGTTAGAAATTAGATTCCTAGGGCTGCTGGGTTAAGGCATGTACCACACGAGGCTCTGATGCTTGACAGTGAGTCCCCGGTCCTTTGTGGCATCATGTCACTCCTCCTCTCTCTCTCTCCCTCTCCCCGTTTCCTGTCTCTTTACACTGTGGACTATCAATAAATAAAAGGCAAGAAAAGCCTTACAATATTTATTTTAAATATCGTAGTTTAGCCCATTAAGACCGGGAACGCATCTGTGTGTCATTTTTAGATTCCTTTGGCTATTCAAAAATAGCAGATATACAAAATGAGCTTGTAGATCTGCTATCTTTGAAAAATCGTGAAAATCTTTGAATACATATATTTTTTGAAACAACATTTGTAACTCAGATCTTTGCGTCTGGGGGGTTCCCAGCTTTTGCAACAGAAGCAAAGCATTAGTCCACCTTCCGGTCCTAATCTCAACACAACATCAGTCTCGTGGCCTCCAAACTGCAGAGACCAAAATGCTGTTTTTCTTGTAGGTCTGGAGGTATCACGGATGATGGAACCTGCAGCCCTATAATCAGCGCAGACAACATCACTCTTTAGTGATACGTGTTGTACTTCTAAGAAACTACACGTGATGTGTGTCATGTCTGACAGGGAGTACAGCATGAAAACACTCCAGTTCCCACGTCTCATCATTTACCTGAAGCTGTCCTCCCACGTTGTGATCCAGTGGTTCTCAAAGTGGGGTCCAGGGACCCCCAGGGGTCCTTGAGGGATTTCCAGGGTCCCCATCAAAATGAGTTAATATAGCGTCAAACTTGTAGATCTGCCATTTTCAAAAAGGCTTACTTTTTTTTTTGAAAACTTTTTTTAACAACACAAATCTTGTATGGGGGTCCCTGGCACAAAATATTTTCAAATGGGGTTCCGTGGCCAAAGACATGAAAATGCTATATATTAACTCATTTTCCTGGGACCACCTGGTACCGCCCCAAGGACCCCTGGGGGTTCTCGGACCCCACTGCATTAGGTGAGTAATAATAGTCGTCTTATCAATGTATTTGAGTCATTTATTAATGAGAATGACGACTAGCGACTCACTAGGCCCTCACACCCCTTAAAAAAAACATATGAAACCTAGCATCTGTATTCTGAGGCAAGCATTGTGCAAAAATACACAAAAGTTCTGTGAACTGTGATCTGCTATTTTCCGAAAGATATTTGGTGTCGCGTGAAAAAAGGAGGGTCCCTCGTAGAGAGCCCTGAGGCACTAAGTATAGGGTTTAAGACAATGTTTAAATATGTGAGTGAGAGATCAGATAGACGCTTCTGAGAAACACTCAACGTGTTGGTTTTGTGACTGAGCGCTGCTGCTGCACTCTGACTGGTGATTCACAAGCAGCAGGAAAACAAAGTGTCAACGATGTCACAACTCACGACGAGCGTGGTGACTCTAAACGTGGACTGTTCATAACTCACAGAGGATCCATGACCAGATGCCTGTCAAACTGCTTCTCTAGAGTGAGTGATGCCCATGGGCTTAACACCAGAAGGAGATCAACTGACCTCGTTCCCCCAAAATTGAGCTCAAACATGGGGGAAAATGCATTCTGCTATGCTGCCACCATAATGTGGAATGAAGTACCAGAACCCATTAACCCTCCCCAAACTCAAAACTAAACTAAAAGAATGGCTGACCTCAAAATACAAGTGAGCATAGTTTAATACATACATGGGCAACTGGCCGGGGGCCACCTTCACTTAATGCGGCCCGCAGATTAATATCGGAATACTGATATATTATTGATTTCAGCTGTTACAATTCCAAACATGCAAACATGACCCGCTTTAATTACTTCAGTCTATATTAGTAGCTTAATGACTAGTATTACAATTCTATTGTCTTTTCTATGTCCAATGTATTTGTATTTAAGTTCATAAAGTTAACATAAGTATAACTAAATGCATTTGAAATAAAATAAAAGTTAGTTTCAGGATTCCAATTCAAAAATAGCACCAAAAACATTTTATTGGATTCCAATAAAAAAATAGCAAAAATAGCCGATCTACAAGCTCAAAACGCGTCACACTGCAATGCGTTTTGAGCTTGTAGATCTGCTATTTTTGCTACTTTTGCGTGACATAGAATGGTAAAGTAAAGCATTAATTTATGAAAAAAGTTAAAATACGGATATAAGGTGTGTATGCCCTCTTATATGCAATGTGGCCCCCTGGAGTGAGTGTGGAAATATAGTGGCCCTCTCCATCATCAAAGTTGCGCAGCCCTGGTTTAACACCTTGAACACCTTGGTAGTAGCATCCTCTGCCACCCCACCCCCACCCATCTCTGTAATATGCCTGTTGCTACTGAGTTCTCTACCAATATGTATTGTATGTATTATGTATTACTGATGAATTGAGTACAATGGACCACAATGGAAAAAAGCCCCCTAAAGATTTTTGTGTTATCCTTTTAGCATAACCTTTGACTTTACTACCTGTACTGTTAACAAAACTGCTAATAAAGTATTCAATCAATCAATCAACGAGCGTGGTGACTGTGACTGTGAACTGACAGCCAACTTCACAATCAGCTTCACAACTAAAGCCCACTATCCAACTACGTCTAAAATAGTAGTTCCCAAACAGTGGGTTTTCAATGGCCACGAGTATATCCTTTTTTCAGTTATATTTTGTATTTCAAAAGATTTTAAACAAATTCAAAGATTTGTCCAAATAATTTCATTAATAAATCAATCAATCAAAGGAATTCCATACATTGCAAAAAGAAAGTTGTGATGTGACGCGTTGTGAGCTTGTAGATCGCCTATTTTCTCTAGTTTGTGTCTCAGGGAGACATCAAATGTCCCTTTTGGGTCTCGAGCTAAAAGGTTTGGGAACCACTGGTCTAGAACAGAATGTCAAGAAAGACTTCTGCATAGCTTGTAACTGCAGCACAATCGTTGCTACAGCGTGTCAGTTCAGTGACAGGGCTCTCCCCATCTCTCCAGCTCTTCAGTAACCACATCACAAACACATTTTAAGATGGGATAGCATTTCATTCAATCAGGAGAGAGAACAACAAAGACCTTATAAGCTTGTTTTCCGATTCCTAAAAAAAAAGATCACTTACACACTACCTTTAAAGAAACCCCCAGTAAGTGTTAAGTTGCTATTCCTCGAATGTAGCCCAACCCCCCCTCTTGTTCTGCTCTTCCACTGCTCTGCTCAGCCAAATGGAGAGCAGGGAGGAACAGATCATATTACACCTCTGTGTGAATGAACTGCAACAGATGGCTGACAAGTGACAACACTGACTTATACAGGACAAAGAGAGAGAGAGAGACAGACAGACAGACAGACAGACAGACAGACAGAAGGAGAGAGAAAGGGGGAGGGAGAGAGAGAGAGGGGGGGGAGTGCACTTTGACCCCCATCATCCTCTGAACACAAGGTCATTACCCAAACAGAACACACACACACACACACACACACACACACACACACACACACACACACACACACACACACACACACACACACACACACACACACACACACACACACACACACACACACACACACTGTATGTATCAATTTGAATCAATCTCAGAGTCCACAAAAGGTAACCAAATGGAAGGGTCCATATGGTGACATTTTGTACTCTCTCAGATTGATACAAATGGTTACTTTAACCACATAAACCCTTTATACTTTCAGATCTGTATACTCTATTCATATGTGTTTGAAGGTGTATTTATGGTGATGTTATTCTCCTGTACGTGTTATTGTACTTCTTTGTCCTCGCCTCTAACTTGTACTGCTGTACTGTCTCTGGTGCCTGAATTTCCCCCACAGGATCAATAAAGGCATCTATCCACAGTGGTGGAAAAAGTACTCACATTAGTTACTTAAGTAAAAGTATCAATACTACAATGTAGAAATACTCCATTACATTAAAAGTACTCACTTTTTTTTTTTTTTTTTTTTTTTTACTCACAATGTGTCGCATCGTGATGCATTGTGAGCTTGTAGATCTGCCATTTTCAAATGGCCTAAATGTATATAGGGCTGAAGTGTTTAATGTATGTTTTGTAATAATAATCCAAATCTACAAAGTAACTAGTAACTAAAGTTTTCAAATAATTGTAGTGGAGTAAAAGTACAATATTTGCCTCTGAGATGTAGTGGCGTAGAAGCAAAAGTACAGAAAATTGGAAATACTCAAGTAAAGTAAAAAATACCTCAGAATTGCAATTAAGTACAGTACTTGAGTAAATTAACTTAGTTACTTTACACCACTGTCTATCCATCCATCTACTGTATGTGTCTTACCTCTTGAAGCCGTCTCTTGCTCCTCTCCAGCGCATCCTCGTATCCTTTGTGTCGGAGTTCGTTCAGGCTCTCGTAGTACTCCTCGGCGTGGCGCTCGCTGCTCTCGGCGAACAGCACCTGAGAGAGGATCTTCCAGCCGCAGGTGTCCAGGGCGTGGCCCAGGTACACCTGCACCTGGTAGCACAGGGCGTCTGTCTCCCGCTGGGACGAGGCGTGATGATCGCCGGCCGTGCCGAACAGGACCGACCACAGCGCGCCGCCACCGCCGGACCGCTCCTCCGGGAACGGAGGCAGGCAATGCTCCAGGTCCGAGTTGACGGCGCACAGCTGGAGGTGAGCCGCCCGCAGGTCCTGGAAGGAGAACAGGCCGGCCCAGCTGAAGTTTTCGCCGGCACCGCCACCGCCGGGGTCCGCCTCCAGATCGTCTCTTTCGTCGCCGTCGTCCGCGCAAAACGACGGAACTCCTACGATTAGCACAGGTTTACAGTTCAGGCATCCATGCTCTTATCCAGAGACACTTTACAAGCAGTGGTGGAAAGTAACAAAGTACTTGAGTAAATGTACTTAGTTACTTTACACCTCTGCAGACGAGCTGCGCAGCGTCCGTTCTGGCCGAGCAGCGTTGCCAGATTCTGCGAGAGAATAAGCAACACTGCTAGTGGCTCCCCATTGGCTTAGACTTGTCACATGACCTGTCAAAGCCAATGGGGAGCCTAGCAGTGTTGCCAGATTATGCGAGACAAATCAGCAACCAATTCTATGAAAACAAGCCGCGACCACCTGTAAATGCACTGTTTATTTCAAACTGTACGTGATTTCAATAAATGAACCCAGTATATTTTACTGGGTTCAAACTGACACAAAATGTAGATTTATTCATTCTGATCTGTTTGAAAAATTGAAATATAGGCCTCTCTCTTATACATGCCTCCTTTCAATAAAAACCCGGTACCCACTACAGTTGAAACAAATACAAGCCCGGGTCACTATTTACGGTACTTATTTACGGTACTTCACTTGAGTATTTCCAGTATTTTACTTCTACTCCACTACATCTCGGATCCAAATATTGTACTTTTACTCCACTACATTTATTTGAAAGCTTTAGTTGCTAGTTACTTTGTAGATTTTGATTATCGTTACAAAACATACATTACCCACTTCAGCCTTATATACATTTCGTCCATTTGAAAATAGCCGATCTACAAGCTCACAACGCGTCGCAATGCGACTTGAAATGGCACATTCTGCATAATGAGTACTTTTACTTTTGGTACTTTAAGTACATTTTGATGCCAATACTTCTGTACTTTTATATATACTTTGCACATATACTTTGTACATTTTTGATTCCTGACTTTTACTTCTATTTATATATTGCAGTATTGATACTTTTACTTAAAGGGATACTAGGTAACTTTGCAGATCTGTGTTTGTACACACACACTCCCCCCTCCTCCCTCCCCTCTCTGACAGGTATCAAAGTGATTGCTGTCTCTGATGCATTCAATGATTAGAGAGAGCACTGCCGTGGTTGACACTTTTATGGCCCTATCAATCAACTCAATGCATAACCCCTTTGAAGTTCAAAGGGATCAATTAAGAGCTCTGGCAGAGCCCCCCCCTCTCCCCCCACAGACTTTTCAGTCCCTGCAAAGGGATGAATGTCAATATAAACAGTGGAACAAAACCAAAATACAGCCAGAAGGGTGTCTTTCTGCAGGAAAACACACCTGCATAATTATATAGTGGCTGATAGCTGGAAAAAATGCAAAATAAATACATATGTATATATTTTTAATTTAGGCTCAAAGTTACCTAGTATCCCCTTAAGTAAAACATTTGAGTACTTTTTCCACCACTGCTTACAAGTGCAAGACAAGATTAAGCAGAGTAAACAAACTCTAGTCATTAACCAACAAGTAGAGTGCAGAGGGAACAATGTAGTGCCTCAAAGAAACTATAGGATACCAGGTAAACAATGAGCCTAGCATCTGTCTAAAAACATCATGTTATCTGAATAACATTATGTGCATTTGAAACTAGGATACCAGGAACCTGGCATCTGTCTAAACCAGTGACTCTTCAATCCTTTTCATTTCAAGGACCCTCAGTTTGGAACGCATTAGGCCATGGACCACCATAACTTTCCCTAACTATTAATAATTTAGCTGGGGAACCCCCTGGAATCCCCTCAAGGACCCCTGGAGGTCCCCAGAACCCACTTTGAGAACCACTTTTCTAAACAACATGCTATGTAAATAACATCGTGTACATTCTTTTTTAATTGTTTAACCCATTGAGACCTGGAACGCATGTGTCATTTTTTGATAGCATTATTTTACACTTTGGCTATTCAAAAATAGCAGATATACAAGCTCATAGCGCGGCACGGTGCCGTGCTATGAGCTTGTAGATCTGCTATTTTTGAAAAATCGTGAAAATGTGTGCACATCTTTGAATATATATACAAGTAAGACGCGCGAACGCGGTAAGTATTTAAATAATAATAAAAATTGTGTCAATAAAATATTTAAAAAAAAGTAACCAATAAAAAAAAATAAAAAAAAATACAAAAGAAATCTGGAGCATGTTAGAAAAATACAAATTCCCCAAAAAAAAACTTTGAATGTTTTTGAACAATTCAACAAAGTGTTTGAAGTGCCTGTTTCACCAACTTCCGGGGGGCGGAGCCAAAATCCGAGGCCGAAGTATTTGTTCGTAGACCCCCACTTAGGGGGGGTAGAAAAAGTTTCGGAGCCATTCGGGCACTTTTCATTTAACATGGGGTTTCAATGGGGAGTTTTTAGGAGCCTTCTCCGGGGCGTGGCTTCCGGGGGAAGGGGCGGGCTTAAACGCAACCTTGACAGGTGTGTTCAGTTTTGAAAGACCTTTCATTTGATGTATGGTACGTCTAAATTGGACATTTACTTATCTCAGAGGAGCTGCACACAGGCAGTGCACACAGAGACACAGAGAGAGAGAGACACAACCCGAGCACGGTTTCATAGTAAGCTCCACATTTTAAAGCGAACATTTTTAACTCAAATCTTTTCCTAGGGGTCCCTGAAACAAAATGGTTTGAGATGGGGGTCGGCAGCCAAATACATATCATTTTGGGGGTCCTTGACATGAAAAGGTTTGAGCACCACTGATATAGAAACATACGTTTTTCAGAAAACTGTTGGGATTTATAAGACATTTGTAGAATCGGCTTCAGGTCTTAATGGGTTAACATAAATCTTTTCTTCTGGGGGTCCCTGGCACAAAACCTAAACAAAAGTTTGAGAAACTCTGCACTAGCATCTGTTGAAAGAAAACGGTGTCACACCTGGAATGTCCTCCATGGGTTCCAGGGCTTGGATGTCTTCCACAGCCTGTGCTGTCACGATGTCCCAGGACCCCAGGATGATGTCATTGCTTTCACTGGTGCTGTTCAGTCCGGCTGGACCTCCAACTACCAAAACAATGCATTAGGAATTAACCACTTAAGCCCTATTTCGCATATAGTGAAAATAACAGAACACGTCACAACATAACAACTGTGTGTGAGAGAGTAGTGAGAGATATCACACGGTGTCAAGATGCAACACATTGTGAGCTTGTAGATCTGCTTTTTGCACTATTATTGATATTTTTCGAACATTTGCTATTTGTTCAAAAAAAATCTGTATACCCTGTATATATAATATGTATATAACGACACAATGTGACATAGCTCTGTTTAACACAATGCTGTACTCCCTCAAACTGTATATACTTTCCCCATTTTCAACTGTTTTCTTATATTTTGACACTTGCTTTGGCAATGTAAACGTATGTTTTCTCATGCTAATAAAGCTCCTTTGAATTGAATTGATATTGAAAAGAAAGGGGCGTTGTGAGCTTGTAGATCTGCTATTTTCACAATATTTATCTGTGGAACCGAGTCAAACAAAACGTAATGCCTCAACTCCTACATTCCAAGTGCTTGTCAGGGTGGGGGGTCCCTAGATCAAATATGATTATTGTGGAGTCACGGTCTGAAAAGGTTGAGAACCACTGGTCTATATAATAGCATATGTATTCTTGTGCAAATATAGTCAAATATAGTCAATTACACGGTGTCTCTTTCCTTCAACATCCACGTTATTATGATTCTTAAAAAAGAAAAGAAGTGTAAAGTAACTAAGTACATTTACTGAAGTACTGTACTCAAGTACAATTTTGAGGTATTTTTACTTTACTGGAGTATTTCCAATGTTCAGTTCTTTTACTTCTACTCCACTACATCTCAGAGGCTTGTACTACAATTATTTGAAAACTTTAGTTACTAGTTACTTTGTAGATTTTGATTATTATTACAAAACATACATTAACCACTTCAGCTCTGTATACATTTCGTGAAAATTTGAAAATAGCCGATCTACAAGCTCACAATGCGTGGCAATGCGACGCATTGTGAGCTTGTTGATCAGCTATTTTCAAAAGATTTGTATACATTTGAAAACTTGTGAAATGGGACATTCTGCATAATGAGTAACCTACTTTCTACTTTTGGTACTTTAAGTACATTTTGATACCGTTTGTACTTTTACTCTAGTAAATGTTGAATTCCAGACTTTTACTTAACAAGAATAACAAGAGTATTTCGACATTAACTTAAGTAAAAAAAAAAAAAAGTGAGTACTTTTTCCACCACTGTTCTTCACTGTATGTCTTCCTTTAGGGGTGCAGACCGACCCGACTTCCTCCGTCCTCCTAGCGGGACTGATCCTCGGGGTGGTGGTGGTCCCAGACCCTAGCGGGTGGGGACCCCCAGACCCTGGGTCCTGACAGTGCAGGGACCACCTCCTCCGCTGCTCCGTCCTGTCGTGGCAGGTCAGGGCGAACCTGATTGATTGATTGAATACTTCATTAGAAGTTTGCACATGAAGGTACAGTTCAATACAAAGTCAGCTAATAGTCATTAAAAAACCCAAGAAAGCCATGGCTTGTTTCCATTGGGGTCCTTTGTACTCAGTCAGTGGTGTAAAGTAATTAAGTACATTTACTCAAGTACTGTACTTAAGTACAATTTTTTACTTTACTGGAGTATTTCCAATTTTCAATACTTTTACTTCTACTCCACTACATCTCAGGCAAATGTTGTACTTTTACTCCACTACAATTATTTGAAAACTATAGTTACTTCTGACAACGCTTATTCTGTATAGTAGTGTGTATATCTGTCTGTCTCTTATGTCATCATGATTTGTGTGCATGGGGATCTCATCTTAAGCAAGCTTAGTGCTTAATGAGTCTCCCAGTTTAGTAGACCTTGTATTGTGAATTTGTACTTCCATGTACTGATGTTCTCATGTCTTACTAAATAAAGTACATCAATCAATCAACCAATCAAACTTTGCAGATATAAATTAGTATATTATAGAACATACATTAACCACTTTAGCCCTATTTTCTACCTGGGCTATTTGAAAATAGCCGATCTACAAGCTCACGACGTGTGGCATGCGAGCTTGTAGATCTGCTATTTTCAAACATTTTAGTACTTTAAGTGCATTTTGATACCAATACTTTTGTACTTTTACTCAAGTAAATGTTGAATACCGGACTTTTACTTGTAACAGAGTACTTCTACATTGCAGACCATTACATTGCAGACCAAGTACATTTGAGTACTTTTTCCACCCCTCAATTCATAGTGACATTAAATGACAGACAGATATACACTAGTGAATACACTACCTGCCCTCCACCAGGCTCCACGCCACCATGAACACCAGCTTGTGTCGCTCCTTCTCCTCGAACACGTTGGGCCGAACGGACACCCAGTCCGCCTCCACGCACTCCTCCATTATTACCACTTATTAACGGCTCAAACCACCAAGAATTACTAGATTAAAAACTATAATTATAATAATAACGTTAACGTGAGCTCAAGTTAGCTTGCGGAGGAAAAAAAAATACCCCCCTTTATGACGATAAAAAGGAGCTAGTTAACACTCCTCCATTATGCTCAGTGACAATACATACAATGTCAGAAATCATCTATAATTATAAAGTCAACGTTGGCTCATGTTAGCTTGGGGGGAAATATCCATAAGACATATATAATATCCTCCTTTTGGCCGATAAAGAGGAGCTCCAGTTAGCCCTGGCAGCACAGAGAAGCTAACTAACACTAAACAATGGAGAGAGAGGTTTTGTTTACACGTCGCCAGCTGCTGAATATTAACGAGAAGAGCTCATGAATATTAATTGGACAGCTTGATAAATATTAAATAGACTCCTGCGTCATAACGCTTATAACTTGTCAAATGTAAACGTAAGAAACATAAAAAAAAAAAGATAAATAACGGTTAGTTGGCTAATGTCGCTGTAAGCATATTAGCACCTGCTTGTCTCTCTAATGCGCTCTCTCTCTCGTTCTCGTTTTCTCTCTCTCTCTCTCTCTCTCTCTCTCTCTCTCTCTCTCTCTCTCTCTCTCCCTTTGTGTGTTCTCTCAGACACGGTGCGCGTGCTGTGGTCACGTGCGTGAGCGTTGTGTTTACAAGCAGATGAGAGGTGCGTGCTGTCAGGGTCCGGGGGGCGGGGTTTAGGGGAGGAAAAAAAGAGCAGATCCACAAGCTCACAACGCCTTGTGGTGCGACGCGTTGTGAACTTGTGGATCTGCTCTTTTTTTCTCGCGAGATGTGAATCTTTAGTTTGCTTTATTTTGCTTTTCCTCCACCACGTTTTAGTTTTTTTAATCAAACAACAATACAGACAAACATTATAAAAGGCTCTCAGTTAGAATTGTAATTAATTTGATGATTTTTCTGATAATCATCGTTGTAAAAACACGACTATATTGTTCTTGTACAGTTGTTTAGTTTTTTCATGCAATGTCCTTCAGCTGCTGACGTAGCTTTGCACGAGGAGCGTAAACATCTGCACGTGGACAACACTTCTGACGTGACCTGACGTGGTGACGTCAAGTGGAAAACGCGTCGACAACGTGGGTCGACGTCGTGACGTGCACTATTGCCACATGCGCTGTCCGTCCGTCTGGCCACCTGGCATATTGTTCCTTTGGCTCCCCCATGTGGTATGTGAAGTATTGCAACCAGCCCGTTGAAATGTCTTGATAGATTAGTTGAATTAATCTAAATAAGTACTTTTAAGTAGGCTACTGTACTTAAATTGGCTCCTGAACTGGAACAAACTCCCTATTGCAGTTAGAACTGCAGACTCACTCTCACATTTCCACAGCAGTCAGACAACTCACCTCTTCAGACTCCACCTCACCCCCTAGCATTCACCTCTTCAGACTCCACCTCACCCCCTAGCACTCACCTCTTCAGACTCCACCTCACCCCCTAGCACTCACCTATTCAGACTCCACCTCGCCCCCTAGCACTCACCTCTTCAGACTCCACATCAGTCACTCCCTAGCACTCCAATAGGGTCTGACGCTTCTCTAGCACTCACCTCTTCAGACTCCACCTCACCACCTAGCACTCACCTATTCAGACTCCACCTCGCCCCCTAGCACTCACCTCTTCAGACTCCACATCAGTCACTCCCTAGCACTCCAATAGGGTCTGACGCTTCTCTAGCACTCACCTCTTCAGACTCCACCTCACCCCCTAGCACTCACCTATTCAGACCCCACCTTGCCCCCTAGCACTCACCTCTTCAGACTCACTCCACATCAGTCACTCCCTAGCACTCACCTCTTCAGACTCCACCTTACCCCTATAGCCCTCACCTCTTCAGACTCCACCTCACCCCCTAGCACTCATTTCCATTCTAGAATCCCACACTATAAAAATGAAATAAAAAAGAAGGAATGTTTTTTAATTATTTATGCCAGAATCAGGGTGAGGACATCCATACTGTGTATGACTGCATGATTAATATACAGTGTAAACAATAGCAAAAGCTTTATAGTTAATTTGAACCATTTATTTTCGTTTTACTATAAATCAAAAATTACAATTGTGTTTAAGCATGTGATATAATCAACATTTAAAACTTTTATTTCAATAATATTCCCTTTCAAGCTGTAATATAGGATTTAAAATTCAAACGTGATAAAAGTTGCAAACAACCTTATTCAAGTGTCTGATATGTACCATTCACAACCAACAACAAGCCCTTGAATAGTGTTTTTTTTTCCTCACATATACATGTTCATTTATGCATATCATTGCTGTCAGGTAGAAATCTTGTATCTCCATTTTGTTTTGTTTTTTCGTAAAATAATGCCCGACTTCGTCATACTACAGTAACTACACTACTACAGTGTCACACCCAAAAATAGCAGAACCCCCCCCACACCCCCTCCCCGTCCGCCCCCTATTTCCTGAAAAGTAAGTTTTGGACATACAAGGTTTCCACCTGACAGCAACGATATTCTTCGTACATCGTAACAGAATTTTTGGCAATAGTAAACCCCACAAAAGTACCGCAGTTAAGCCAGATTCATCCTTAGTCTTACAACGTGTCCTGTGCCAAAAAAAAGAAGGAGATATACAAGCTCACAACGCATTGCAATACAACATTTTGTGAGCTTGTAGACCTGCTTTTTGGGGGGTGCGGGACACCGTCGTACGACTAAGTATAAATGAGACATTAGCCTCCATTGATGCATCTTTGTACCAAAGGCAACACAAGCTAAATTCACATCTGTACAGGAACAAATATTTGGCAAAAGAAACATCTGCAAATCCAACCAGCCGTCACCTGCTATACAAGTACTGTATGTATATTGAATTCCTTTGATAAATAGTTCAAAAATATTGCCAGTTTTTCCACACACAAAACAATATTATAATAAAAATAGTAATAATAATAATAATAATAATAATAATAATAATAATAATAATAATAATAATAATAATAATAGAAAGACAACAACCTTGCCACCCACATACCAGACATAAAAAATATTACGTAAAAATGAGATGTAAAGAAAGGAACTATCATTGTTTCATACAACTTCCAATATAATCCTTATAGTCGGACGTCGGGCAGAAACCTTGTATCTCCATATTTCTAAAGTTGTGAGTTCTATAATAGCAGATCTACTTTGTCCTACAAGAGTGCCACGGAGAAGTTGCAAAAATAGCCTATTATTGAACATTTTGGAAAGTGAAAGTAGTTAATTGTACACACAACTACAATTGGATCCATTGGAACACAGGTTCAGTTTTGGACATATGAGGTTTCCACCCAACAGCAACTATATCCAATTATAGCTATTTCAGCTTCAGTAATAAATAAATAGTAACAAAAGGATTCAATCATTGCACTTCAAGTTGCAATAAAAAGGAGGGGGAAAGAAAAGAAAAACATATCATCAATACTGATTCACCCAGACATACATACATACATACATTTTTACAAGTGCACAATTATATAAATCTGTATCATTAAGTATTTTAAGTATTATATATTTTTTAGAAAAGTGTATAGAAAGACCATAGCATCCATAGCCACAGCTGATTTAGACGCCACCTTGTGGTCTCAACTGGTCATTACACATTTGTGAGAGCACTAAAATTACCTGAAAGTGACTGAAGACTAAGAGTGTTTTAACCACTTAAACCCCAGCATCCGTATTCTGGGAAAACCTTTGCAGGAAATAGCAGATCAACAAGCTCACAGCTGCGCGTTGTGAGCTTGTCGATTGGCTATTTTCAGCGACAACATTTAATGCCGAGCTAAAACAGAAACAACACTAGTATAGCGCCCTGAGGGACTCCACTCAACAATGGAGTTTAAGTGGTTAAGCCTGCTCTATACTCTGTCATAAAATGGTGTTGCACCCCGAAAAATAGCCGATCTATAAGCTCACGTGCAACGCGTTGTGAGCTTGACGATCGAAATTTTTTCGACATGACAGCGTTATAGAACGAAGTATACAGGTGCATCTAAAAAAAAATCAAAATGTATTCTTTTCCCCGTAACGTAGGACAAAAAGTGAAACTTTCCTTTTCATTAATGATAAAGTGAAATATTTCAATCCTTGTTTTAAATCTTGATGATTACGGCATAAAACTCAAATAAAACCAATCCAGTATCTCAAAATATTATGTTACATGAGACCAATAACAAAAAAGGATTCATAATACAGAAATGTTGACCATTCAAAAACTATGTGCAAAGCACTTTTTGAATTGCATTAAGTTACCTCTCTATATATAGCCTATTCTTTTTTTTTGATGCACCTGTAAATTAAGCCTTCTTCTGATCAGTGGTGGACAAAGTACTCAACTCCAGTACTTGAGTCAAAGTATTCTGTTGTTAAGCCGTGACGTATGCGCCTGTCAGAACAACTTCCGGGTCCAAGTGTGTGTTTTGCCAATATGCGCAGTGCTGTGTCCCTCGCTGTTTTAACAGATCTGAGACTAAAACAACGACTTAAGTGTCATTATACTGCTTTTCTGGCAACGACAAAGAGAAGAGGAAATGGTTATTATATATATATATATATATATATATATATATATATATATATATATATATATATATATATATATATATATATATATATATATATATATTAAAAATATACTAATATACTAATGATAATAATCATGTATAAAAAATATGTATATGAATATATATATATATATATATATATATATATATATATATATATATATTAGCCTACTTTTTACTGTCTATGATATTAGCATTAAGACCCTTTTTAACCCTCAATGGTTAATTTCTGAAAAAGGAGGTTATTGTGAGTGGACGGCGCTTGGTGCCTCTTGGACCCGGAAGTGAAGTCGGACTACAAAATTACGTCAGACTTAAAAACCGAATAGATCTCCCGGTCAAATATTACAGAATTACAAGTGAATGTTGTTCTGTCAAATCTGTACTTGAGTACTGGAATACTTGTTTTAAAAATGCTTAAGCATTCGAAAGTAGAAATTACAAAGCACATTTTCTTTTTAATGTCAACACATTTCTGTATTGAAATGTAGACATTTTACAAACAAATTCAGAGAATTTCCAATAATAGTGAAAATAACAGATCTACAAGCTCACAAGGTGTTACGTCGTGTGCAACACCTTGTGAGCTTGTGGATTGGCTATTTTCACCAGCTAAAACGGTTAATTCATAATGTTATTTTTTCCCCTTCTCAGAAATGTAGTGAAGTAAAAAGTACAATATCTGTCTTTGAAATGTAGTGGAGTGAAAGTATCCAAAAATGCAAATACTCAAGTTAAGTACAGATATTAAAACAATGTACTCAAGTAAATGTACTTAGTTACTGTCCACCACTGATTAATTCTGATGGTCCCTCTTTGTATTGCTCATTTATTGAAAAGGAAGGAAAAGTTCCTCCCCTCCCCCGACCGGACCCAACCAGGTGTTTGGTGGTACATAAGGGAGCGTTCATGAGCAGGGATGGGGATCGAGAATCGGAATCGTAACGATCCCGGAGTCCGGAAATTCCGGGAAGCAACCAGGTTTTGGCTCATCAATTATCTCATCGATTCTATAGCAGGACCTGACGTCATGTCTCGACAGATTAGAGACACGTCATTGAAATTAAACCACTGGCACAAACATACAAGTATGTCGTTCTAATAAAGCTTTTTGACTTCTGTTGAATTCCTTGCCGACTACCGCTAAAAACAAGAAAAACATTAAATTAATAGCTTGCATGCGCATGTTGCTTCAATGGTGTGCATTAGTTCAACCTGAAGCTCTACCTCTGATTGTGAAATTACATGAAAGTGATGGAGTGCCCCATATCAGGACCAATAGGCTCTATGCAAAGCAGCCATATTGTAATTGGGCCTCTTCTCCATTTTGTTACCACTGATTATAATGAAGGCACAATGGTTCTCAAACATTTTATTTTGAAGGACCTCCATCACTCTGATATTGTACAAATGGAACACTATCAGAGTTATCAGAGTTACACACCCATAAGAGGCCATTTTACCCCAAGGGACCATGAGGGTCCCTGGACCACACTTTGAGACCCACTGGTGTAGCAGAGTGTTTCCAGTGAGCCAACATGCACAATATCAGCACCCTGACTCTGTTTGACCAGAGTTGAACAGAGCCTTCATTAGTATCATTGGTAACACCTATGAAGGAACTAAGGAAGAGGCCCAATTTCTTTCCAATATGGCTGCTGTTCATAGAGCCTATTTGCCAACAGCTACCAATAATAGAAAAGCATCGATAGTGGGATCGATCCCCATCCCTATTCATGAGGGGTCACCATTTCTTCAGGACAACATCTGGAACCTTCGGTCACTGTCAACATCTCAGAGTCCGGGGAACAGAATGAAAGACGTGACCGACTAGTTGGAGTTTTTGTCTCTCTCCGTTTGGCTGACGATGGATTCCGTTTTGACGCAGGGCTTTTAGTGACGCAACCGCCTGGAAGCTGAAACATGAACCTGAATCCATGGAAGATAATCACTTACACCAGCTGACCAGAAGAGGGCGCCAAAGATAAAAAGAATAATACAAAAAATAATCAAACTTCCCAGTCTTCTTGATTGAAGAATGATATCTTCAGAGTCCTCTCCTATGAAACAGTCTGTCACTGAAGAGTACAACTGCAGTTTGTCTGCCATCAGAGTGCAGAATATTCCAGAATCTTCCGTCTTCCGGAATATCCCAGAAGGGATCAGGGGGTTCGAACCCAGACGTCTTTTGTAGGCTGTTGTAAACATGTAACAATAGAACTCTATGAATGTGTGTGTGTGTGTGTGTGTGTGTGTGTGTGTGTGTGTGTGTGTGTGTGTGTGTGTGTGTGTGTGTGTGTGTGTGTGTGTGTGTGTGTGTGTGTGTGTGTGTGTGTGTGTGTGTGTGTGTGTGTGTGCGCGCGTGTGCGTGTGCGTGTGCGTGTGTGTATGCGCGTGCGTCTGTGTGTGTGAGAGTGTGCAGCATTGACGAAGAAGAAGTGAACGACGGTAAGTATTTCGTTGCTGTCGGGCAGAAACCTTGTATCTCCATATTTCAAAGTTTTATGTTGTAATTGCAAATAAAATATATCGTCAATTAAAACCCTAATTAGTCAGACTATAGTGTCACACAAAAGTAGCAAACATGTTACGTAAGCTCACAACATACAACATGAGTAGATCGGCTGTTTTAGATTGTGTGTGTGTGTGTGTGTGTGTGTGTGTGTGTGTGTGTGTGTGTGTGTGTGTGTGTGTGTGTGTGTGTGTGTGTGTGTGTGTGTGTGTGTGTGTGTGTGTGTGTGTGTGTGTGAAAGTGGGTTTTATAAATAGTGAACCAATGAAATGTATTAAACAAGAGCTTGTGACTAAATAATAACTACATTGGATCCATTGCACCACAGGTTAATCTTTTTCCTCATTTCCTGAAAACATTTTTGGACATACAAGGTTTCCACCAGACAGTGACGATTTGTAGTAAATGTGTGAAAAACGATCAAATGCAAGTGCTCTATCTGTCCATGACAATGTGAGTACCAACACACACTACAGCCAGTGGTGGACAAAGTACTCAACCCCAGTACTTGAGTCTAAGTATAGATACTCCTGGTCAAATATTACTCTACTACATTGAGTGTTAGTTGCTCTGCCAAATTTGTAATTGGGCTACTTGCTTTACATTTCTTAATAAATGAAAATACATATTATTATTATTTTTTTTACACATAAGCATTCAAAAGTACAAATTAAGTCATTTACATTTTCTCTTTAATATCAATGCATTGCTGTAGCGAAATTTCAAAATCCTCCAAAAACATTAAATAAATTGTCCGAATTTTTCCACATCTACACACGCATTGTGAGCTTGTAGATCGGCTATTTTCACTATTTTTTAAATTAGGGCTTGAACTGGTTATTTATTTTATTTTTTTTATTTTTGTTTGGGTCCAGACTCTAGAGTCAAAAGTACAATATTTGCCTTTGAAATGTAGTGCAGTGAAACCAATCAAAACCCCCACCAAATTCTCAAGTACAGATACTCAATTTCTATTTAGAGTACTAAAGTGTGTGTGTGTGTGTGTGTGTGTGTGTGTGTGTGTGTGTGTGTGTGTGTGTGTGTGTGTGTGTGTGTGTGTGTGTGTGTGTGTGTGTGTGCGTGCGTGCGTGCGTGCGTGCGTGCGTGCGTGCGTGTGTGTGTGTGTGTGAGAGAGAGTGTGCGTAAGTGTGTGTGTGTACTTGTATTACTATACTTTTGAGGACCAAATGTCCCCACAAGTATATAGTAGAATTTGAGAAAAGTGTGCGCGCGCCTGTGTGTGTGTGTGTGTGTGTGTGCTTGTGCGTCCTCCTAGCTGCTCTCTAGCAGTTTGGCTAGCGTGTCGCGGAGCTCGGTCAGCTCAAAGATCTTGCTGTCCAGCAGTTCCAGCAGAGATCTCAGGCTCTTGCGGAACTCCTCTCTCTCCTGCTGGTCGCTCTCTAAGCGCTTCTCCAACCCTGACAGCTGTTCCTCCAGCGCTGAGTTCCTGGACTCTGTGTCCTGCACACAGAAACACAATGGGCCTCATTCACTAAGCTGTTCATAAATAGTGTGTAAGTAAAGGTGACTAAAGGGGTGTGTATTTTCTCTAAGCACAAATTGACGTGCAATTCACGAAAGGGGGTGTACAGCCCTGATATGTGCGGATCACAGGTTGAATAGCCAAAGTATAAAAGGTTTAAATTACTGTGACACTATATTAAATTCAGTGCCATTAACGTGTACACGTCCATTTTTTTTCAAAAGCCCAGGGCGACATTGATGTGTACACGTCCAAAACTACACGTCCAAAACTACACGTCCAAAACTGTGTTTACCACTAGATGGCACCCTTGCGCAACCTATGAGCCACCATTTCAGAGAGATCTAGAGATCACGTGATCACAACATTTTATGCTCCATCTGCTTCCTGGTTAGCGTCAAGGAAGCTTTTGAAAGGAAAGGACGTTCCGTCTGTCCGTTCTCTAGATATATGACATGACACTCATGGGTGGCAAACCTCGCACCGGAAGTTTGTTAAAATACAGTGCAGTGGATGGAGCCGGCTGGACCAGCTCATGAACAAACATTATTTCGGAGCGATTACGACTTTTGTCATATAATCGGTTCATGAATATAAAAGAAGACATATCACAAATTGTTTTCTGCTGTATTGCTTTTCGATTTGTACACTGTAAAATTGTATAGAGGTGTCTAAAGGGCACAAAGTATGTTTCTGAACGGCCAAAGTATCGCGAGACTGTCCACGATGTCCTGTCTGGCAGCCAAATCTCGAGATACCTCCGAGATAGAAAAAATACCTGCCGCTGTTTAGATGCCTCAATAAAATGATGTGCTTTGCACATCGAAAAGCAAGTGATTAAAAAACAACCTGTGATATGTCTTCTTTTATATTCCTGAACCGATGATGTGACAAAGGTCGCAATTGTTCAGAAATAGTGTTTGTTCATGAGCTGGTCCAGCCGGCTCCATCCACTGCAATGTATTTCATCAAACTTCCGGTGCGAGATTTGCCACCCATGAGTGTCATGTCAGTATATCTAGAGAACGGACAGACGGAACGTCCTTTCCTTTCAAAAGCTTCCTTGACGCTAACCAGGAAGCAGATGGAGCATAAAATGTTGTGATCACGTGATCTCTAGATCTCTCTGAAATGGTGGCTCATAGGATGCGCAAGGGTGCCATCTAGTGGTAAACACAGTTTTGGACATGTAGTTTTGTACGTGTAGTTTTGGACGTGTACACATCAATGTCGCCCTGGGCTTTTGAAAAAAATGGACATGTACACGTTAATGGCACTGAATAAAAATTTTCTTGGTTAGCGTGTGCAGAAAATCAGCTGTAACTCGAGTTGCTTTCCCCCCCTGCATTTTTGGCCAGACATGCTGTATTCAATGTGAAAGTGAAAGTGAAAGGTAAGTTGCGTGAAAAAGATTTTTTTCCATGGAAGCACAGTGAAAGCCCCCGTGATTACCAACCATCAGAGGATTGATCATACTAAAGATAGATATTCTGTGACTACTTAAAAAGGTAAGATAAATGAAAAATCGCTGGCACAATGGGCAATTATTCTTTTATTTACTTGGCACTAAATGAGTTAACACATTTTGCTGGGGACCCCCTGGACCCCCCCAAGTACCCCTGGGGGTGCCCGGATCCCACTTTGAGAACCAATGGTGTGTAGATCATTTGCATTGTTCCACGCCCCATTTAACACCATAAAAGGCAACCGGAAATAACCCATGTGGAAAAAAACAGATCTGCAGACAACTTGCACATCTGTTCTGTTTGGAAGCGAGTGTCTCCCTCGATCGCGAGACGGATCAACTGAACGTTAATAAAGTAATGCTCTCAAGTGTAATGAGATTATGAAGTTACAAAGTTTAACCCCACCACCAAATAATAGGCTAATAAAACGTGGAAAGGATTTTTGAAAAATGTTGACGTTTTTTGCAAATCTTTCAATATATATATACATATATATATATATATATATATATATATATATATATATATATATATATATATATATACATATATATATATATATTTAAAGCGAACAAAATATTTTGAGATGGGGGTCGGCGGCCAAATACATATCATTTTGGGGGTCCTTGACATGAAAAAAGTTTGAGCACCACTGATATTATAACAACATAAGTTTAAAAAAAAAAGCTGTTAGGATTTAGAAGACATTTGTAGAATCCCCAGAAGCAAAGATTTGAGTTACAAATTTCATCCATACTGTATCCTCATCAGATGGTTAGACATATACACGTAATGTAAATATTATAAATAAAGAGCGCGACATATGGAGTTGGCATGAAACTCCAATATGCAAAATGCTGGCCACACTTGAACCAGTAAACAACGGCAACAAAAAAATTGTGTTTGAGGTTTGGCACTATTGAGTTATAAGTTATATTGTATTAACATACTCTACCATACAGATTGGCCAAAACAACATATTGTATTCACTAACAAAATGACAAAATAGAGCTTTAAGTAACATTAGCAATCCCACAATATAACAACCCTCTGTGACAAGTAAAAGGACTGTATTTAACACTTCCTCACTGCATCACTGTGGTGCAACAATCATGGCAAAGCACACCTTTGAGAGTAATATTGCTTAATTACACAAGAGGTTGACCTATAAGCTCACACCGAATTGCATCCGCGGCACATTGTGAGCTTGTAGATCAGCTATTTTCAGCGTGCGGCACTGTCATGCAGCAACTCCTACCCCAGAGCCACGGCTCTATCCACTCTTTGAAATTTGACCTCCACGGAAGTCAAAGTTCACCTTCCATGTTGTTGTGGATTTCACCTTGACCTACAAGTTTGTAGCCTAAAAACTATTTGTATTAAAGCCTATTAACAACTGTTATCTATTTATAAGCAGTTAGTTGGATGAAATGTTGCAGACCTGCATGTCACATACTGTACCTGTAGTTTCTGTGTTAGAGAGTCTTTTTGAGACTGGAACTCACTGGCGCTCTCCACTTCTTCTTTAAGCCTCTCCAACTCCTGAAAGAAAGACATTATAGACAGAAAGATTAGGAAAATACACACGCACATGTACACGGCACGGCACGCACAATTTCACAATTGGTTACAATTGTGCAATTGGTTACAATTGCCACAGGTTTTGTCGGGGCATCTGAATTGGATGGACCCGTTTAGACCTGTGAGTACCCGACGACCAGCATTTATTTTTATTTTTTAAATGCATATTAAACTGTTTAACCTTCGTTTTTTTGCAGTTGTAATTGCAATTTTCCTCGGGTCCGTTCAGACCCTGCTATCCACTAACGCACATGCACGCGCGCACAGACACACACACACACACACACACAGACACACACACACACACACACACACACACACACACACACACACACACACACACACACACACACACACACACACACACACACACACACACACACACACACACACACACACACACACACACACACACACACACAGACCTCTTCTTTGGTCTTCAGGGTCAGCTCCAGGTCTTCTATCGTTTGGTTGAGTTCAGTCTTCTGAGTTTTGATGACCGTTGTCTGACCGCTCACACACTCCAGCTCTGTCACCTAGCAACACGGACAAACAAACAAGCAAACAAACAAGCAAGCAAGCAAGCAAACACACAAACACACAAACACAAATGTTACATATTTTGCTTACGTTCGGACACATTAGAGGCAGACTGATGGCAGACCAATTTTGTAGAGTTCTATTTGGTTGAATGCAATATTTTGTAATGAATATGAAAACCGCAGATTTTATTAACTTATGAGCAAAAATAAATAACTTGTTATTTAAAAACGTAAGCCCTTTTCAAAATGTTTAAAAAATCTATGGCATTGTACATCTACTATTTGTATTCATCGTATGTCCAAAACTAATAAAAAAAAAAAAAAGCAAATCTACAAGCTCACGTGTCGCGATGGGAAGCTTTGAGCTTGTAGATCAGCAATTTTGCTACGTTTGTGTGACACTGTACTGCAGTATGATGAAGTATTAAAGCATTCATTTACAAAAAAAAGCGTAAAAAAGGAAAAACATGGAGATAAGAGGTTTCTGCCCGACAGCAAAGATATACTCTACAGGTCTGGCTGAAGATCGTGTGTTGTGTGTGTGTATTTTGTGTGTGTACCCGTTTGTGTAGCCTCTCTGCCTCCTCCTGATAGGCCGCCAGCTGCTGCTTCCATTGTTTGACGTTGGCGGTGGATTCTAACAGAGCCGCCGTCAGCTTGGCGTTGTTCCCCTTTAAGGCCGCAAGCTCCGCCTCCCAGTGCTTGTTGATGCTGGATGAACTGCAAGGAGAAAAGATTAATTCATGCTCTGTCGGTTTGACGCTGTCCTGCACTGAACATAGCCGATCTACAAGCTCACAATGAGTCGCAGAGCAACGCGTTTTTTTGCTTGTCTTGTTTTTGGTTTTGGCTTTGGTTGTTTTAGGACGTACTGTTGTACCATACTGGCTCACCTGCCAGTGAGGAGCCCCCACTGGGAGGACACACTGTTATACCATACTGGCTCACCTGCCAGTGAGGAGCCCCCACTGGGAGGACACACTGTTATACCATACTGGCTCACCTGCCAGTGAGGAGCCCCCACTGGGAGGACACACTGTTATACCCTACTGGACCCTACTGGCTCACCTGCCAGTGAGGAGCCCCCACTGGGTGGACACACTGTTATACCATACTGGCATACGAACAAACAAACAAACAAACAAACAAACAAACAAACAAACAAACGAATGAACAAGTGGTTCTCAAGCATGAAATATTTTGTGCCAGGGACCCCATACAAGATTTGTATGGGGTTTGAAATATTCAAACATTTTAGGTTAGAAATAAGCAATGCAGTACATTTCTACTGCCCCCCCTCTCTACACTACTGCCCCCCCCCCCCCCTCTCTCTCTCTCTCGCTCTCTCTCTCTCTTGATTGATTGAATATTTTATTAGGTAAAACATGTAAAACAGCACAGTTACATTTAAAATACTTTGTCTAACAGGTCCGTTCATGAAAGTCCTTGCGGTCTTGTTTCCAATGAGGGCCTTTGTATTCTCTCTCTCTCTCTCTCTCTCTCTCTCTCTCTCTCTCTCTCTCTCTCTCTCTCTCTCTCCCTCTCTCCCTCCCTCTCTCCCTCCCTCTCTCCCTCTCTCTCTCTCTCTCTCTCTCTCTCTCTCTCTCTCTCTCTCTCTCTCTCTCTCTCTCTCTCTCTCTCTCTCTCTCTCTAGTGATGCCTCCAAGAAAACTTCAAGAATAAAGCCAGCAAAATGGCCATTTAATGGCATCTTTAAGAGAACATCTTACCTATGTGAGAAGGTCAGTGCATTGAGGGACTGCTCTGGGCGTGGTGGGGGGTGTTGAGGGGGCGTGTCTGGCGTTACATCCTCATCCGTACCGTTGATGCTCTCCGGGGTCAAAGGTGACTGCAGGTCACCTGGGGCAGACTCCTATAGTTATGCAGAAGAAAGAAAGAAAAATGACTCAGACACACAAAGAAAACAACAGCTGTGAGGGGGGCATGTCAACAGGAACCGTTTTTTGAGCGATGTGTTTTGGTGAAGCTCTGGGAAGAGGAGCGCCTTCATGGATAAGAAGGTCGGAGAGGATTATTGTCGGTATCATCCAAGAACGCGGGAGTGAGTCTATCAGTGGTGGAAAGTAACTAAGTACTTTTACTTAAGTACTGTACTTAAGTACAATTTTGAGGTATTTGTACTTTAATTGAGTATTTCCAATTTCCAATACTTTTACTTCTAGTCCACTACATCTCAGAGGCAAATATTGTACTTTTACTCCACTACAATTATTTGAAAACTTTAGTTACTAGTTACTTTTCAGATATTAATTATGATATTATAAAACATACATTAACCACTTTAGCCCTATTTTATACCTAGGCTATTTGAAAATAGCCAATCTACAAGCTCACAAAGCGTCGCATTGCGACGCGTTTGGACCATTACTTTTAACAGATTATTTCTATATTGCAGTATTGACACTTTTACTTAAGTAAAGAATTTGAGTACTTTTTCCACCACTGGAGTCTATCCCCGTTTCAAAGCGCTAGACAGCTGGGAGATGGATTGC
>NC_137624.1:197500-210000 GCF_963280865.1 Gymnoscopelus braueri | reverse complement strand
ATGAAAAAAGGTCCGACTTGCAACCGTCCCTCCGCGCCGTTGGTCCCGGCTGTCCCCTATGATCAAGTAGGGTGTTCATTTAAGAAAAAAAACACAAAAAGTTGGAATAATAAAAACGTTGTGACATTCGCTTGAGCCTACTCAGCGCCGTTGGAGTTATGTACCGATAGGCACAGAATCGTAAATCATGTTGTGGGGACTGCTCCACCTCTGAGTAGGTCAGTAGCTCCTGATTACGCCCAATGAATGGTCTGATAAATCGCGGGAAGGTCAGTATATCGCCTACTCGTCGCCTACTCGCCCATTCAATGGTCTGATAAAACGTGATAATCTCGCATTCAATGTATTGATAGTATTCGAAGCCGGTGGAAGATGCTGTTCTTGGTGCAGTCCAGTTATTCTCAAACCTTCTTTACCCCCCCCCCCCCCCCCAGCACCTGTTCAGCAGCACAAAACCTGCTACTATATACTGATACTGTAGGTATCTGTAGGGGCGGCAGTGGCTCAGGGGTAGAGTGGCCGGGTAGAGTGAACTGGAAAGCGTAAGGTTCCCAGTTCGATCCCGGGCTGGGGGGCTCCCCCAGAGTTAGTGTCGAAGTGTCCTCGAGCAAGACGCTGAACCCCTAATTGCTCCCGATGAGCAGGTTGGTGCCTTGCATGGTTTCCTCTGCCATCGGTGTATGAATGTGTGTGTGAATGGGAATGTAATGCACAATCTATGTAAAGCGCTTAGGATAAAAGCGCTATATAAATGCACCATTTACCATACTGAACATTGTTTGGTATTTCAAGTCATTTATATGCATTGCTGTCGGGCAAAAACCTTGTATCTCGATATTTACTTTTTTCTTTTTCTTGATCGTCGTCGACTTCACCCATTTTCAACCTGTCTTCATATAATTGGTCCTCACTAGTGCTTATGATTATATGGCACCATTTCTGTCTACTCAGTCTGTGTCTCAAAGGAGGGCTGTGGACAGTTCAGAAACCTGTCTACTAGTGACATCATCGATGGGGAATCCAAGCTAATAGAAACTACAGGCTTTCTATCCCTGGAAAGTTAGCATGCTATAATGGAAGCCATTGTTCTTGTGTTAATAAAAATCTAAAGAAAAAAATATGTAATATTGGAGAAGAAAAAAAACCTTCCTAATGATGATGTCACTGGTAGACGGGTTTCTGAAGTGTTCACAGCTCTCCTATGAGACACAGACTGAGTAGAAAGAAATTACAGAATTTTATCAGGAGCATTAGTGAGGATCTATTATATGAAGATAGGTTGAAAATGGGTGAAGTTGTCCTTTAATGCCCTACTTCGTCATACTACAGTGTCACACAAAAGGATAAAAAATAGCTATAGCTATAACTATGATTGGATCCATTGGAACACAGGATCCTTTTTATTTTCCATATCCTGAAAAGCAACGGTCGAGGTGCATGCATTTGATTTTTTGTTGTTGTGATCTTTCTCCAGTGCAGTGGTGGAAAAAGTACTCAAATTCTTTACTTAAGTAAAAGTACCAATACTGCAATATAAAAAATACTCTGTTACAAGTAAAAGTCCAGAATTCAGAATTGACTTGAGTAAAAGTACAGAGGTATTGGCATCAAAATGTTCTTAAAGTACCAAAAGTAAAAGTACTAAAATATTTGAAAATAGCAGATCTACAACTACAGATACGTTTTACTTAAAGGCATACTAGGTAACGTTTTCAACAAAACTAAAGTTAAATTGTATATCTTTTGTGAGTGGCAAAAGTTTCACAACACCCACTCCATGAATTTCACCCCCGGAAGCCTTTTATTTATATATTTTCTATTGAACGTGGACGGGGGGGACTTTCCCGGGAAAATGACGTTCCTGGCCAACGTCATGACGTCGTGGCCGACGTCCTGGCCGACGTCATGACGTCGGCCAGGAACTACCGCAACGGTTTCCTGTTTGGCCAGGAAATACCGCGCTAATAACAAAAAGGAACCTCACGCTGATTTTAAGAGAATGTAGGATTGGAAGATCGAAAAAGAACAGAAAGAGAAAGCACAGCTCATGGTAACTAATGCTCCACTGGCTAAGAGAAACGATCCGTAGATAGTATAAAACAATTAAAAGATCGCTTTTTGAAACGCTTCCGGCTTCCGGTGAAAACGAATGGAATTCTGGGTAATCGAGGACTACGGAAATTGTATGCAGTGACGGTAGTGACCAGCAGAGGTTGCTAAAAATCGTTATTTGTGATTCTGCATTGTACAACTTTAAGTAAAAAATGGGAGCACTTTTCCCACCATGTTATCGGGTACAAACACACACCTTGGTCCCGTCCAGGCTGATGATCCTGTAGACGTTGCGTGTACTGTCGTAGAAGTAGGACACCGTAACGGCGTGCTTACTGCTGGGCAGCCAGTTCTTCTTGGTGCTGGGGTCAATCTGGAACACGTGGGCCCTCGTACTGAAGATAGGCTGCTCTCTGAGGAAAGACACACACACACAGGCACACACACACACACACACACACACACACACACACACACACACACACACACACACACACACACACACACACACACACACACACACACACACACACACACACACACACACACACACACACACACACACGCACACACACACACGCACACACACACACACACACAGCGAGGTTGTTCTTAGCAACAACAAAAAAACAGACAAACAAATTGAGGGCTTTGTCTTCACTACAAAACAGCTGAAACAATCCACTTCAGCAACACACAATTGAACTTCTCCTGTATTGTGTGCATCCATTACAACAAGGTGTGTGTGCGCGCGTGTGTGCGCGCGTGTGTGCTTGTCCATTATAACAGGAGTGCAGTCACACCTGTATCAAAAATTTCAGCAGGACCCCCAAAAGAGAAATTCTGCATCTAGGACCCCAAAAAGTCAAGTTAAGTAATAGACAATCTAAGCTCACAACACAATGTGATGCATCGTGAGCTTCTAGATTGGCTATGTTCACTATTCCTTCATTTGTTTTTATTTTATTTGAATTTACTTTTTACTGTACTTGATTATTTCCTTCTTTTTTTTTAAACTATATACAGTATACAGTCCACTACATCTCAGAGGCAAATATTGTATTTACTCCACTACATAAATTATATTTGACAGCTTTAGTTACTAGTTACTTTGCAGATTTGCAGATCGTCTCTGTCGGGTGGAAAGATTTCAAAAACTGTTACTTTTCAGGATTCAAAATCCAAAATAGCAAAAATAGCAGATCAACAAGCTCAAAATGTGTCGCTTTTTTATCCCACGATTTTGCAACCCCATTTTTTTCACCCAGTGCCAATTGTCTAAGTAATCCTGGGCGCTACACTCCCTCTGCCAGCCTAGGGAGAGCCCAGAGCCGAGCTCATGCCTCCTTCAATGCATGAGAGCTAACAAACCTTCTTATCAGCTGACAGGGGGGAGTTTCCCCGGTAGGACGTAGCGCGTGGAAGGAACACGTTATTCCAACCAGTTCCTTTCCCCCTCCATCAGGCATGTTTTTGTGAGGGTACCTACCCTAGGGAACACGGGGAGTACATGCAAACTCCACACAGAGAGGCCCTTTCACCAACCTGCTATTTTTGATACTTTTGTGAGATGCTGTAGTATGATCAAGTTGGGCATTAATTTAGGAAAAAGCTTAAAAGGTAAGAATATGGAGATAAGAGGTTTCTGCTCGACAGCAACGATATATTAACCATTTAAGTGATATTTTATACTGAGGGTATTTGAAAATAGCCGATCTACAAGCACACGTAGTGCGACGCGCAATGGTGGAAAAAGTACTCAAAATCTTTACTTAAGTAAAAGTATCAATACTGCAATATAGCAATACTGAAATATTTGAAAATATCCGATCTACAAGCTCACAACGCGTCGCGATGCGACACGTTGTGAGCTTGTAGATCGGCTATTTTCAAATAGCCTATGTATAAAATAGGGCTGAAGTGGTTATGTATGTTTTATAATGTAATAATTTATATCTGAAAAGTAATTAGTAACTACAGTTTCCAAATAATTGTAGTGGAGTAAAAGTACAATATTTGCCTCTGAGATGTAGTGGAGTAGAAGTAAAAGTACTGGAAATTGGAAATACTCAAGTTAAGTACAAATACCTCAACATTGTACTTAAGCACAGTACTTAATTAAATGTACTTAGTCACTTTACACCACTGGCGACGCATAGTGAGTGATGCTGCATATACCCCTCATCCTCTACACCAGATATGTCTTCAGAGAAAATTGCTGACATACAAGCTCACGTGTTGCATTTCAACGCATTGTGAAGTTGTATGTCAGCAATTGTTGGCCTAATGTTCGCCTATTATGATTACCACATTCCCAGAATACGGATGCTAGGGTCCGTGTGGTTACACTGGTAAAAAATCAAACGCATACATTCTTAATAACAATATTAGTTATTATCCAAAGCCAAAAGATCCATACTGAACTATAAATATGTATCTTAGTGGGAGGGAGACAGAAATTACCGTCCATAAAAGTCAAAGAACAACAGAACACGAGAGGATGTGCGTGTGTGCGTGCGTGCGTGCGTGGGTGCGTGGGTGGGTGGGTGGGTGCGTGCGTGCGTGCGTGTAGGCCGACTTGCCTACTTGTATTGACATGCATGTGAGGGCCAAATGTCCGCACAAGTGCATAGAATGTGAGAAATAAACATTGTGAGGACCATTTTCCCAGTGGTGGAAAGTAACTAAGTACATGTACTCAAGTACTGTACTTAAAGGTAGGGTAAGTGATTTGCGTTGGTTAAAATAATTGTTAAATAGCTCTATATTCTGATAGTACTCATTGCTATAGAGTGTTTGTTCAGTATTAGGAGTCTCCTTGTCTCTCCACCTCTTTATTAAACAGAAAATGCATTTTCGTTTCAGTTTCAGTTTCATTTCCAATTTTATCCAACCAGGACAGAGAACTCAATCAGGATACAGATTAAACAAGTGAAATTGGAAGTGATGACACAAAGAAATGAGCAGACAAAATTGGAACTGGAACACTATACAAATTAAGTGGTGGGTACTTTCTCCTGATTGGCTGAGATTTTGACACCTACCGAAAAATGTATTTTCTGTTTATTAAAGAGCTGGAGAGACAGGGAGACATCTGTTACTGAAAAAACACTCTATAGCAATGATTACTATCAGAATATAGTATTTTAACCTTTTAACAAAATACTTTTTGTTTTAACCAAAAAATATCACTTACCCTACCTTTAAGTACAATTTTGAGGTATTTTTACTTTACTGGAGTATTTCTCATTTTCAATACTTTTACTTCTACTCCACTACATCTTAGAGGAAATCTTAGTTTAGTTACTTTGTAGATTTCGATTATTGTATAAAAAAAAATACATTAAAGGTAGGGTAAGTGATATTTTTTGGTTAAAACAAAAAGTATTTTGTTAAAAGGTTAAAATACTATATTCTGATAGTAATCATTGCTATAGAGTGTTTTTTCAGTAACAGATGTCTCCCTGTCTCTCCAGCTCTTTAATAAACAGAAGATACATTTTTCGGTAGGTGTCAAAATCTCAGCCAATCAGGAGAAAGTACCAATTTTTAAGCTTAATTTGTATAGTGTTCTAGTTCCTGATTGAGTTCTCTGTCCTGGTTGGATAAAATTGGAAATTAAACTGAAACTGAAACGAAAATGCCTTTTCTGTTTAATAAAGAGGTGGAGAGACAAGGAGACTCCTAACAAACACTCTATAGCAATGAATACTATCAGAATATAGAGCTAATTAACACTTATTTTAACCAAAGCAAATCACTTACCCTACCTTTAACCACTTCAGACCTATATATACTTTGGCTATTTACAACAAGCTTACAACGCGTTGTGAGCTTGTAGATCGGCTATTTTCGAAGGATTTTATACATGTGATAACTTGTGAAATGGGACATTGTGCATAATGAGTACTTTTACTTTTAGTATATTTTGATGCAAATACTTTTGTACTTTTACTCAAGTAATTTTTTTTTTAATACTGGTACTTTTACTTGTAACAGAGTATTTCTACATTGTGGTGTTGATATTTTTACTTAAAGACGGGGTGCCGTTATTTTCAGTGATTCCCCCCCCCCCTAAAACATAATCATCAGGTATTATGGTTATACCAGGAGGAAGATCTTTTTCAAAAAAGTGTACAGAAATGGTTAAAATTGTTTTTATGTGGTGTGGAGTATCGTTGGGAGATCGCCTGTTAGGTAAGCACCACACCTCGGAGAGAGAGTGGGACAGAGACAGAGAGAGGCTCCACAGACACAGCAGCAGCCTGGGCTGCGTCATAGAGGGGCGTTACCTACCAATCGCCCTCATGAATCAGCCCCATCTGAGCGCACCTGTGTGATCGGCTAGGTGTGGCACCAAACATACAAAATAGCCACTCTGTCTCAGTCTCAGCCTGGCTCTCTTGGTGAACAGACGGGTGCTTCAGGCGGTAAGCGATACTATCCACTGTTTCCCTCACAAACCTTGTATGTGCGTGAAATGTAAAACTAAAAGGACTATTTCTGTTATCTTCATAGGCAACCTACCAGGAGGAATGACAACGGATGTTATGATGAATGACAACAGATGTTATGATGAATGACAACAGATGTTATGATGTAAAGCCCCGACTCGGGAAGGATTTATGTTCAACATTAATATTATTTACCAAATATAAACAATGCTCTCTGAGCCTGGCTGTTTTCTGAAATAAACGCCCTTGATTGGGTTTGTACCCTGACTTTTGCGTCTTGGCTTGAATCAGTTCCCCACATATGGTGGAGAATACGGGTAAAACTGATCCACGCCAATACGCACAACGATGGAACAGGCCAACGCCTTAACGGCCTTACTAAGAAGCCAAACTGACTTACAGACAGCGGTACAAAAGTTAATTGATAGAATCAGCCGAGATGTAGCCAGCACTCGCGCACCACGGGAGGTGCTCACCAAATTGTCCCCAGAAGATGACATCGAGGCGTACCTGGAGGTGTTCGAGCGCACCGCGACCCGAGAGAAGTGGCTGGTAGCAGACTGGGCCTCCCTCTTGGCCCCGTTCCTCACCGGCGAGGCCCAGCGTGTCTGTCGCGACCTGTCCCTCGCCGATGCCCGGGACTATCGAAAATTGAAGGAAGCCATCTTGGCCACCCAGGGCTACAGCCTCCCGGCCCGTGCGCAGCGCTATCACAGCTGGGCCTACAACTCGGCCCAACCACCACGGCCCCAGGTGGCGGCGCTCCTGCGCGCCACGCACGGCTGGCTGACGACCGGAGGAGAGCCCCCCGTAATCGATCGACTGGTGATTGACCGATGTATCCGTTCCTTGCCGCCTGACGCCCGAAGATACGCCTCGCAAGTGAGCCCGAACTCACTGGAGGCGCTCGTGGCCTTATTAGAGAACCACCAAGTGAGCGTGGACATGATGAGGACCACCCGTACCGAAGCAGCCAAAACCCCCGGTGAAGAGAAGCCCGGCCGTGACCGAAGGAGGTCGACGCCCCCTAACCAGTCCACCGCCCGGACCGAAGCCGCCGTCGCCGAAGGGCCCACTCGGGGCCCACACCAACGGCGCTGCTACGTCTGTGGCCAGGCGGACCACATATCCTGGACGTGCCCAGAGAGAGAGAGAGACGTCTCCATGGGGACCGCGGCCAGCTCGGGCGGCACCCGGCCCTGCCTCCACACCGGTACCAGCCAGCGACGCCAGACGCGCCTGCCGGTGAAAATTGGCCGCACCGACACCCACGCCTTGCTCGATTCCGGCAGCGCCGTGACGCTCGTGCGGGCCGACCTGGCGGGGAAGCTCAGCACTACCACGGTCCCCGTAACCTGCGTTCACGGCGACGTGCGCCACTATCCCGTGACGAAGATCCACATCCAGACGCCGAGGGGAGACGCTGTGGTGCCAGCCGGCGTGGTGCCGAACCTGCCCGTACCGCTCCTGATAGGCGCGGACTGCGTCCTGTTCGCGCGCTACTGGGACCCCGGCTTACTACGCGGGACCCCCCGCCGCCGCCGCCGCCGCGCTCCGCGCTCGGCGCCCTCGGGACCGCTGCATGCCTGCCCGGCGTTCCGTGCCACCTCGCTGGGAGGCGTGAGTGACAGTTCCCCGGGGGGAGACGAAAGGAGTGAGAGAGACGAACGGAGTGAGAGAGACGAGAGAGACAAGACAGCCGAAAGTGGAGAGAGAGACCAGAGACGCGACGCGGAGGAAAACCCGGCCACGTCGGACCGGGGGGCCGAGGACCCCACTGAAGCCGCGGACCCCTTCGCCGAGTTCCCTGGCGCCGAAGCACTCGAACCACCCCGGGTTGGGGAGTTCGCCACGGCGCAATGGAGCGATCCGAATCTGGACATGGCGCGCAAGAATGTAGCCGCCATCAATGGAAAGAAATGTGAAGGGGTGAGTGCACTGAATCCCCCATTCTTTCTAGTAAAAAAAGACCTATTGTATCGAGGGGTGTTAGACAAGGGGGGGGACCTGATTGAACAATTGCTGGTACCGAAGTCATATGTTTCACGGGTGTTGTACTTAGGCCACACGCACCAGTTAGGCGCACACCTTGGAGTGCAGAAGACATATGAGCGCATTTTAGCCCGCTTCTACTGGCCCGGTGTCAAACGGGCAGTAGAAGACTTTTGCAAGGGCTGCCCTGAGTGTCAGAAAACCTCCCCACGGCCGACTTTCCATAATCCACTGGTACCACTGCCAATAATTAATGTACCGTTCTCACGTCTGGCCATGGACATTGTGGGCCCTCTGCCAAAATCCAGCCGGGGCCACCGTTACATACTGGTTATCCTGGACTATGCAACTAGATATCCCGAGGCCATTCCACTGCGGGCGGCCTCGGCCAAGGCGGTGGCCCACGAGTTACTCATGCTGTTTAGCCGGGTGGGAATAGCAGAGGAAGTACTGACCGATCAAGGCACATGTTTCATGTCACGGGTTATGTCACAATTGTACAAGTGGTTGAAAGTGAAACGCATCCGGACCTCAGTCTATCACCCCCAGACAGATGGATTAGTCGAGAGGTTTAACCAGACTTTAAAAAAAATGTTGAAAAAGCTAACTGATGTGGACGGGAAAGACTGGGACCAGTTGATTCCGTATGTGCTGTTTGCTATCAGGGAAGTGCCACAAGCGTCCACGGGGTTCTCGCCATTTGAATTGGTGTATGGCCGGAGACCCCGTGGGCTGCTAGACATCGCCAAGGAAGCCTTCCCCCCACCGCAGCGTCGTGGAGCATATCGAGCGCCTCCAGGCCCGGGCGAAGACGATATGGCCCCTAGTACGAGAGCATATGGAAAAAGCGCAACGAGACCAGGCCCGCACCTACAACCGCGGCGCCACGCTCCGCGAGTTCCAGGTGGGGGAGAAGGTCCTGGTGCTGGTGCCCAGCAGCGAGTGCAAGTTCCTAGCGAAGTGGCAGGGGCCATACGAAGTCGTGGAGAAGATGGGCCCCGTGGACTATCGTGTGAGCCAGCCCGGCAGACGGAAAGGTCACCAGATATACCACGTGAATATACTGAAGAAATGGAACTCAGCCCCTCCACTACCGCTGCCGGTGCTGATGGCCACTAGCTCCCCACAGACGTTGCCCCCGGTGCCCATCGGAGATGACCTGGCCCCCGCCCAGACGCAAGAGATCAAGGACCTGTTGGGGCGGAACCGGGACATCTTCTCCGAGCTCCCCGGGCGTACCACGCTCACCCGTCACGACATACGCACGGACCCGGGCAAAGTGGTGCGCCAGCGGCCGTACAGGTCCCCGAAGCCAGACGCGTTGCCATAAAGGAGGAGGTCGCAAAGATGTTGGAGTTGGGAGTCATAGAGGAGTCCTACAGCCCCTGGTCCAGCCCGATAGTGATCGTGCCCAAACCAGACGGGACGCTGCGCTTCTGCAACGACTTTCGGAAGCTCAACGACATCTCCGCCTTCGACGCGTACCCGATGCCGCGAGTAGACGAGCTCATCGAGCGCCTGGGCCCGGCTCGGTTCGTCAGCACCCTGGACCTGACCAAAGGCTACTGGCAGGTGCCGCTGACGGACCGAGCCAAGGCGAAGACGGCCTTCTCCACGCCTGACGGGCTGTTCCAGTATACGGTGCTGCCGTTTGGAGTGCATGGCGCGCCCGCCACCTTCCAGCGGCTGATGGATCGGGTGCTCCGGCCCCACCGTGAATACGCAGCAGCCTATCTCGATGATATAGTCATCCACAGCCCCAGTTAGAGTCTCCACCTGCAGCACCTCCACGCCATCTTGGACGCGCTCAGACGGGCCGTACTGACGGTGAACGCAAAAAAATGTCGTATCTCGGCTACACAATTGGACGAGGATGTGTGAGGCCCCAGACGCGCAAAGTGGAGAGGATCCGAGAGTGGCCTCGGCCCGTTACAAAAAAGCAAGTAAAATCTTTTCTAGGACTCATGGCATATTACCAGAAATTTGTAAAAAATTATTCTACTATTGCAGCCCCCCTGTATGATCTGACGTGCCAGAAGCGGCCTAACCACGTCCTCTGGACGGCCGAGGCGGAGACCGCGTTCCAGAGGTTGAAGGGCGCGCTCTGCGAGGAGCCAGTATTAAAAGCCCCCGATTTCAGCCTGCCCTTCGTCCTCCACACGGACGCGTCGGGCACCGGGTTGGGGGCCGTCCTCGCACAGGTATTTGAGGGTGAAGAACACCCAATTACCTACGTGAGCAGGAAATTGTTAGATCATGAGAAAAACTATGCGACTGTAGAAAAAGAATGTCTAGCGGTGAAGTGGGCCATACACCACCTCCGTTACTATCTGTGGGGCCGTACCTTTACCCTCATCACAGATCATGCACCTCTGAAGTGGATGGCTACCAACAAGGACCGGAACGCCAGAGTGACGCGCTGGTTCCTAGAGCTGCAGGACTACCACTTTAAAGTAGAGCACCGACCCGGGAAGGACATCCCCCACGCAGACGCCCTGTCCCGCATGTATGAGGTGGCAGAGATGGAAGCCCCCGGACCAAGCGGTGGGCTTAGGGGGGGGATATGTGGAGTATCGCTGGGAGATCGCCTGTTAGGTAAGCACCACACCTCGGAGAGAGAGTGGGACAGAGACAGAGAGAGGCTCCACAGACACAGCAGCAGCCTGGGCTGCGTCATAGAGGGGCGTTACCTACCAATCGCCCTCATGAATCAGCCCCATCTGAGCGCACCTGTGTGATCGGCTAGGTGTGGCACCAAACATACAAAATAGCCACTCTGTCTCAGTCTCAGCCTGGCTCTCTTGGTGAACAGACGGGTGCTTCAGGCGGTAAGCGATACTATCCACTGTTTCCCTCACAAACCTTGTATGTGCGTGAAATGTAAAACTAAAAGGACTATTTCTGTTATCTTCATAGGCAACCTACGAGGAGGAATGACAACGGATGTTATGATGAATGACAACAGATGTTATGATGAATGACAACAGATGTTATGATGTAAAGCCCCGGACTCGGGAAGGATTTATGTTCAACATTAATATTATTTACCAAATATAAACAATGCTCTCTGAGCCTGGCTGTTTTCTGAAATAAACGCCTTTGATTGGGTTTGTACCCTGACTTTTGCGTCTTGGCTTGAATCAGTTCCCCACAGTGGACATGCCTCCAGTTCATTAAGTATACCTGGTTCTCACCTTAGCACCTCCTCCACCACCTTAGCACCATCCACCTGTCCTAGTCTCTCCTCCTCCTCATGCCCACACCTGTTGTGTTATGATAATGAGGGGGAGGGTATGTTTTTACTATGTCACTAAAGGGCTGTTTTTCTATTGGCACGTTTGACCCTCAAGGTTTCAGCCTCCAGGTAGAAACTTAAGATAGTCAGAGAAGACATAAAACGCCATAAAAACACCACCAGGGGGCTTAATGAAGTTCTATCAACCTCATAGACACATGAAAAACAGAATAAGTGCAAAACCATGGCACCACCTCTTTAAGTACAAAATGTGAACACTTTTTCCACCACTACATTTTCCCAGTCCTCACGTGTGTGTGTGTGTGTGTGTGTGTGTGTGTGTGTGTGTGTGTGTGTGTGTGTGTGTGTGTGTGTGTGTGTGTGTGTGTGTGTGTGTGTGTGTGTGTGTGTGTGTGTGTGTGTGTGTGTGTGTGTGTGTGTGTGTGTGTGTGTGTGTGTGTGTGTGTGTGTGTGTGTGTGTGTGTGTGCGTGCGTGCGTGCGTGTGTGTGTGTGTGAAAATAGAGCTCTTATTTGAACCCTGAC
Organism: Gymnoscopelus braueri; assembly: GCF_963280865.1. NCBI lineage: Eukaryota > Metazoa > Chordata > Actinopteri > Myctophiformes > Myctophidae > Gymnoscopelus > Gymnoscopelus braueri. The sequence goes on along the minus strand of NC_137624.1, from coordinate 197,723 downwards.
CTCATGTGTGGGCTGTAATGCTGTAATGTAGGAACAGGCAGCAGCCACAGGCAGGAACACAACCCACTGAGACAGTGCTTCCAAAACAGTGGGTCCAGACACATTTTGGGTCACAGACCCATTTTTTATGGGTCCCGAGTAAATATCCCATTGTGCTTTATATTTGTTATAATCATTAATTATTATTATTTCAAAACTTTCAACAACATTATAATAATAATCA
>NC_137624.1:135000-192500 GCF_963280865.1 Gymnoscopelus braueri | reverse complement strand
CTGCCCTTCAAAAAAAATCTGCCCTGAGGCCACAGTGGCCTTGATGCCCCATCTACACTGCCCCCCAGCTGATTTAACAGTTTTCAACTCTGTCTCTTTCCTGAAGTCTTCACAGACATGAACTGCTCAGGACATGAAGCACTTGTGGTCAGAGACATAAACTCACATGCACTAATCATACACATGCTGTTTGGGCCAACAGTTTCAGGACATAAGGTCACCAGACAGTGTACAGAATTACAAAAATGTATTTATTTCACTGATAGTTATACTTCATATTTAATACAAATTCCTTCTTAAGCTTAACCCTTAAATTAAATGTATTATTTCACTGGACTTAATATCAGTGTTTTATTTGATGGCCTCACTGTCCTAACATTTGGCCTTTGTGCCCTCAAAACATTTACAAGGCCAAAGACCAAGTGGCCTTGCCCCTAAAAAGATGAAATTCCAGGCCTGCTTATAGGTTATATTTAAGTAATATTACACGAGAGGGTGTGCTTTACCGTCATTATTGGCACGCCAATGATGCGGTCAGGAACGAGGCGAAGCCGAGTTCCGCGAGCATCACTGCAGTGCCAATAATGTAAGGTAAAGCACACCCTCGAGTGTAATATTGCGATTATACAACAGTTACCAACAAAACACATCCAAATGTATTCATATTGTGGGGCAATTCATAATAAAAATGTTTCGCTATTATCCGTTTCCCTGTAAAGAGAAGAGTTTATTTGACTGAGACATTAAATAGTCCCTGACGTAGCAGCGCTCTGAGGCACCGTCTCATCAACACAGATGAGCTATCAATGCTTGCGCAGTGGAATGAATTCCAGTAGGCTATATGCTCCGTCGTACGACCGTGTCACGTGGCCAAAATAACTGATCTACAAGCTGACAACGCGTCGCGATGGCGACGCGTTGTGAACTTGTAGATCGGCTATTTTCGCCGTGCGATACCTGGCGACGCGCTGTGAACTTGTAGATCGGCTATTTTCGCCGTGCTGTTTGTTTTCCTACCGTGGGACAGCATGGCGTCACAGCACAGCTGTGCCATATATGGTCTAATCAGGTGCGGACAGTGGCGTAACGGAGGGGTAGCAAGCGATGCGGTGCGGGGGGGCCACCAGCAGGGGGGGCCCCGCCTGCGCTGATAAAAATATTTTTACAGCAAAAAAAAGAAAAAGGTTGATTTATATTGGTCAAATAGAACCGAATTAGACCCGAATTAGACCGAATTAGACCCGAATTAGACCCGGGTTGTGCACGCACATGCACGCGTGCATACGTGGGCCTCGCGTGAAACTCCCGCGGGGAGGCCCCGCGATTCTGCGTTACGCCACTGGGTGCGGACTGCAGTGCGGAGTGATTTATTAATGTGATTAGGCCCGTGCTATCATGCTGGTTTGAAGCACGGCTAGATAGCTATTTCAACCAATCAGATTGCTTGGTCGGAATTACCTGTTGTATAATACTACTTACTGCTTACATTAGGGATGCACGATTAGTCGCTCATATTGGTATCGGTAATATTGGCTTTAAAAATACAATATAGGTATCAAAATAATGGCATCGGTTTTAGCCGATGTTTTAATTTACAATATTTATGTTTGAATGTAAAGCTGAAAAAGCCTTTTGTGGTGAAGAAGGCTGCCGATTCAATCAGTGTTTTCTGGAGAAGCTTTCAAAAGGGTTAACAGGTTGTAAAAATGTTAAATAGAAATACTACAATAAAATAGTTTGAACTAATATGTGCTTCATTAGGCGTAATAAATCAGGTTATAAGAATGCACTGTTTATTAGATGTCTGCATCTGCACACAGAACCACACTTACTGTATAACAGGTGTAAGGCCAACCCTACTGGAAACCTGTGTATCGGTATCGGTCGATTTGACCATGCAAATAATCAGTAATCAGATATCGGCCAAAATTCCAGTTATTGTGCATCCCTATTAAATATGGATTGTAACTGTGTGGTATGCATTGCTGCATAACAACGTGATCTTGCACAAACAGAGATTATTATGAAAAAAGGAAGGGGGGCCTAATACAGACCCCTGGGGGACCCCGGCAGTGTTGCCAGGTCTTCTTATTATAAGCGACTTTGGGCTTGTTTTTCTGTAAAGTTGCTTGAAAATATTGGTAGTTGCAGGTTGCGTGTTTTTTTGGGCTTGTTTCTAAAGTGTAGTTGCTTATTTTGGGCTTGCTGTATAATGTTGTTTAAACCAGTGGTTCTCAAACATTTTCATGTGAAGGACCCCCCAAATTAGTATGTATTTGTCCACGGACCCCCCATTTTCAAACAAATCTTGAAAAGAAATAGATTTAAAGTGCTCATGTGGCCTATAGTCGACCAAATCTGGCAACACTGGACCCCGGTCAATGAGGTGTACAGCGATTGAGTTGTGAAAGGCCTGGTCATGAATATACTCACAGTCAACAAAGTATGTCGTCAGACATCATTTGCTTACAGTAACTGTCCACTGTTATCTCTATGCTACCGCCCAGGTGTGTGTGTGTGTGTGTGTGTGTGTGTGTGTGTGTGTGTGTGTGTGTGTGTGTGTGTGTGTGTGTGTGTGTGTGTGTGTGTGTGTGTGTGTGTGTGTGTGTGTGTGTGTGTGTGTGTGTGTGTGTGTGTGTGTGTGTCTGTGTGTGTGTGTGTGTGTGTGTGTGTGTGGGCATTGTTAACACATAATCCCTTCCACAAAGACATGTATTGTATACATGCAAGTCTCAATGAAAAGTAGCATCTGACTGCTGATGTTATCACAACACACACACACACACACACACACACACACACACACACACACACACACACACACACACACACACACACACACACACACACACACACACACACACACACACACGTTTGTATAACTATACTTGTGAGGATGTCAACGTTTTAGGACAGTGATTTTATGAATGCCACTTTATCAATTTCTCGCCATTTTGACCCAAAACTGTACTGTATATCTGAAAATAGCGGATCTACAAGCTCACAGCACATCACACTGCGAAGCGTTGAGAGCTTGTGGATCGCCTATTTTCCGGTGCACGGCACGGGTGCGCAACTAAGTATAAATCAGGCATAACTCCAGACCTAAACCCCAAACTCTCTAACCCTAACCTGAATAATTTCCTAATAGTACATCCAGTGGTGTAAAGTAACTAAGTACATTTACTCAAGTACTGTACTTAAGTACAGTTTTGAGGTATTTTGACTTTACTGGAGTATTTCCAATTTCCAATACTCTCATCTCAGAGGCAAATATTGTACTTTTACTCCACTATGCTATTTTGAAATGTTTTTTATACATTTCAAAAGTTGTGAAATGGGACATTCTGCATAATGAGTACTTTCTACTTTTGGTACTTTAAGTACATTTTGATACCAGTACTTTTGTACTTTTACTCTATTAAGGACATTCACTTCTAACAGAGTATTTCTACATTACAGTATTGTCACTTTTACTTAAGTGAAACATTTGAGTACCTTTTCCAACACTGTCACAACGTCTATTTCTCAAATTCTACTGCAGTGGGGTCATGTGGCCCTCATAAGTATAGTACTACACGCACGCACGCACGCACGCACGCACGCACGCACGCACGCACGCACGCACGCACGCACGCACGCACGCACGCACGCACGCACGCACGCACGCACGCACGCACGCACGCACACACACACACACACACACACACACACACACACACACACACACACACACACACACACACACACACACACACACACACACACACACACACACACGCACACCTGTATTTGCATAGACGTAGACTGATAGATTGAGTGTGACTGCAGGGAAAGTGTTCTGCTGTAGCTTCCAATTATCTTCTATTGGTGTGCGTTGATTTGATGTCACAGTTGGAAAACATTCACACAAGTCACCATGCCTTCTGGCTCATCATGCTATTTCTCCCGTCAAGCTTTTTGTTACTTTCCATTCTCGCAACGTATATGCATGGCATCTTTTACTACTTTGGCCAAACAATGGAACAGGAGCTCACATAGTACGTAGGTGCTGACCACGGACTGAAGGAGGCATGAGCTCAGTTCTGGGCTCTCCCTAGGCTGGCAGAGGGAGAGTAGCGCCCAGGATTACATAGGCAATTGGCACTGGGTGAAACAATCACGATGCAATAACCTTTTTTTAAATTATCTAACCCATTCAATGGGTTATCTGCTATTTTTGAAAAATGGGTGCAAATCTTTGAGTATATATTTTTTTAAGCGAACATATTATTATATATTTATTATTTATTATATATTATTATTATTTTTAAATGTTTTAAAATGTATATTTAAAGATTTGCACAATTGTTCACGATTTTTCAAAAAATAGCAGTTCTATAAGCTCATAGTGCGGCACTCGGTATTGCATCGTGACTACGAGTTGTGCGACCTCCTTCCTTTGAAACAATCTTTTACTACTTTGAAATTTAGCATAACTATATGATGCCTCTATTATTGAGATCATGTTTTGCACCCTTTCCGTTCGTCCGTCCGTGTGTGCCTTTTATAGCACCACCAGGAAGCCGACTTATATGAAACAAATCTTTCAGATTTTATCCAAATATCACACAACGGTATACATGATCTTTATGGTCATGTGATCAAGACTTATCTGTCTGATTTTTCATATTCCATACTCCATATGATATTGCTCCTACATCATCATCATTATTATTATAAGATGATTAAACTTAAACTGATATACTTGTATAAATTGGTGAATTCGAAAATATTATCAAAGTAAGTTCCACAACACCCTGAACCCTTGTGCAGGGTTTCTCAAAGTAGGGGCCGTGGCATTCTAGGGTGCCGTGATGCCAGTCCAGGGGTGCCACAAAACACTTTTTAAAGTATTTTATTATATGAGTTTAAATGTCTGTTCCAACTGAAACTGATATTCTCTCAAGTTTTACAGTACATACCCCCTCCTCCTACATAGAGCCAGTATGCCTGATCTGCAGGGAAACACTGTCAAATTCAGTGATAGTACCAATGAAGTCCAAAGACATTGAATACTTTAAGAGATTGAAATCACAGAATGAAAGAGAGAGTGGGTGTATCCTTTCACCTGTGTGAGTTCATTTGAATGTTGTAGTCACCATCATCTTATAACGGTGGTTCTCAAAGTGCCCCCCAGGGCAGATCTATGTTGTGAACTTGTATATCAGCTATTTTCAGCAAAAATAATTTGGCTTAGAGAGCAAAGCACATACAGGGCCAAAGGTGAAGCTTGTTATTGGGGGTTTAAGTGGTGAAATGTCTGAAAATACACATTAACAAAAACATCAATGTACACAACACTAATGACAGTGCTGTCAAACAAGTCTATGAAGCTATCAATGACATATGTACTTATGTACATGTATGCAATATACTGGGGGTCCCAGCTTCATCTGTCCCTCAGGGGTCCTTGGCCTGAAAAACGTTGAAGGCCCCTGTTCTAATGCATATCAAAGTGGGGGTCCTTGATATCATGCATGTAACAGGAAGGGTGCACTATAGACTATAACAATAAAACGAAGAATTAAGACTATTGCACAGCAGTCAATCTACAGGGTCAAACTATCATCTCTACTGGGTCAAACTACCATCTCTACTGGGTCAAACTACCATATCTACTGGGTCAAACTGCCATCTCTACTGGGTCAAACCACCTCTACTGGGTCAAACTACGATCTCTACTGGGTCAAACCACCGCTACTGGGTCAAACTACCATATCTACTGGGTCAAGCTACCATCTCTACTGGGACAAACCACCTCTTGTAGACTCCATCGTTGTACAACAAAGTATAATACAGGGTTAAGTGATTAATCAGACTAACAGATTTGGCTGATTATAAAACATAAAATAAAAATCTCTGTGGATTCTTTGTTGATTTGATGATATATAAGAAATATATATATATATATAAAAGTAAAAAACCTTGCTTCTCGATTATTCAATTATAAGTGGTTTATTGGTTCAAAATATCGGTTTAGATATGTGAGCGGGTACAGTGCTTTAGGCCGCAAGGGGGCATTTTTCATTTTTCATTTTATTTATTATTTATTTATTTCGTTTTCTTTTAATTGCCCAACTTAACATATAGGCTACATATAGGGATTATCCTTAAAGTAGAAAGAATATACCTTTATTATTCTTTACGTTTGAGCTGTGATTTCGTTTGATAGCTGTGTGATATCTCAAATCACTTGAACAATATTATATGTATATAGGGTTTGGCATGCCTCATTCTCTGAAGAATGCCAGAGATAATTAAATGACTTGAAAGGCTAAATTTGCACATTCCACATCGAGCAATTAACTTGTACGTGATAAATTATTCACATAACAATGAAGAATTCATTGCTCCAGTCAAGTCCAAAGTGTGGAAGGATTTGCTCTGTGCTCCCACCCTGACAACACAAGACATGTCAAGAACAGTATAGCTGCCAACTTATTTACAGTAGAATACTTTAGCACTGAAGTATATTCTATTTGGAGTATATGGCAAAAGGACCCCCATACGGGCAGTGGTGGAAAAAAATACTCAAATGTTTTACTTAAGTAAAAGTATCAATACTGTAATGTAAGTATATTACAAGTAAAAGTCCGGATTTCTAAATTTACTTAAAGTAAAAGTACAAAAGTATTGGTATAAAAATGTACTTAAAGTACAAAAAGTAAAAGTACTAAAATGTTTGAAAATGGCCAATCTACAAGCTCACAATGCTTCGCATCGCGACGTGTTGTGATTTTGTAGATCTGCTATTTTCAAACATAGCCTATGTATAAAATAACCTAGGTATAAAATAGGGCTAAAGTGGTAAATGTATGTTTTATAATGTAATAATTTAAATCTGCAAAGTAACTAGTAACTAAAGTTTTCAAATAATTGTAGTGGAGTAAAAGAAGCCTACAACATTTGCCTTTGAGGTGTAGTGGAGTACAGTAAAAGTAAAAGTACAGAAAATTGGAAAGTAAAAATAAATACCTCAAAATTGTACTTAAGTAGGCTACAGTACTTGAGTAAATGTAGTTACTTTACACCACTGCTTACGGGTGCAGTTGGTTACATTTGTATCCTCTCATAGTCACATTAACACTACACAAGGCTACACATGTATTTAGGACCGATTTGTGTAGCCTTGGGTATAGCTAAGCTAGCCACGTTGATCATAACAGCAGCTATTACACCGTTACAACACCGTTATTACATATTTGTGTGCACTCTGGACAGCTAGATGTCTGGCTTGACAGCTGAAATCTAACGGCAGATCTGATCATAGAGAATCTAGAAGTCTGGTGAAGTTATTACATACATACCCCATGTCGGTGGATAGGCAGGCAGACAGACAGATAGATATAGAGGGGTTGGCTGGTTGATCCTGTCTGGTTGAAGCTAGCTTTGTGTCTCTGATCCTCTTCTCCTCCAGAAGCTCCACTAAGCTGCTGCTCATCAGCGGTGCATCGCTGGAGCTTCAATCCGACATGGCTGCACCCTCCCTGGGCTTAGATAGCCTATTCCTCCCAGGCTGGGATGGACGGATGGTTGGGTGGGTGGATGGTTGGGTGGGTGGATGGTTGGGTGGGTGGGTGGGTGGTGGGTGGAGGTTGGTTGTTTGGGGTTTTGGTTGAGAATTCATCCAGACAGGCGTGTTGGAGCATGCATGGTTGGGCTGGTTTTGGGAAATGAATCCACACACAGACACACAAATAACACCAGCCAGGACTTGATGTTAGCTGACGCTAAGCTTCATTCAAGAGAATGATGATCACTAAGCTATTATAGTAACATAGATCCAGTCCAAATTGTGGCAGATATATAAGAGAAGGAGGCCGTCGTTTTCGGATCAGAAAGGCAGTTGCACGAATCTTCTATTTTTATTCCTTAAAAAGAACAGAAAAAAGTGTTTCCCCCCGTAGAGCTTTGCAGTAGCAGAATCAGCCCAGTGTGATGGTCTGTCAGTCAGATCTACAGGAATCCACTGGATGTGTGTTGTGTTCAGCCTGATGATGATGATGGTGGTGGTGGTGCTACCGATGAGAAGCTGATCTGATGCTCCAATGGTGCGTCTTCATGTTGGATCTCCACCAAACAGCACAGAGTAGATGTTTAACATGCAGCTGCACCGCATCAACACACTCATACAGCCAGAAAACACACTCATACAGCCAGAACACAGTCACTCATCCCGGTCAGTCATCACGAGGCTGCTTGAGGTGACATCCAGGCTGTCTTCTTGGCATCAAGCATCGGGTCATTCTGTGAAGCGGTTCTAACCCTAACCCTACAGAATAATACACATGTCACAACGTGTAGAGACGTTAGGATGAGACTCCATAGTGTTCTTCTTCTCCAGGTAGCGGTACAGAGGGTTCTGAATGGAAGTGTTCCCCGTTCAATCTGGAGTCTCACTGCTCTTCATTCCATTCATTACATCCATTCACCCCTTCAGCCTGACGTCATCACGCTGAAACCTGCCGTCATATCCGGTAAATAATAATAATAATAATAATAATAATAATAATAATAATAATAATAAGGGTAATAATAATAATATTAATAATAATATAACAACAATAATAATAATAATAATGTTAATATTAATAACACAACAACAATAATATAATGTTAATAATAATACTAATAATAATATTAATAGTGTTATTAATAATAATAATAATAATAATAATGGTGTTATTAATAATAATGTGAATAATAAATGACACTAATAATAATAATAATAATAATAATGATACTAATGACGTTAATAATAATGTTAATAATAATACTTCAATTATTAGGCCTATTGTTTTTAAATTATTATTATTATTATTATCACCATTAATAATAATAATAATTCATAGATGCACCATTATTATTTGTATTATTAATAATAATACTAATAACAATTATAAAACCGTTGATATGACACAGCAATTTGTTTAAATACGTGGTTCTCAAAGTGGGGTCCGGGGACCCCCAGGGGTCCTTGAGGGGGTTCCAGGGGGTCCCCAGCTAAATTGGTTAAAAGTGGAATAAAATGTAAACAACACAAATCTTGTATGGGGTCTCTGGCACAAGATCTTTTCAGATGGGGGTCCCTGGACAAATACATTAATCTGGGGGTCCTCCTTGAAAATGTTTGAGAACCGCTGATTTAAAGTAACTACAACACTAGCAGTGGATGAGGACTATTACATTTGGAGTTGGGTTGCCATCTTGTGGACAGTTAATGCTTTTTTTTACATTTGAAAACTTGTGAAATGGAACATTCTGCATAATGACTACTTTCTACTTGTGTGACTTTAAGTACATTTTGATGCCAATACTTTTGTACTTTTACTCTTATAATTCCGGACTTTTTTTACGGTATTTCTACATTGCAGTATTGATACTTTTACTTAAATAAAACATTTGAGTACTTTTTCCACCACTGAGTATGATGAAGTAGGGCATTCATTTACAAAAAGAAAATATAAGAAGTTGAAATATGGAGATACAAGGTTTCTACCCTACAGCAACAATTTCCCATGTCATATCCATGTCACTCTGTAAGATGACAGACAGTGACAGCTGCTAGGTTCAGGCTAAAGCATTTAGCAGGATGCAGGGAATCCACAATGTGAAATAAAATGTATTTGATATCAGAAAAGTGCTTTATTTTAGGTCACAATCAGAGAGGAATGATCCTTGCAAATTGATCAGTTTATGATCAGATACATATGAGCTGAATGAGAACAATAAAATAAGGCCTTTATCAATTATACACTCAATCTGTGCTCACTTTTATTATTATAATAATAATAATAATAATAATAATAATAATAATAATAATAATAATTATTGTTATTATTATTATTATTATTATTGTTATTATTATTTCAGAACAGCACACATACTGCTCATACTGGATGAAGTAAGTATTTTTGCCCATAAAGATGCCACACATGTCTTATTCAAAGTCCACATTTGAAATAATCACTTTCAGAGAAAAATATCAAGATTTCTTGCAAGAGGTCATTTTATTTTAATGACTAAAGTAAAACTAAAGAAATACTAACATAAAAAATAGCTGTTACCAGTAAAAGGCATTATTCAAAAATATTGCTTGAGTAAAAGTGCAAAAGTATTGGCATTAAAAATATACTTAAATTACCAAAGTAAAAATACTCAAATGTTTCTAAAATAATAATAATAATAATTATTCCCTGAGGAACTCTGCTCAACCATATGGGGTTAAAAAAGCAGCAGTGGAGTAGAAGTATATCAGAAAAATTGAAATACAAGTAATCAAGTAACGTTAATGAATGAATTAATGAATTTATTTGGTGATAAACACAAGTAAAGTAAGTCCCACAGAATCGTACTGACTGAAGTACAGTATTTGAGTAAATGTACTCAGTTACTTTCCGCCAGTGGTGTAAACACATGGCAGAATAACGAACCTACATGTTTGGAACGCCTGAGATGAAACTCAGGACGTCTGCGCTTCTATTTCAGTGCTGCAAGAAGTACTCAGATGTTTTACTAGAGTAAAAGTATCAATACTGCAATGCAGAAATACTCTGCTACACATGTAAAATGCCTGTATTTACTTGAGTAAAAGTACTAAAGTATTAGCATCAAAACATACTTGCGGTACGAATAGTAAAAGTACTCAATGATGTCAAAATGTGTCAAACGTTTACAAAAATAGCAGATCTACAAGCTCACAATGCGTTGTGAGCTTGTAGATCAGCTATTTTTAAATTGCCTAGGTACAAAAAAGGGCGTAATTGTATATTTTATTTTATCTAAAAGGAACTCGTAACTATAGCTGTCAAATAATTGTAGTGGAGTGAAAAGGGCAATATTTGCCTCTGAGATGTAGTGGAGAAGATATAAAGTATTGATAAATGGAAATACTAAGTAAAGTAAAAGTACCTCAAAATTGTACTACAAACTTCAGTACAGTATTTAGAGTAAATGCACTTCGTTACTGTCCGCCACTGTTCTATTTACAGATTAACGCTGCTGAGCATGACATGTAATCTTAACCTGCAGAGTGGAACAGAATTTAGAATGTGATCATCGACCCACTGCACCGAAAGCAGGGCTGAGCTGGTCCGAGAGCTTTCTGCGCGCTTCCATCAAAGGTTGGACAACAATGGACGCGTTGTCTGAAGAGTTTCGGAGGTCAGAACACGCAGACACACACATGACCATGTTGACATGCGAAGAAATGACCGAGTTAGAGGAGCCTGCCGTCAGCGACGAGGTCGAGGACCTTCGTAACAGGTAAGGACTGATGCACGGTTGCATCATTTTGTTCATGTTAATGTGGCCCTATTTTGGGCTTTTTTTTAATCAAAAATTGTTCAGCTCTTTTTTATTTATTAAAAAATAACGCAAATGTCAGATCTACAAACTCGCAACGCATCGCATCACGTTGCGAGTTTGTAGATCTGCTATTTTAGCTATTTGTCATATGACAAATAGCAAATAGTGGTTCATCAATAACAAGTGGTGGACAAATGTACTCAACCCAAGTGCTTGAGTCAAAGTATAGAGACTCCTGGTCAAGTACTACTTGACGTGAAAGTTGCTTTGTGCAATTTGTACTTGATAGATAGATAGATAGATGTCCAAAACTGTTACATTTCAGGATCCAAATAAAATAAATAGCAAAAATAGCAAATCTACAAGCTCAAAACATGCCGCAATGCGACAAATTTTGAGCTTGTAGATCAGCTATTTGCTACTTTTGTGTGACACTTTAGTATGGCAAAGTAGGACATTATTTTACCAAAAAACATAAAAATGTAAAATATGGAGATAACAGACAGCAACAATACTATTATGTTCAGTGGCATGAATTCACTGACCTTAGCGGATATAGTTGCTGTTGGACCTCTTATTGTATCTCCATATTTTAACTTTTTTTATTTGTAAATGCCCTACTTGATGATACTACAGTGTCACACAAATATCTGCAAGCTTGTAGATCTGCTATTTTTGCTATGTCTGGATTTTAATCCTGAAAATCAACAGTTTTGGACGTGTTAATATAGCATCACAATAATTTGAACCACTTTAACCTTTTTTACTTTGGGCTATTCAAAAATAGCACATATACAAGCTCATTCAAAGCGCGGCACTCGGTGCCGCTCTATGAGCTTGTAAATCTGCTATTTTTGAACAGCCAAAGACATCGAAAATGACAGAGATGTGTTCCCGGATTGAATGGGTTAATGTATTTGTTTATTTGTTTGTTTGTTTGTTTGTTTGTTTGTTTGTTTATTTGCGTACAGTTTGCGCGAGGCGGTCCACGACGAGGGGGTCCGCCCCAAGATGCAATGCCTCATGATGGACCCCTCCTTCTCCATGGTGACGGTGCAGGGTGAGGACAGCGGCATCGAGTGGGAGACGGGCGCCAGCAGTCGCTCTGCCACGCCCTGGGCTCCAGAACCCGGACCACCCCAGCCCCCCTCCTTAGAAGCGCCCGTATTACGAGCCTCCACGCCACACCACGGGGCCGGCCTGGCGGGCAGGATCATCTTCGTCATGGACGAGGAGCAGATCTCCAGGAGGAAGAAGGCCAAGGAGAGAGCCAGCAGTCCGAAGAAAGTGGTCCTCCTTCCGGAAGATGTGGATGGAGTTTCTGGGAGGCCAGAGTTGGTGGAGGTAATGGCAGCTGGTGTAAAGTGACTAAGTACATTTACTCAAGTACTGTACTTAAGCACAATTTTGATTTACCGGAGTATTTCCAGTTTTCAGTACTTTTACTTCTACTCCACTACATCTCAGAAGCAAATATTGTGCTTTTACTCCACTACAGTTCTTTGAAAACTTTAGTTACTAGTTACTTTTTACACTTTGATTATTATCGCAAAACACACTAACCACTTCAGTCCTATATACATTTCGCCCATTTGAAAATAGCAGATCGGCTATTTTCCAAAGATTTTTTATACATTTTGAAATGGGACATTATGCACAATGAGTACTTTTACTTTGTACTTTAAGTATATTTTGAAACCAATACTAAAATAAAAGTGCGGTGGGGCCGCGCCCTAAGGGCGCGCTCCCACCGCACTTTTGCATTGAATCTGCCAATGCTTTGTCAATGCAAATTTATTTTCTTGGAAAAAATCTGCAAGACCAGGAATCCACGCATTTGCATTGACCTCTGCCCCAGAGGTAAAATAAAAGTGCGGTGGGAGCGCGCCCACCGCACTTTTGCATTGAATCTGCCAATGCTTTGTCAATGCAAATTTATTTTCTTGGAAAAAATCTGCAAGACCAGGAATCCACGCATTTGCATTGACCTCTGCCCCAGAGGTAAAATAAAAGTGCGGTGGGAGCGCGCCCCACCAAGAGTTGGCTGGCCGCTGTTTGCAGAATCTGCCAATGCATTGTCAATGTAAATGTGTGGATTCACGCAAGAGCAGATTTTTCCGCTTGTCGCGCAGACCTTGCGTTTATCTGCTCTCCGCGACTAAGCATAAAACTGCTGGAGGCAGGCGCTGATTTTCCCACTTTCCCACTTGTCCAATCGGGTGAGTCGAAGGCGGACCATCTCAACACTCAGGAAACACCATGGTGCTCAAGGCTCAAGGCAGCAGGCGATGCGGGCTACGGGGAGGGTCGTGAAAGTGAGTGACAGGCGCGACACTCCCGTTTTTTTCGAATCCGCTGGCTGCAAAAAACTGTGGCCGTGCACAACCTGCGTTTAACAGCGGCCAGCCAACTCTTGGTGGGAGCGCGCCCTTAGGGCGCGCTCCCACCGCGAGTGTCGCGCCTGTCACTCACTTTCAGGACCCTCCCCGCAGCCCGCACTGCCCACTGCCTGCTGCCTTGAGCACCATGTTGCTTCCTGAGTCTTGAGACGGTCCGCCTTCGACTCACCCGATTGGACAGAGGGAGAAAATCAGCGCCTGCCTCCAGCAGTTTTATGCTTAGTCGCGGAGAGCAGATAAACGCAAGGTCTGCGCGAGAGGCGGAAAAATCTGCTCTTGCGTGAATCAACGCATTTGCATTGACAATGCATTGGCAGATTCTGCAAACAGCAGCCAGCCAACTCTTGGTGGGAACGCGCCCTAACAGAGTATTTCTACATTGCAGTATTGATACTTTTACTTAAGTAAAACATGTGAGTACTTTTTCCACCACTGTAACAGCAATGACTGCGTTTACATGGACAATATTTATTCATTCAGAATGAAATATTTCCGATCAGAGATTCCAACTTAACTGTTTACATGGACGCTAAATAAAAGTAAACCTTGTTTACATGCCTCAAAGCATTTAATCGGAATATCACTTTTCTGTCAATTTTCCAACCAGAGACCAACCAACCAGAAAGAAACCATCAGAATAAATGTTTACATGCTGATATTTTCCTATTGATCTGAATATCAAAAGGTTTATACCGACCCTCTCAACTCCAATGACGATTCCTTCCGATCAGACCAGAACACAACTCTTTTTCCATTTTTATTCTGATTGAGCTGTCATTCTGAATATCAGTAGATGTTTTAGGGTCCATGTAAACACAGTCATGATACATTCATCTTCCCCAAGGGGATATCCAAAAGCCCTTTGTGCCGCTAGCTATGAAGATGTAAAAGGAGGCACACAATGGTCGCTCGGCTCATTCAATAGGCTAATTGCCAGTGGTGGAAAAAGTACTCAATTATTTTACTTAAGTAAAAGTATCAATACTGCAATATAGAAATACTCCAGAATCCAAAATTTACTTGAGTAAAAGTACAAAAGTATTGGCATCAAAATGTACTTAAAGTACTAACATGTTTGAAAATAGCAGATCTACAAGCTCACAACACGTCACGATGCGACACGTTGTGAGTTTGTAGATCGGCTATTTTGAAATAGCCTAGGTATAAAATAGCGCTAAAGAGGTTAATGTATGTTTCTCATAATATCATAATTTATATCTGAAAAGTAACTAAGTTTTCAAATAACTTGGCGACAGAATCTTCCCTCGCAGGGTAAATAAAGGTCTTATGTTATGTTATGCTATGCTATGCTATGCTATGCTATGCTATGCTATGCTATGCTATGCTATGCTATGCTATGGTATGCTATGGGGGTGCTCCTTCCATTCCGACATCTCACTACTCCGACTAGTGGCTTCCGCGTGCGGTTAGGGTAGGGTTAGAAAGACTTCAGTAAATCGCTTCCAGTAAGGGCGTCCTTACTTCAGAAAGCAGGTTTAAGGAATTAATGCATTCACCATCTTGATTTGAAAAAAAGTCTGTTTAGAGTAATTTTGCCTTTATTCAGCAAAGTTTTTTCTAAAGTGGTCTTTTGGTTGTTCTGTGTTCCTAAATCCCTTTGTAGGGTTGAGAGGGCTTTTTTTGGAGAATCCTCTCATCCCTTTGGAGTTACCTATTTATAGAGGGGTACTTTTTCAAGTACCCCCTCCCCTGTGGGTGTGAGGTTCCTAATCACAGGACGGGATTTTTTTTGGAGTACTCTTTCACCTCTGGGTGTGAAGTGCCCTGATTACAGGACTGGACCTTGAAGTCCCATAATACCTCTGTGTGTGCATATCCTGTTAAAGGAATAGGCCTTAAGGTGCCCTCTTATCTCTGGGTGTGAGGTTCTTTGTTCCCTTTATTCTTTGAAGAGGTTTTTTGACCTCTCACCTACTAATTTTAGTGATTACCCCCCTTGGTTTTATCAAGTAATCACCCTCACTGAATTTACATTCCAGATCACCCTTAACCAAGATTAGGGTTAGGGTATAGGTCTTAAACACAAGAGTCTCCACTGACTTTACATTCATAGTCACCCTCTATTGTGGTTATGGTTAGGGTGAAGGTTTAGCTATTCTTTCCTATTTTAACTGGCTAAGTTTTAGGCTTTTAAAAGCTCTAATCCAAACGCCAGGAGGGGAGGTGGTGTTACTTACTGTGCTCTGCACTCACTGCTCAATATTCATTGCTATGGACTAGCTCCTCAGTACTCCCTGTGTCACACGCAGTTTTACAAGATATTGTCACAACCCGAGGGGTTGCTACCCTTTATCAAGTAATTTTCTTCCCAGTGTCAAACGCAGTTCTTCCTGCACAAGCTAAAATCCACAAGTTAGGAGGAGAGGGGGAGCTCAGTATTGACTGCTCAGGACCCACTGCTCAGCACTCACTGCCAGTCCCAGGCTAACCCTGGGGGACCCATACAGTTCAACAGTATACACGTTTTGCTCAGTATTAATACTAACCCAAGTATTAGATCCCTTATAGGGTTTCACTGTGCTCAGTGCTCACTGCCTGTACAATTGCATAGTACTTTTTTCATAGTACTTTCTGGCTAAGTTCTCACTGCTCAATACTGCCTGTCAGTACTTACTGCTTGGTACTCACGTTGGTTCTTTAGGCCCAGGCCCAGGCCCAGGCCTAAAAAACACTGTGGCTCTGGTGATCTCCTCCGTGGTCCTAATTCTTATCTCTCATTTCTGGTTGATAGTTTGGTCTGTACCAAAGCTCAGGTTTCTTCTGGTTTTTAGTTTCCCTGTCATCTGCTTGCTCCTAGCTGGCTCACCTTGGCGACGTTTCAGACGGATAGGGTTAGGGTTAGGGTTAGAAAGACCCTAACCCTAGGGTTAGGTATAGGGTTTGTAACCGTCGGAAAGGCGACATGTCGGAAAGCCGACATGTAACCTATGCTATGCTATGCTATGCTATGCTATGTTATGTTATGTTATGTTATGTTATGTTATGTTATGTTATGTTATGTTATGTTATGTTATGTTATTGTAGGTGTCACTGCCCAACGTGAAGCTTGAAGGAGACGGAGAGCAAGACGAAGCGGCAGATCTTATGGAAGATAAAAATCAACGCTTATTCCGTTTGGTTTCCGAAGGCTCCGAGATCTTGAACATCATGGTTCCCTCAGAATCCAATTTAGCTTCTGTGGACGAGGAGGAGAGCACGGTGATGGTGGACAACCTGTCTTATCTGGAGGAGACCCCTACCACTAAAACCAATGAGGTATACGACGACGACGTGTTCGAGCCCTTCAAAGAAGTGCCGCCGCCCACACAGGCAGTGACATTGTCGCGTGGAAGCGGGACCTTGTCACGTGGAGGCATGATGGGTCCCAACGTGATGGATCCCCCAGGAGCTCCTGTGTCAAGGTTCTTAATTTCGTTTTGACCTCATGTTTTCAATTTCACTATTTTTGGGCGGTGTAGCCGCCCCTATAAGTGGGGTTGGGACACCTCATTAGTACACATTTGCTGTACTGTGATTGGCTCATTAGTACACCCCTAGCTGTACTGTGATTGGCTGACTCTATTGGCTGACTCTATTCAGCACTGTGATTGGCTAGCGAGACACATGATGACATTAATAACCTATAAATAGGACTATGCACTTAAAAAAAAACATTTTTTTTTAAAGTGAGCTTCCATCACTGTGATGACCACTGTGATGACCACTGTGATGACCAATGTTACCACACCGCCCACTTCACACTGGGTGTGATTTTTGGGCGGTGTAGCCGCCCCTATAAGTGGGGTTGGGACACCTCATTAGCTGTATTGTGATTGGCTCATTAGTACACCCCTAGCTGTACTGTGATTGGCTGACTCTATTGGCTGACTCTATTCAGCACTGTGATTGGCTAGCGAGACACATGATGACATTAATAACCTATAAATAGGATTATGCACTTCAAAAAATCCATTTTTTTTAAGTGAGCTTCCATCACTATGATGACCACTGTGATGACCACACCGCCCACTTCACACTGGGTGTGATTTTTTTAAGAAACATATTGTATACTGGCAAAAATTACAACTAAGGACATTTTCTCTATGATTATGGTTAGTTGGTTTTGTAAACACACACACAACACAGTTTCGTTTAGCTAGCTTTTTTGAAAGTTTTTATTTTTCTTGCACTTAACTTAAAAGTTTTAATTCTAGTTTTCGCTATTTTGTTCCTTTTAGTTAACTATAATAACCCTGATCTGTTTCTAGACCCCCTCCTGGCAGAAAAGCAGCCGGCAACGTGGACTACTTTGAGAAGTTCACCCTGATCGACGGCCAGGCTCCAGGAAGCCCAGCCATGGTCACTGAGGGAGCAGAGGAGCAGCAGAGCCTAGAAGCAACGGAGAGTCAAGGTATGTACTGTATAATGAGGCATGCCTTGGGCGCTCGGCTCGTTCAGTTGACTAATTGCTCGGAAATGACAACAGTTGAGTACAGTATGGGGTGGACAAAGTATATACTCCAGTAAATACTCAAGTATTCAAAAGATACAAATTACGGGGTACATTTTCTGAACTTTTCAGAAATGTTCTGACATTTTCAGACATTTTAATAAATACAAAATACAAAATAGCGGATCTAACACATCACGCTGCAATGCCTTTTGAACTATTTTCAATGTATTTGATATAGGGCTAAAGTGGTTAATTCATAATATAGAGAAAGTACAATATTTCTATTTGAAATGTAGCAGAGTGAAAGTCATCAGACAGACAAAAAACTAAAACAAAAAACAAATACTAGGACGACTTCACCCCTTTTTAACCTATCTTCATATAACTGGTCCTCACTAATGCTCATGATATGGTAGGCCTACCATTTTTGTCTACTCACTCAGTGTCTCAGAGGAGGGCTGTGGACAGTTCAGAAGCTTACCAGTGACATCATCAATGGGGAATCCAAGCTAAAAGAAACTGCAGGCTTTTTATTCCTGAAAAGTTAGCATGCTATAATTGAAGCCATTGTTCTGGCGTTAATACAAATCCAAATCAAAAGTTTGAAATCTTCCTCCGAGACACAGTGAGTAGATTATTATTATTATTATTTATTTTTTACCATTTTATCATGAGCATTAGTGAGGACCAATCGTATGAATATTGGTTGAAAATGGGTGAAGTAGTCCTTTAAGTCATTGGTTCTCCAAGTGGGGTCCGTGGACCCCCCAGGTGTCCTTGGGGGGTACCAGGGGGTCCCCAGCAAAATGAGTTAATAAAGCGTCACAATCATTTTAACCCCTTTAAAGCGAACATTTGTAACTAAAATCTTTGCTTCTGGGGGGTCCTTGGAACAACATGTTTTGAGATGGGGGTACGTGGCCAAATACATATCATTTTGGGGGTCCTTGACATGAAAAAGTTTGAGAACCAGTCCTTTAAGTACAGTATTCAACTAAATGTACCTAGTTACTGTCCACCACTGGTAGAGGACACATGCTTACTGCACGTTCTCTTGTATTTCTTTTAATACAAGCTCTGTTGAGACTAGTAGACCAGTGTAGTGTTGTATGTTGTTCATTATTGATGGTGTTTCTCTGAGTGTGATGAAGGCGGTGGTTCTCAAACCTTTACATTACAAGGACCCCCCCCTTAACTGACAGTATATGGAACCGAATGGACCCGGTTCCATGTGTATACTGTCAGAGTTACAGACTTATATGGGTCAATTTAAAACCCCCTCAAGGAACCCTGAGAGTCCCTGGACCCCACTTTAAGAACCACTGATCTAAGGTACTTTTTTTTGCCCGGTAACTGTATCTTACACCAGTGGTTCTCAAACTTTTTCATGTCAAGGACCGCCACAATTATATGTATTTGGCTGCGGACCCCCATCTCAAAGTATTTAGTTCTAGGGACCCCCAGAAGCAAAGATTTGAGTAAAAGAATTTGCTTTAAAATATATATATATTCAAAGATTTGCACACATTTTCATGATTTTTCGAAAATAGCAGATCTACATGCTCATGCCGCGGCACTCGGTGCATAAAGGGGTTAATGATTGTGACGCTTTATTAACACATTTTGCTGGGGACCCCCTGGTACCCCCACAAGGACTCCTGGGGGTCCCCGGACCCCACTTTGAGAACCAATGTCTTACACTGCTGCGTTGCCTTTAGGCAACCAAACTTCCCTCACGGGATCAAACAAAGGTCTCATTTGATCTCACCTTATCTCCTCAAGGTTCTGAAGAAGCGAACCTTCTCAAAGACAGCAACACGTCTCAGACGGCAGCTGTAGAAGACGGAACGTCAGAAATCCTCCCTGGGGACGAACTCGCCAGCGATCATCTGGACGACGTGTTCTATGGTGGCACCAACGCCATACAAAGTCCTCTGGACCGAGAGGACGAAGGCAAGAGAAGACCCCCTCGGTTGTCTTTGAAATCGGCCGGCTCCGCTCTGTTCGGCAGCCAGGAGAACATTCTCACGCCTATATTTTTACCTGAAGGCCCGGCCAAGATCATCGACCAAATCCTGCTGGAGGAGCCCAAAGCCATGGCTTTCATGTACACGGACCTGTACGAGGAGGCCATGGGGAGCAGGAGCAAGGAGGAGGACGCCGAGAGTTTGGCCTCGGAGAAGTCCTTCCACAGCCGGCATTCTGACCGGGAGGCCAGGGGCTACCTGGAGATGTACGTCCTGAAGGACGAGACCCCCGCGCCGGAAGACGAGGACACTCCCACGCTGGACACGGAAGCCGCCGCCCAAGACGACAGCAAAGAGGAAAGAATCCGAATGTTATCCCAGGACTCGTATGATTTTGATGAATGTGAAATAAGTGACACGTTACACACTGAGGAGGAAGTCACAGACTTCCTACGTGCGAGTGACAATTCTTCTCCGTGTGACATCGATCCTTTTCCTCAGTCACGACAAGATGAGAACGACGCGACGTCAAACGCAAAGAGCAAAGCCAGACGCAGGACAAAAGCCTCACAAACGACAGGAAAACCACCACAGATTCCAACAAATCAGCCCATGGACAACGAAACCGCGGGACAGACAGATGAGTTTTACTTGGACGACGACATGACACACGATAAGGTGCCAGCAGTCGATGCGTTCGCGTTGGGAGCGCCCAAGCCGGTTGCTCCTCCAAGGAAGAAGGCAGACTCAGCTCCCAAGACAAGCCTGGACCTCACACCTCTGACACCAGTGGAGGTCGCGGAGGAAGGAGAAGCGGTCGGTGGGAAAGAGCAAAGAGAAGAGGAGAAAGAAATGGCGTCGCCCGTGGAGACGGCCGACGAAGGAGACGATGGAGACGATCTAAAGCAGCGGGCCTCTTCCGGGGTTCCTCGAGCTGAAGACGCTCCACCAGCTCTGAGTACAGAAGCACCAGAAGCGGCAGACAGTGACGCTCAAACGGTCGAGAGGAAGGACAGCAAAACGATGGCGGTGATAATGAGTGACACCGAAACTGCTGAAAGACTAACTGGACATGAAGTGGCGGACATCAAAGCTCAGACACAGGTTGAAGAAGCGGAGAGGCCTGAAGAAACGGAGGCTGGGTTGTCTACAGGAGTGGCGAGGCAATGGCCTCCTGCTGCAGCGACTGAGCCAGCTAAGCAGACGGGACGCTGTGTCATACTGTAGCCGTGTGTGTGTGTGTGTGTGTGTGTGTGTGTGTGTGTGTGTGTGTGTGTGTGTGTGTGTGTGTGTGTGTGTGTGTGTGTGTTGTGCGTGCGTGCGCAGTGGTTAAAGTAACTAAGTACTCAAGTACTGTACTTAAGTACAATTTTGAGGTACCTTACTTTACTGGAGTACTTCCAGTTTTCACTACTTTTTTTCTACTCCACTACATCTCAGAGGCAAATATTAAACTTTTACTCCACTACAATTATTTGACAAGTTTAGTTACTAGTTTCTTTGTGGATTTTGATTATTATTACAAAACTATATTGCCCACTTCAGCCCTATATACACTTCGGTCATTTGAAATTAGCCGGTCTACAAGCTCACAATGTGTCGTGATGCGACACATTGTGAGCTTGTAGATCTGCTATTTTCAAAAGATTTTTTGATACATTTTATACTTATTTGAAAACTCGTGAAACGGGACATTCTGCCTAATGAGTACTTTCTATTTAAAGGTAGGGTAAGTGATTTACTTTTGTTTAAATAAGTATTAAATAGCACTATAGTCTGATAGTACTCATAGAGTGTTTGTTCTGTAAAAGGAGTCTCCCATGTCTCTCCATCTCTTTATTAAACAGAAAATGCATTTTCAGTGCTCTCTCCTGATTGGCTTAAATGTTGTCACCTACTGTACCTGAAAATGTACTATATTCTGTTTACTAAAGAGCTGGAGAGACCCCTGTGACAGAACAAACGCTCTGTAGCAATGATTACTATCAAAATATAGTACTTTAACCTTTTTAACAAAAAAGATATATATATATAGCTGCAAGCAGCGATAACCGGGTCCGAGGCATGATAGGCAAAAAGGATTATTCAACAAAAGCACAATAAGACAGAAACATAATAGATTGAACTTGAGACAAAGCAGCCCATGCAACTAACAAATGAACATTCTCAATAGCTGAGCAGAGTGCTGGTGGCTAGCAATCCAGGGTGTAGGACCTCACTCATGGACACCTCAACCCATGGCCATAGACAGGAATTGAACCCTCAATCTTCTGACTCACAGGCTGACACACTAGTGATTGAGCTAAGGCTTCATCCAGCCTGATGGTGTTGTTGAAGATCATAGACTCTTGCCTTCTGCCATGAACCGAGCCCCTGTTTCACTAACACTAAGATCAGTGGTTCACAAAGCATTTATCAATAGAAAAATGTGATGTCTCCTCTGTACCAAAACTAGTGAAAGTAGCCGATCTACAAGCTCACAAAGCGTTGCTATCCAAAAAGTTGTGAGCTTGTAGATCAACTATTTTCACAAGGAAATAGGGTATACATTGTTTGCCCGGGAGGCAGTTCGTCCCATAGCTCGCGGGGCCATCCCACAGCTGGGCAGCCCCGTAGCCATGGCGACATTCTTTTACACAAAAACGCTAATAAACAGTCTTCTCTGTGGCTGAACATCAGCACTGCAGCAGCTCATGGAATCATACAAGGAAGTACAATGTATAAATAATATAATAAGCAAGAAAGGAAACACGGCTGCAATAAATATAGATCCAGGGAGAAAGCGTGGCAAAGTATTGCCGACAAATTAAATGCACAAGTCGTCCAAATAAATTATACAATTGGAGTAAGATTGGTTTCAGTGATATTTGGAATGACCCTCTAAATTACTGCAAAGTTTCAAACAAATGTGAGTCTGCATGTATGTGCTAGGGGCAGATGAATAATTGTCATAAAACTGCAATATTCATTGCCTCATAAAGCTTAATTTTTTCACGTAGAAAAAAATCCACCCCCATAAATCTGTCGGCATAGGTCCAAAGTACATGTGTAGAACGTTTCGTGCGGATTTCTCAAAAATCCCAGGAGGAGTTTGATTTTAACTGCTTTTCATATAATTCAAAATGGTGGGAGATCTAAAGGTCAGAGGTCATAGGTCAAAGTGCCAAAGTTGTTCGGCATGAGGAGACGCATGTGTGTATCGAAGTTTCATGTCTGTAGGTTAAACAGGGCATGAGTTGTACCTGTTCAAAGTTTGCATTTTCAATTGTGTGCTATAGCGCCACCCTTTGGCCAATGGTTTTGAGTTTCGGGCCTTGGCCGTTTGGCATAGCCCTCAACCATATTGCCGATTTTCGTAAAAGGTGACCACACAGTTAGGCCAGGACAGAAAAAACGGCGGAAGAATAGTGAAAGCCAAGAGATACAAAGAGGCTTCGAGCCTATTATATAGGCCTCGAACCCTCAAAAAACAAAAATATCACTTACCCTCCTTTAAGTACATTTTGATACCAATACTTTTGTACTTTTACTCAATTTTACTATTTTTTTAATTACAGACTTTTACTTGTAACAGAGTACTTCTACATTGCAGTATTGATACTGCAATATACTGTACTCACACTGAAAAAGTGTGAGTACTTTTTCCACCACTATGTGTGTGTGTGTGTGTGTGTGTGTGTGTGTGTGTGTGTGTGTGTGTGTGTGTGTGTGTGTGTGTGTGTGTGTGTGTGTGTGCGAGTGTGTTCCAATGGATCCACTGTAGTTATTAATTCTGTCACAAGCTTGTTTTAACACGTTTCATTGGTTCATTCTTTATAAAACCCACACACACCACTTTCACTTTCAAAATGCTTTCAAAATATCAAAAACAAGTGAGATTGTAGATCCGCTATTTTCGCTACTTTTGCCCGACGCTCTTATAAAGCGAAGTAGGCCTTTAATTTACAAAAACAATAACATTTTTAAAGTTGAAATATGGAGATACAAGGTTTCTGCCTGACAGCAACAGAATACAGCTGTAATATGATGTAGGATGTCTGCTGTATGGATATTTGAAGTGAAAAATGTGACTTGAGCTGAACTTTTACATTTCATGCTAAAAAGAGTGACTGTTCTATAAGTCGTCTGTATTTTTACTCTTCTGTTTTCCCAAGCATACTTGTTAAAGATGGGGTGCCATGATATTTTTCAACCCTAAAACCTGATCATAAGGTATTATTATTATGTAAGGATTTTTTTCAACAAAAAAAAAAAAGTGTACAGAAATGGTTAAAATTATGTTTTTATGTGGACACGCCTCCAGTTCATTAAGTATACCTGGTTCTCACCTTAGCACCTCCTCCACCACCTTAGCACCACCCACCTGTCCTAGTCCCTCCTCCTCCTCATGCCCACACCTGTTGTGTTATGATAATGAGGGGGAGGGTATGGCTTTGTGATGTCACTAAAGCGCTGTTTCTCTATTGGCACGTTTGACCCTCAAGGTTTTCACTCCAGGAAGAAACTCCAAATAGTCAGAGAAGACATAAAACACCATAAAAACACCACCGGGGGGCTTTATGAAGTTCTATCAACCTCATAGACACATGAAAAACAGAAAAAGTGCAAAAACATGGCACCAGCTCTTTAATAACCTCTTCTAAACATTTCTGTTTCTCTGCTTTAATTCACTTTCAAGTGTTGATGAATGCCGTTGTGTTTAAAAAATATATATATACATGAATGATAGACTAATTCAGTGGTTCCCAAACTGGGGGTCCAGGGGGTTCAGCAAATATTTTTGGGGGGTCCCCAGATGATTAGCTTTAATGTGCAACATTGTTTTCTCACTCAACAGTAAACAAACCAACATACAGTGTAAGTGTATACACTGCAGGGTATCTGCACATTTCTACAGTTACAATTGAAAGACTTTTAAGAGCTTTTTAATTCCAAATTGACCAAATTCTCAAATATTATGTAAGAAAGAGGCAAACATTGTGAAAATAGCTGATCTACAAGTAGGTGTAGTTCGGCTATTTTCACAATAATTATCTGTTGAACCGAGTCAAACTAAATGTAATACCAACAATTCCAAGTGCTTGTCGGGGTGGGGGGTCCCCAGTTCAAATATGATTATTTTAGGGGGTCACGGCCTGAAAAGTTTGGGAACCCTTGCCCTTGGACTAATTGAAGAAGTGCACTCAGTCATAAGTGTGAGTATAGAGCATTAAAGACAAGTCTAGTTACTGCTGTGTGAACCAGGAGCAAGTGTGTGTAGCAGTTTGTGACGCTACAGTTGATCTTCAGTTTATAAATAACCTTCTCAACCTGACACCATTTCTGAACCAGCAGTCTTGCACATCCCCAGTGTTGGGTAAGCTACTCAGGAAGAGTAATTCGTTACTAGTTACCAGTGGTGGAAAAAGTACTCAAATGTTTTACTTAAGTAAAAGTATCAATACTGCAATATAGAAATACTCTGTTCAATTCAATTCAATTCAATTCAATTCAATTCAATTCAATTCAATTCAATTCAATTCAATTCAATTCAATTCAATTCAATTCAATTCAATTCAATTCAATTTGATTAAAGTGTCAAATCACAACAAGTTGTCTCAAGACACTTTACATGTAGAGCAGAGACCCGACAGTCCCACCCTGAGCAAGCAATTTTGCGACAGTGGCAACGAAAAACTCCCTCTTAACTGGAAGAAACGTCAGGCAGACCCTAGGAAAGAAGAGAGACAGAGAGAGAGACAGAGGAGAGACAGAGAGAGAGATACATGTGGTAGTAATAACAATAGTAGCAAATATAATGGTGTAAGATAGTATATGATAATATAATATAGCACAACAATAATGTTTATACAGTATATAGTGGTATAATATAAGAATGTTAAGATAATATACAGTGTAGTGGTATAGTGTAATGTAGTAGAAATCCACGGTCGTGCTCCATGGAGAGGCCCGGTCCGCAGTCACACTCTTGATCTGCAGCTGGGGGTCCGTAATAGCAGTCCATGGAACTGCAAAGTGGGAGATAAAAGAAACTCTGTGGAGCGGGTCCCCGGATGTGAAATTAGTGGCAGGCCTTACTGATGAGTCCGTACAGTGTTAATTAAAATTGCACCAGTGGGACACAAACCCACACAACCAAAGGAAGGAGGAGAGAAGAGAGGACGGGAGGAAAGAGGGAGGGGATGTAAGGAAGAGGGGCGGGGAAGGAGGGAAGTGGGGAGGGAAAGGGAGAGAGGATGACTATAGGTGACTGAGTACTGAGAAACACTATACAATTATAACTCACAATGTAGGCATTTCGCAGATGCTTTTAATCCAGAGCGACGTACACACTGTAGGATATTTGGTCCGATTATGCTGTCGGGGGACCTTTTTTGGGTCTCGCCGACAAACCCCCCGATCTGACGCAGATCGGGCTGTGATCGCAGAGGTTTTGGTCGCTGTGTGTGAAAGGCTCTGCGATAGGATCCGGCCACGATAATTACGCTCGGTGATGCCTTCCCGAGTGTTTCTAGATATCTAGCAGGTTTGATATTCGGCTCTGTCGCCGACTGGACATCATAAGGTATCATGCAGAATGAACCCATAGCTGAGTGGTTAGTGAGCCCGCCTAGGGAACCAGCTGGCCCTGGTTGCCCCAGGTTCGATTCCAGGCTATCCCAGCATATGTGCCGATGATATGAAATTTGTCCCTGAGCAAGACTCTTAACCCCAATTGCTCACAGGTTCTCATTGGAAACAAGACCGCAAGGACTTTCATGAACGACCTGTTAAAAGGAATTATCCTTTATCCTAACGGGGATGGGATGACTCTGCGAATAGATCAGCGCTGCAGCCAATGAGAGCACACAGCCACCGTGGCTGGGGGGGGGGGGGGCTGTTTAATTGAGACTATTGCACAGAGATAGAGAGAGCGAGAGAGAGAGAGACTGAGACTCTCTCTGTGTGTGTTTGTGTGTGTGTGTGTATGTATGTGTGTGTGACGGTGACGGTGTGTCTGTGAGTGTTGCCAGATTTCGCGAGAGAAATAAGCAACCAGGTCTATGAAAACAAGCCCAACAAAAGCAACTATAGGCCACATGAGAACTTTAAACCTATATAGAAATACATTGGATGTTTGAAAATAGCCGATCTACAAGCTCACAACGCGTCACAGCTACTTTCAAAGAAAAACCTTGAGAAAATGTGAAAATTGGGGAATATTTTCCAAATCCACACATCTTGTATGGGGGTCTATGGCACAACATATTTTCAGAAGGGGGGGGGGTCTGCGGACAAATATATAATATGTTATATGTTGTTTAAACCACTGGTTTAAACAACATTAGGAAACAAGGCCAAATAAGCAACTACACAAAAAAGCCCATTAAACGCAATATTTACAA
Organism: Gymnoscopelus braueri; assembly: GCF_963280865.1. Classification (NCBI taxonomy): domain Eukaryota; kingdom Metazoa; phylum Chordata; class Actinopteri; order Myctophiformes; family Myctophidae; genus Gymnoscopelus; species Gymnoscopelus braueri. Next base: position 164,947 of record NC_137624.1, on the reverse strand, counting down.
GCAACTCTACAGAAAAACAAGCCAAAAGTCGCTTATAAAAAGCTGACATGGCAACACTGTTTCTGAGTTGCATTGCACACTTTAAGCTGGTTGACTTGTTTCAGAGAGAGAGAGAGAGAGAGAGAGAGAGAGAGAGAGAGACATACAGAGAAATAGAGAATTAATTATTTAATGTCAATCAATAGCGTCCTGTCTCGGTCTCGCGCATATCACGGGAGCCGTGCGCGTTTTCATGAGATGTCGGTTAAAATGAATTTGAATAATCACAAATGTATGTATCGGTCTGGATAGCATCCTAGTGAACTATCCCACAGTGTGTGATCCCTTGTCTGCGATCAATCTATACCAGGGGTGGGCAACTTTGGAGATGGTGAGGGCCACTAAATGTCCACACTCACTCTGGGGGGCTGCATTGTTTATCGGCACTCTCGCCAGTAGTACCCCATTACTCAAAAAGCCCATAATAGTCACATTATGTGATAAATAAGGGATAGTAACAATTATTATTCGTTGTAACTTTGTTTTTATTTAGCATTTAGTAATGCTTCTATCAACTTACTACAGCTGTACTGCTAAACAAAACTTCACATTCCTGAGTATGCCTTTCAGAGTATTGCTGTAACCTTGGCTTAAAAATATACAAAAATAAAAACACTAGAATTATAATTAATAAGGCTTCTATTAAAATAAACGAGGTGGACTGTTGTAATTAAATGGTTCATGGAAAGTTGCATGTTTGGAACAGCTGAAGGCAATAGTTCACCATTTCGGATATGTTTAGATTACTTAGTTTTTCTTTGTGATTTCAAAAGTGCAAAAAAAGGATAAAATTGAGTGACGGTGCGGGCTGCATGCGGCCTGCGGGCCGCCAGTTGCCCATCCCTGATGATATATGACTGCCGATTTCAAGAAATAGTCTCCTGCAGTGTGAAATGCTTAACGATCAAATGACTCCCAGACCACTATAAAAGTCCTACAGTGTGTTCCTGCCCTTACAGTAAGCAAGGACATCATAATACATCATATTACATCAATAATACAGCAAATGCATAATAGATGTAGTAATCCAATAACAAAGCAGTACACAAGCAAAAAAATAGTCAACAATAACTAATACTTACGTAAACCAAGAACCTAACATCAGCCTGTACATTGAAACTATACACACTATGGGATGCCAGGTCAACAATGACCTGGCATCTGTCTACACATCTATACACTTTGGCTATAGGCTTTATCATAGAGAAAGGTTTTTAATCTAGTCTTAAATATACAGAGTGTGTCTGCTTCACGGACTGAGACTGGGAGAAGGTTCCACAGCTGAGGTGCCTGAAATGTAAATGCTCTGCCGCCTGTTCTAACCTTTTCGGGGTTTCCTGGCACCTTAAGCATGTTTGCATACTGTGAACGCAATGGTGTTCTGGCTGGTTCATAAGGCTCGATGAGTTCTTTGAGAATCACTGGTGCCTGTCCATTGCGAGCCTTGTAGGTGAGGAGGAGAACCTTGAACTCTACTTCTGTATTTAACTGGGAGCCAGTGCAAAGAGGCCAGTGAAGGAGTGATATGATCTCTTCTTCTGGTTCCTGTCAGTATGCGCGCAGCATGGACTAGCTGCAGGCTGCATAGGGACTTACTTGGGCAGCCTGATAATAAAGAGTTGCAATAGTCCGTTACAAGTAAAAATCCGGAATTCAAAATGTACTTAACACATCGGGTGCCAAACACGGTTCAAACCGTGTTTTCACAGAGTAGCGCTTTGGTGCAGAGCACGGTTCAAACCGCGTTTTAAGTTTTTTCGTTTTTTTGGTTTTGTCTACCAGCTAGCGCAGCTCTGGAATCACCCATGAACACTCTAAGAAGTAAGCGACAGACGGATCACCGTGGCAAAAAATCTGTCTCCCATCCGCTTCCATTCTATCTCCTTGCTAAAAACCTCTGTATCTCCTTAACTTTTTACAGTGGGCAAAACAAGTCATTCTCGATGCGCGATTGCTCCGCAATGGTGACTCGCGTGAGAAATGTTGTTGTTCCAGGCGTTAGCCAGGACCATCCATCGTCGTCCATGCATGCATTGTTTACGTGCGTGTGCTCACCATGGAGTCTACAGCTCTAAACAGTGCAGCATTGCAAACGGTGAGATTTATGGCACTCAACGTAAACTGTTTTAATAAACCTCTGGCACCCATTGTGTTAAGTAAAAGAACAAAAGTATTGGCATCAAAATGTACTTTAAGTACCAAAAGTAAAAGTAATCATATGCAGAATGTCCCATTTCAAGTTTTACAAAATATTTAGAAAATAGCAGATCTACAAACTCACAATGCGTCACATCGCGACATATTGCGAGCTTGTAGATCGGTTATTTTCATATGGCCAAAATGTATATAGGGCTGAAGTGGTTAATATATGTGATAGAGTTAATCTCTTATCTTGATTGATCCTAATTTGTCTAGGGTCCATTAACCTGGTTAAAATATCCTATTAATAATGATGTTATATGAGCCTAATCAAGTCATGTTAAATGTACTCTGTACTCTTATTCTCTGTGTCTATGCAAGCCAAGGTCAAACTAGCTGCAGGCTTTTTCTGTGGCTATCTATGTTTTGAGAACACTATATCGGTGTTCTTTTCCACACTAATCCTTTCTTCAGTGTCACCAAATCACCACTGACCAGTGACAGGTCAGCCGATGTCAACGTGTTGACCCAGACATGGGGACGCTGTTTTTCCAAAGATAAACTGTCACACCATCTTCATCATCTACCATCATCATCCTCATCTGACGACGACGTAATCATCGCTCTCATCCAATCCAAGAAGTCCACCTTCGCCCGGAACCTCATCTATGTCACATCCTATGATGTCATATGTTTATGTTACTGGACGCTGTTAAAGTCCAGTGCTTTCTCTGTCCAACCCGAGAGAGACGCCGACCGATGATGCCTATACCTGTGACACTGTAACCTTCCTTCTCTCTGATCTGAATACAAAGATGTTTCATTATACCCATGGCTGCCTGTTCTGAGTCTGGTTTTTCCTTTATCGCCTCGTTATGAAAGTATCTGTACTTTGTGTGGGTCATGGGGAAAAACAACTCTAATAATATGTTTTGTAATAATAATCAAAATCTACAAAGTAACTAGTAACTGAAGTTTCCAAATATTTGTGGTGGAGTAAAAGTACAATATTTGCCTCTGAGATGTAGTGGAGTAGATATAAAAGTACTGAAAACTGGAAATACTCCAGTAAAGTAAAAGTACCTCAACATTGTACTTAAGTACAGTACATGTACTTCACGTGCAAAGTTCAGACCAGCATTATATTGATTAATCTTAGTTAGGTTGACGTGTGCATGAAATACATATTGGGCAATTAAGAGAGAGGTTAAATAATATTTAACCTCTATGATGGTGAATCCTGGAGCCATTGATTTTCTTTGCTCGGCACACCACTAAGTATTGTAATGGCAGCTTTTATATGTTACTTTATGTAAAATAAACAGATCAGGAAGATGCAGGACTCAGTTGTCAGGAACCAAACTCCATGTTTATTGTAGATCTCATCACAGCAGAGAGAGACTAGTGTCTCCCTCCAGGGCTTCCCCCATCCCTCCCCAACACCAATGTCTTCCACATATTTATACTGGCAGGATGGTACACAGAGGTATAACAACAGATGGTCATTCCTTACATGGGCTCTATTCTATAACTGACTCACCCAGAGTCAGTATGTTTGAAATAGGTTTGCATGAGTCGACTGTTTGTAAAGGGAGATGAGTTTAACAAGGAAGAACAGGTGATGATTGTTGCATCTACTAATACATTCAATTAATCAATACCACAATGACTGTTATATGAATTTTATCCACTACATTCCAGCCCTTAGGGCATAAATATAAAGTATTTATGTCCTATAAAAATAGAGAAAATTCATAGAATGACAGGACATAATGCTAATTCAATGGGATACAATCATGTACAAATATTCAAAACAAAACTGTATTGTTAGATACACGTGTGATGGCAGTGACAAGCAAGCATTGCGCATATGCTACTGGTCACTTATCCTCAAACAGTGTATTCAACAATTCTACAGTAATGGTTACAGAGAAAATCAACACCAATAACCATTTTTTTCCCCCCACACTTCACTTCTCATGTATTTAAAAATCATAGGACCTTTTGGCATACTGTATCTTTGATAATGCTATGCTCTTTGACATTTGTTAAACAACTGATGCAGCTTGTAGATTTATACAATGTTTTGGAAATGTTATATCTGATCTGCAGCTTGTAGATCTGCCATTTTTGGGAAAGATTGCAATTGCTTCTTTTAAATACTATTATGGTGGTGTAGTTCCACACTACAAACCTCATAGCTTTATTGTATTACCTATTTAGTAGCTAGTTAAGACCCAAATGTACCCATCAGGTCAGGTAATTGATCCTTTGAAAAATAGAACTATCTCGGCCTGTCACCGGTCTCTGTTTTAGACTCCATATGATCTTGTTGACATAAAAGTCCTCAATCGAAAATTTATTTAATTTAATACAATTTAAATAAAAATGTTCCCTTACCCCCCAAAGTTTGTAAGTAACTTTCAGGAAATAATGGACTGACCAATGGTCAAATAATGGTCGTAAATGTTCCCTGACCCCCCATAGTTTGTGAGTACTTTCATAGAATAATGGACTGACCAATGGTTCTGCAGAAACCATCGGCCGGACCCATAATCCGGAAAGCTGCACACAAACCTTTTGCTATACAGTAAAATGTAATACTCAACCGAGGTACAGTTTAACCTGTCTTTATACTATCTCCATCAATCACTGAAAAATTGCTGTAACAATTTGCTTGATAACCATAAGTTCTAGCCTACGGATTATTATTACATTTTTTAGTTATTTTATTTGAAATTATATCAACACGTGGAATTTGCTACCGAATGGATTTTTCATCACGTATGGCATTATCAACACAGCATGGAATTTTCTTCACTCGGGCATTTTCACTATATGGAATAAAAAATATAGAATTATGTAAAATTTCTTGCCACATGGGAATTTGTCTACACGTGTGTTTATTTTAATCCGAGTTTTACTTAACATTCATCTAGCAAGAGCAGAATAAGTGGACTGGAGACAAATAAAATCTGTTTTAACTTTCTTGTAAAAAGGCCATCATAAATTACCCGTATCACATTATTGATTTAGCGCCTTGAAACACTACATTTTGAATAATTACTTTGATATATTTTAAAACTCAAATGTATTCCTGTTTCAGTGTTTGGTCTATCTCACTCACACACAGACACACACGGCCCCTATCACCTGCCACCCCCCTTCCCCCCTGTCAGCTATTCTGGGGAGAGGAAAGAAAGTGGGGGAACCAGACTGATAAGTGAACTATTTAGTTCATGTGTGTGGAAATAGATTACAATACTGACTTACTCAAGTTCTATGACATTATTGTCTTTTCTTTTATGCATATTACCCCACCATTAAACAATATTGTTCTTACATTAATTAGTAGAATATCATTCTCAATTTTGGATCGGATTGTACTGCGATTTTTAAGGAAGTACCATTAAACAATATTTTCCTTACATTAATTTAGTAGAATATAAATTTCAATTTTGGCTCGGACTGTACTGCAATTTTTTAAGGAGGTTATCTCAAATACATTTATTTTATCACTCACTATTTTTAGTATGACAATGAATAGAACTTGCAAAGTAAATTAAACCGTTCAGAACATAACTCAGGACATGACCCTCACCCTTTCATGGAGCCTGCTCCGCATGTAGTGAATTGGTGCCTGTTGTATTAACATTGTCACCTGGTCCGTATTGCCATGGAGCCTGTGGAGCCCGATGTGGGGCAAGGCAGTGGATGTGGTCCACCCCGTTCTGGATAGTTGGCCACAGCATTTCCACCTGGCCCATAGGTGCATGGAACAGACCCTGCACCATATTGTTCGTGATCCTGGTCTGGGTGCTGCTGGTGCAGCCATGCCCTCCTTTTGACAGGACACTCCCTCTCCATGTGGTCATCTGAGGCACAGTAATGACATAAGACCGCTATGTCATATGGCTCACTGTTTCCTCCTCTTCTTTGCCTCCATTCACGGCTCCTTTTCTTCCTATGTGACTCCTGATTTGGTTGTTGCCGCTGTTGTTCTCCCTGTGGTGGCTGCCGGTGGTTCTCATAGAACATCAACTGTGCTCTTTCCATTTTCTTCTTCCTCCCGTCTTCTTGTGAGAGCATGTACCTCTCAGCGTGCTGTGCATGTCCCCACACCTCAGTGAGGTTCCGACTTTCCCATCCAATACAGGAAGTCATAACCCGGTTATGGATGGACGGGCGCAAGCCATTGATCACGGCAGTTTTTAACAAGTCACTGTAAGCCGGGTTCTCTAGTGTCACACCACAATGCTTCTGAAAGCAGTCCTCCATTCTATTTCTGTAGGCGTCACAGGTTTCATCAGCCCATTGCTTAGTGCTGTGAATTTTCGGCCAATCAGTGCATACTGGAAAGGCTGCTTTCACCCTGTCAAAAAGACCATCTCGATTCTGCAGCTGTCCAGTGATGATGTCATCTCTTTCTCCAGTCACATCAAAGTTTCCCCTGAGACGTAGCCACCTTAATCCAAAGACTTTGTGAAATACTAATTCCAGCTCTCTTGCCGATGGCTCGTACATCTCAATCAAATCTAACACAGCCTCACACCAGCGTACCACATCAATTCTGGGGTCTGGAAGGTCCTTCACAATGTCATTGAATTCATCAGGTGTCCAGTTTCGCTGAACATGTACTGTTGCAGAGTACGCATCTATCTCTGCTTGCTGTGCCCCAGCCCCCGGACGGGGATGAGGGTTTGGATATGGAATTAATGGGAATAGGTTACTTGGACAGAGCGTCGCTGTGACATCTGGGTGTTCCTTGGGTGTAGTAGCAGTCAGTTGTGTGTCTCTCCTGCAGTTTGGCTCCTTCTGCCTCACATTGTAGTCATCAGGAGAAGTATTGGCTTGTAGATCTGCTAATGTCACCATAGTTCTGTCAAGGTGTTCTCGCAGTAATGTCACTTCTTTCCGTTGGTCGTTGAGTTGTTCTTGATGTAGCGTTGCGGCCCTCTTAGCTTTGTCACGCTGGTCATTGAGTTGTTGTTGCATTCTCTTCGCTTTGTCACGTTGATCTTCCAAGGCCTTCTGTTGGTCGTCGAGTTGTCGCTGCATTTTCTTTCTGCTCGGTTTTGCTCCCATCTTCTTAAGATTCTAAGTGGAGTGTTTGCTATAACAGCAAAGCATCCACCCTGCTCGCAGCGCCAATTGTAATGGCAGCTTTTATATGTTACTTTATGTAAAATAAACAGATCAGGAAGATGCAGGACTCAGTTGTCAGGAACCAAACTCCATGTTTATTGGTAATTGATCCTTTGAAAAATAGAACTATCTCGGCCTGTCACCGGTCTCTGTTTTAGACTCCATATGATCTTGTTGACATAAAAGTCCTCAATCGAAAATTTATTTAATTTAATACAATTTAAATAAAAATGTTCCCTTACCCCCCAAAGTTTGTAAGTAACTTTCAGGAAATAATGGACTGACCAATGGTCAAATAATGGTCGTAAATGTTCCCTGACCCCCCATAGTTTGTGAGTACTTTCATAGAATAATGGACTGACCAATGGTTCTGCAGAAACCATCGGCCGGACCCATGATCCGGAAAGCTGCACACAAACCTTTTGCTATACAGTAAAATGTAATACTCAACCGAGGTACAGTTTAACCTGTCTTTATACTATCTCCATCAATCACTGAAAAATTGCTGTAACAATTTGCTTGATAACCATAAGTTCTAGCCTACGGATTATTATTACATTTTTTAGTTCTTTTATTTGAAATTATATCAACACGTGGAATTTGCTACCGAATGGATTTTTCATCACGTATGGCATTATCAACACAGCATGGAATTTTCTTCACTCGGGCATTTTCACTATATGGAATAAAAAATATAGAATTATGTAAAATTTCTTGACACATGGGAATTTGTCTACACGTGTGTTTATTTTAATCCGAGTTTTACTTAACATTCATCTAGCAAGAGCAGAATAAGTGGACTGGAGACAAATAAAATCTGTTTTAACTTCCTTGTAAAAAGGCCATCATAAATTACCCGTATCACATTATTGATTTAGCGCCTTGAAACACTACATTTTGAATAATTACTTTGATATATTTTAAAACTCAAATGTATTCCTGTTTCAGTGTTTGGTCTATCTCACTCACACACAGACACACACGGCCCCTATCACCTGCCACCCCCCTTCCCCCCTGTCAGCTATTCTGGGGAGAGGAAAGAAAGTGGGGGAACCAGACTGATAAGTGAACTATTTAGTTCATGTGTGTGGAAATAGATTACAATACTGACTTACTCAAGTTCTATGACATTATTGTCTTTTCTTTTATGCATATTACCCCACCATTAAACAATATTGTTCTTACATTAATTAGTAGAATATCATTCTCAATTTTGGATCGGATTGTACTGCGATTTTTAAGGAAGTACCATTAAACAATATTTTCCTTACATTAATTTAGTAGAATATAAATTTCAATTTTGGCTCGGACTGTACTGCAATTTTTTAAGGAGGTTATCTCAAATACATTTATTTTATCACTCACTATTTTTAGTATGACAATGAATAGAACTTGCAAAGTAAATTAAACCGTTCAGAACATAACTCAGGACATGACCCTCACCCTTTCATGGAGCCTGCTCCGCATGTAGTGAATTGGTGCCTGTTGTATTAACATTGTCACCTGGTCCGTATTGCCATGGAGCCTGTGGAGCCCGATGTGGGGCAAGGCAGTGGATGTGGTCCACCCCGTTCTGGATAGTTGGCCACAGCATTTCCACCTGGCCCATAGGTGCATGGAACAGACCCTGCACCATATTGTTCGTGATCCTGGTCTGGGTGCTGCTGGTGCAGCCATGCCCTCCTTTTGACAGGACACTCCCTCTCCATGTGGTCATCTGAGGCACAGTAATGACATAAGACCGCTATGTCATATGGCTCACTGTTTCCTCCTCTTCTTTGCCTCCATTCACGGCTCCTTTTCTTCCTATGTGACTCCTGATTTGGTTGTTGCCGCTGTTGTTCTCCCTGTGGTGGCTGCCGGTGGTTCTCATAGAACATCAACTGTGCTCTTTCCATTTTCTTCTTCCTCCCGTCTTCTTGTGAGAGCATGTACCTCTCAGCGTGCTGTGCATGTCCCCACACCTCAGTGAGGTTCCGACTTTCCCATCCAATACAGGAAGTCATAACCCGGTTATGGATGGACGGGCGCAAGCCATTGATCACGGCAGTTTTTAACAAGTCACTGTAAGCCGGGTTCTCTAGTGTCACACCACAATGCTTCTGAAAGCAGTCCTCCATTCTATTTCTGTAGGCGTCACAGGTTTCATCAGCCCATTGCTTAGTGCTGTGAATTTTCGGCCAATCAGTGCATACTGGAAAGGCTGCTTTCACCCTGTCAAAAAGACCATCTCGATTCTGCAGCTGTCCAGTGATGATGTCATCTCTTTCTCCAGTCACATCAAAGTTTCCCCTGAGACGTAGCCACCTTAATCCAAAGACTTTGTGAAATACTAATTCCAGCTCTCTTGCCGATGGCTCGTACATCTCAATCAAATCTAACACAGCCTCACACCAGCGTACCACATCAATTCTGGGGTCTGGAAGGTCCTTCACAATGTCATTGAATTCATCAGGTGTCCAGTTTCGCTGAACATGTACTGTTGCAGAGTACGCATCTATCTCTGCTTGCTGTGCCCCAGCCCCCGGACGGGGATGAGGGTTTGGATATGGAATTAATGGGAATAGGTTACTTGGACAGAGCGTCGCTGTGACATCTGGGTGTTCCTTGGGTGTAGTAGCAGTCAGTTGTGTGTCTCTCCTGCAGTTTGGCTCCTTCTGCCTCACATTGTAGTCATCAGGAGAAGTATTGGCTTGTAGATCTGCTAATGTCACCATAGTTCTGTCAAGGTGTTCTCGCAGTAATGTCACTTCTTTCCGTTGGTCGTTGAGTTGTTCTTGATGTAGCGTTGCGGCCCTCTTAGCTTTGTCACGCTGGTCATTGAGTTGTTGTTGCATTCTCTTCGCTTTGTCACGTTGATCTTCCAAGGCCTTCTGTTGGTCGTCGAGTTGTCGCTGCATTTTCTTTCTGCTCGGTTTTGCTCCCATCTTCTTAAGATTCTAAGTGGAGTGTTTGCTATAACAGCAAAGCATCCACCCTGCTCGCAGCGCCAATTGTAATGGCAGCTTTTATATGTTACTTTATGTAAAATAAACAGATCAGGACTCAGTTGTCAGGAACCAAACTCCATGTTTATTGTAGATCTCATCACAGCAGAGAGAGACTAGTGTCTCCCTCCAGGGCTTCCCCCATCCCTCCCCAACACCAATGTCTTCCACATATTTATACTGGCAGGATGGTACACAGAGGTATAACAACAGATGGTCATTCCTTACATGGGCTCTATTCTATAACTGACTCACCCAGAGTCAGTATGTTTGAAATAGGTTTGCATGAGTCGACTGTTTGTAAAGGGAGATGGAAGAACAGGTGATGATTGTTGCATCTACTAATACATTCAATTAATCAATACCACAATGACTGTTATATGAATTTTATCCACTACAGTATAAATCAGGCACAACTCCAAATCTAACCCCTAAACCTAACCTTTAAATGTCTAATCCTAATCCTAACCCCAACCTGAAACTGTTCCTAGTTGTAAACCTAACTCTAAAAGCCTTTTTTTTTTTTTTTTTTTTATTATCATAAAACAACAATTTATCTTGTGAGTAATATTTATTTATTTCCACATAAACAGAAGTAGGCCTACAAGAACGCCTTGTACAAAGGACATAAGCACTGCCAGTGCAGTCAGACAATAAGTAAACAGCCAGTTACAATGTGCCTAGACGGCAGAACAGTGTTACATACAATATAATTCAAATACTCAGCCACAGCAAACATCAATCATGGATAAAGCTAACGCCTCCTCCACATTGATCGCTTCCCATAGCTGATACTGAGCACTGCAGTACCTTGCTAACTGTTGGCCCTCCTTTTGGAGAGGCCTGCTATTCGAAAGACCCTCAAAGTCAACTTGTGCACGTGCCCCAAGTTACCACATAAAAAAACTAAAAAACTAAACTTTTATATCTGTAGCCTAGCTGTGAGATTGTCTGCTCCAGGTGTTGAAATGTTAGCACACACACACACACACACAGACACACAGTCCCCACAACAAAATTTACGATTCTGTGCCTATCGGTACATAACTCAAACGGCGCTGAGTAGGCACAAGGGAATGTCGCAACGTTCGGGACGGCAACTCGCTCGCTTTAGCTCGCTCGGTGGCCCCTTACGCGGCGACAATTCCCTTGAGACTGCGCGCCTCCGAAATGGTTTTGTCACAAAGGGAGAGATGTACATATGCACGGAATTTCAGGGTTTCTAGGCGACTATGCACGGAATGACGTGCACTGGATCCGTGCAATGTATACTAATTCTCTGGCGATCGGGTTGCACACACACACACACACACACACACACACACACACACACACACACACACACACACACACACACACACACACACACACACACACACACACACACACACACACACACACACACACACACACACACACACACACACACACACACACACGTTTCTGAAGGTGGGAAGATCGGCAGATAACTGTGGCACAGTGATGGAAACTGTTTTCAGCTGAACTTAGAGACTGGAAAAAGCCCCATGCAACACAGCAGAGAAATGACTCAAAACATCCTGTTTACAAGTTTACACCACTTTTTAAAAACACATTTTACATCAACACTAATAATACAAATTTTACACCAACACTAATAATACTAATGTTACATGATAATATTGATAATAATGATACTATCCATTCATCCATCTTCAACCGCTTTTCCGGAATCGGATCACAGGTAACAGAGAAAGCCAGACTACTAGATGCCCAAACCACCTAAGCTGGCTCCTTTCCAAGTGAAGGAGCAGCAGTTCTACTCCGAGGAGTTTAAGTATCTTGGAGTCTTGTTCACAAGTGAGGGGAGGACGGAGCAAGAGATTAGCCGAAGAATCGGAGCAGCAGGAGCGGCATTGCAGTCGCTTCACCGCACTGTGTGACAAAAAGAGAGCTGAGCAGATGAGGAGACGGGAAAAGAGGTGACAGAAATATAGTCTGTCACACACACACACACACACACACACACACACACACACACACACACCGACGGTGGACATCACAAACATAACATGTGGACTTGGGAGCCGGTGAATCTTTATGAAACAAAAACTTTGCAGATAGAAAGAGGATAATTCAAGCTTTCCGTACAGCTGCCATGTTGGTGAGTTTAACGTCGTTTAATACAATCAGATAGGACTTTTCTGTTTGGATGTATGGGCTGTCAAAGCCAGAAAGTAGTTTTTTGCCACTCAGTAGGCGTTCCCGCATAACTTCTGGGTACGATGATGTCACGCGTATAGCCTCTATTGTCATGGCAGACCCCTGAATAGTGTTTGTGGGAAGTTTGGTATGAATTTGAAGCAACAGTGTGCTTGTGGTTCAGGGGGCCCTAACGTGACCCCTGCACATGTGACCCCTGAACAGTGTTTGTGTCAAGTTTGGTGTAGATTGGGGTAACAGTGTGCTTTGGGCCCCCAGGGGCCCCTGACGTGGCTACTGGTCTTGGACCTGTGGCACCTGGTGTGGCTATTCTGATGGCCAACAGTATTTGTACCAAGCTTGGTGTGGATTGGAGCAACAGTACACCTCACATGACATGACTTTCTGTCAATAAATTCCGTGCAGGTGATTATTTTTCAAATTGTCAGAGTTTGGAATCATTCGTTTTCAATAACACAACGTCCTGCTGCCTCCTGCATTATGTGCAGTCGGTCCATCGGTCGACCTCAGACGCTGCTAAAAGCAAAAGAAAAAAGGCGGGCTTGACTTAATGTGTGATGTAAGATTATTCCAAAGTTGAGGGGTAGCAACATAAAGGCCCGCTCACGAAATGTATAAAAAAATGTATTAAAAAAATTCAAAAGAAAATGTATTTTTTTTTTTACAGGTGAAGTCTAAGCATGTCCAGCTTACAAATGATCCTAAACAATCACAAAAGCATTTAAGAGTTAAATTAAGGCAGTGGGGTAATACTTCATTCACACACCACACTCGGTGCACGCGCACACACACACACACACACACACACACACACACACACACACACACACACACACACACACACACACACACACGCTTGTGTACAGGCGTACAAAATAAAGAGAGATACAGAAAGGGTGTCAAGAGCATTACCTTTAATTATTCAGTACTTTCAATGCACACTTATTTTCTTACAAATAAATTATTATTATTATTATAATTTTTTTGAATTACAAAAACAGCTTGTGCAGTATGTAAACTATTAATGATAGCTATTGTTTTACATAATAGCATTTGCTTGTGTTCACCTTGCAGTAATTATGCACTGGCCCTTTAAGACACAACAACCAGTGTAGTAGCACCTCATTTTTGTATTATGGAAATATGAAAAATTACAATTGGTATATAATTATTTGGAAAAGCATTTGAAATCGTCATTTTAAAAAACATTGTTACAAAGCAAATACATTCTACAACATAATTTGATATTGTTGACATAATAATACATTCAAATGAATACTGTAGCGCTTGTGCATATTATGACCTAACAGTAAGTCAAGTGATCAGACGGAAATATGATTTTTCACATGTCATCTAAGAGACTCCCTTTCTCCTGTAAGCACGATACACTTTACACCATTTACCGTTTGACATGTAGATTAAGTTGTTATGCGCTTAATGCTTAAAACATATACTGGGGTCCTCCAGGGGGTCTATTCTTGGTCCCCTTCTTCGCTTCCCTCTACACCACACCTCTTTGCCGTAAAACAGCAGATTTACAAGCTCACAGCGCATCACAATAAGACGCGTTGTGAGCTCGTAGATGTGCCATGTTCGCAGAATGTTCGAACATTATGACATGCCCAGAATAGGGGCACTAAAGGTCAATCTTAACTTATACACTGTGGCAAAAGTCTATTGGCAAGTCTAGTGGTGGATAATAGCCTAATATACCCCATTACAATATTTGATGCTATTACCATGATACTGATGTAACAATACTGGCTTCAATAAAAAGAAAAAGAAAAAGAGAATTGACTCACTTCGTGAGCTCATAGGCTACTTTGTGATTAACAGTCTTTTACCTAATGAGTCCATAACTTCTCCCAGCACTGCTCAGATGTGTATATGGGTCCTCGTGCTACTAAACAATACATATTGTATCATGACGGATACCCTAGATGGCTTCTACACAAGAATGCTACTAATGGCACTAGGTGTCATCGCATGGGTCACAGACAAGGTCAGAGAGAGAAGGATCAGGCTGGCAGAGCACTGCGTCAGGCACCCAGAACTGGTGGTGAGCAAACTCACACTATGGGAGTCAATACAAGGCACAGCTAGGAGGGGAAGAGCACCACCTATGTAGACACACTGCGGTGTGTCTACAAAATATTCTAATTAAATGTTGCTTAGACAGCAGCTAGATTCATTGTTTACCTAGTATCCTATGGTGTTCAAATGTACAGCATGTTGTTTAGATAGCATGTTGTTCAGACAGATGCTAGGTTCATTGTTTACCTGGTATCCTATAGTTTCTTCGCGCCACTACACTGTCTCTCTGCACTCTACTCATGTGACTATTTACCTTGTTGTTTATTGACTAGAGTTAATGTTTACTCTGTTTATTCTGATCTCACACTTGTAAGTTTCTCTGGATACGAGCTAATTATGATTGCAATAGGCTCTATGCACAGCAGCCATATTGGAAAGAAATTGGGCCTCTTCCTTACTTCCTTCTACCAATGATACTAATTAACACATCGGGTGCCGGAGGTTTTTTAAAACTGGGTACATCCAGTGCCCGCGTTTCTTACCGTTTACGGCGGTGTTGCCTCCACGAGGACCCGGATGTAAACAAAGGGCGATGGTCGAGGGTCCCGTCTAACGACTGGAACAATAATATTTCTAGCGTGATCTGCCATTGCGAGTGATCGCGCGTCGAAAATGGTTTGTTTTCACCACGGTAAAAAGATATGGAGATATGGACCTTTTTCTCAAGATCCTATCATTGGAGTGGACGGAAGTGACGTTTTTGGACTGGATTCACATCCGTCCACTCCATTTTACAGGGTCCTAGGATCATTCCTAAGTTGCGTGAGAGCGCCCATTGTGGAAAATAACAAACAAACAAAAAAAACACCTATGGCACTCGACGGTTGTATTAAAAAAAACTTCTACAGCCGTTTTTGGCACTCAATGTGTTACGGCTCTGTTCCAATTAGTGTAGCACAGTGGACCCCCATAACTCTGAGAGTGGACAAATGGAACCAAATGGACGCTTACGGGTCCATTTGGTTCCATTTGTACACTCTCAGAGTTACACACCCGTAAATGGCCATTTGAAACCCCCTCAAGGAGGAACCATGAGGGTCCCTGGACCACACTTTGAGACCCACTGGTGTAGCAGAGTGTTTCCAGTGAGCCAACGTGCACAATATCAGCACCCTGACTCTGTTTGACCAGAATGGAACAGAGCCTTCATTAGTATCATTGGTAACACCTGTGCAGGAAGTATGGAAGAGGCCAAATTTCTTTCCAATATTGCTGCTGTGCACAGAGCCTATTGTGCTGCTCACCAAAAACAACTGACCTACAAGCTAACAACGCGGTGCGTTGTTAGCTTGCGGATCAGTTGTTTTTGGCGAGCGACACAGTCGTACAACGGAGGCAAATGTGGGGGCTTCCTTTTACGCTGTGCTCTTCTTGGCTTTCTTCTGCAGCCGGGTCCGGGTGGGTTCGGTGAGGACCAGAGGTTCTTGGACCACCATGCTGGGGTACCTTCTCCCCATCAGCTCCACTTCTACCTTCTGGCCCACGGAGGAGAGCTGCACGGGCAGGTAGCAGAACGCCAAGCTCTGCTGGGTGGAGTAGCTGTAGCATCCCGAGGTCGTGTTCCCCACCACCTGGGCGGTCAAACGGAAAGGTCAAAGCTTACAATCTCAAATTCTCCTCTAACAAGCGATGGCCTAAAGCAGTGGTTCTCAAACCTTTTCATGTCAAGAACCAAGTAACTAAGTACATTTACTCAAGTACTATACTTAAGTACAATTTTGAGGTACTTTTACTTTACCGGAGCCGATCTACAAGCTCACAACGCGTCGCATCGCGACGCGTTGTGAGCTTGTAGATCTGTTATTTTCAAACATTTTAGTATTTTTATTTTACTTGTAACAGAGTACTTCTACATTGCAGTATTGATACTTTTACTTAAGTAAAACATTTGAGTACTTTTTCCACCACTGAAGCTTACATTCTCAAAGCAGTGGTTCTCAAACTTTTTCATGTCAAGGACCCCCCAAATTAATATGTATTTTGCCGCAGACTCCCATCTGAAAATAATGTGTGCCAGGGACCCCCATACAAGATTTATGTTGTTAAAATGTTTCAAACATATTCCAGAGATAAAACAAAACAAAAAAAAAGTTTGGAAAATAGCAGATCTCAATGTAAAAAATTCAGTAATTTTTTTTTTTATTAAATAAAATGTTTGGGTTTCCTGACCTTGCCGTTATGCCAGATGGTCTCGTTGCCCTCGGGGTCGACGTCATCGGTTTCCATGGTGACATAACACAGCTTCCTCTTAATGCCCGCTGCTTTGATCTCCTGCAGAGCTGCCTTGCCTATGAAGTCTACAGGCTGTAAATATATAAAATATGTAAATATTTATAAAATATATAAATACTAGTCCATACCCGGGGATGTGCTCTCTCTCTCCCACAACCATGAGAAGTTGATGTTTAAGCTGTTTGAGCTAAGCTATGGGTTAATGAAAGTCCTTTAAGTTTGCAGCGCGTGTTTGGCATTCTCTGTGTGGCAGTGTCTGGCCAATGGTTACGATCCCATAGACTGCAGTGCTGTAACTATGACGACAGATCCCATAGCTCGGAATCCGAATCGCAGAAACGCTAATGAACAGCTTACATTTTGGGAAAGTGAAAAACTGTTGTTGTGGTTGTGTGCAGATATGCTAATGGTCAATGCTTGTGCGCAAGTTCAGATCAATTGCTCAAGCCACTGAGGTGAACCATGACAGACAGGTTAAGATTGAGTGAGTGACTGACTGGTTTAGTAGGATATAAAATATATAAATATACATAAAATATGAAATATGAAGTCTACAGGTTGATATATATATATACACAATATATTAAATATAAAGTCTACAGGCTGTAAATACAATATATTAAATATAAACATACTGCAGAGCTGCCTTGCCCATGAAGTCAACAGGCTGACATATACATATATTAAAATATAAACATATTAATAAACATATACAGATTAAATGTAAGATATACGAAATAATGGCAAAAATAGAAATATTAAATATAAGAATATAAAATATGGACAGATATATAGATAATATATGGACAGATATAAATAAAATATGGTCAGATATAGGTTTTATTAGACTTGAATGTCAAACATTATTAGAATGTTATAGTACACCATACAGATCAATGAATGTTGTACCTTATTGAGTTTAATGAAATAGTCCAGTCCAGCCTCCAGAGGGTTGACATCACAGTTCATCTGATCAGAAAGAAATTACAGTTAAAGGAGCACTTCACCTATTTTCATATAATTGACCTGTTTGTCAAGTCCCGCCCGTGGTGCAGACCCACTTCCAGTGGTGGAAAGTAACTAAGTACAATTACTTACTGTACTTAACACATTGTACCGGGAATTCCCGGTTTTGCAAATACACTCGTTGAGTGCCATAACCGGGAAACCGGGGATTTAATTATTTATTTATTGGGGCGCTCTAACGCAACTTTGGAATGATTCACGGAGCTTGAAAAAAGGAGAGGACGGATGTGGATCCGTGCCAAAAAACCTACCTCCCGTCCGCTCCCATTTTAACTCCTTGAGAAAAAGCTTCATATCTCCATATCTTTTTTATCGTGGTGGAAACGAGCCGTTTTCGATGGGCGATCACTCTGCAATGGCGGATCGCGTTAGAAATATTATTGTTCCAGGCAATAGTCGGAAGTCGGGACCCTCCACCATATTGCATGCAGCCTTTGTTTACATCCGCGTCCTCGTCATGGCATCTATTCTACAGCCCTAAACAGTGCAGCGTAAACGGTAAGAATGCAAGCACTAGATGTACCCTGTTCTGTTATCTCTGGCACCAAATGTGTTAAGTACAATGTTGAGGTATTTGTACTTTCCTTTACTTGAGTATTTCTATTTTCCAATACTTTTACTTATACTCCACTACATCTCAGAGGCAAATATTGTACTTTTACTCCACTACAATTATTTGAAAACTTTAGTTACCAGTTAGTTTTCAGATATAAATGATGATATATAGGCTATTTAAAAATAGCAAATCTACAAGCTCACAACGCATTGTGAGCTTGTAGATCTGCTATTTTCAAATAGCCTAGGTATAAAATAGGGCTAAAGTGGTTAATGTGCAGTATGTCTTATAATGTAATAATTTATATCTGAAAAGTAACTAGTAACTAAAGTTTTCAAATAATTGTAGTGGAGTAAAAGTACAATATTTGCCTCTCAGATGTAGTGAGTAGAAGTAAACCTTGGTGTGTGTGTGTGTGTGTGTGTGTGTGTGTGTGTGTGTGTGTGTTGTGTGTGTGTGTGTGTGTGTGTGTGTGTGTGTGTGTGTGTGTGTGTGTGTGTGTGTGTGTGTGTGTGTGTGTGTGTGTGTGTGTGTGTGTGTGTGCGTGCGTGCGTGCGTGCGTGCGTGCGTGCGTGCGTGCGTGCGTGCGTGCGTGCGTGTGTGTGTACCTCTGCTCCCCAGCCTCTGAAGCCTTTCTCCAGTCTCAGAGAGTTCATAGCGTAGGTACCAAAGTTATCGATGCCTTCGTCCTGGCCAGCAGCCATGATGGCCTGGTACACTGTGGCCATGTTCTTCTGGTCAATGTACATCTCCCACCCCAACTCACCTACACACACACACACACACACACACACACAACACACACACACACACACACACACACACACACACACACACACACACACACACACACACACACACACACACACACACACACACACACACACATTTTTTTATATTAAAGCGAATTTCCTTGCTTCTGGGGGATTCTACAAATGTCTTAAAACAGTTTTTTGAAAAAACCTATGTTGCTATACAGTGGTTCTCAAACTTTTTTCATGTCAAGGACCACCCAAAATGATATGTATTTGGCAAGGACACTTTGATAGAGGTTTGGGTTGTGTAGTTCTGGGCTTATCAAACCTTTTCATGTCAAGGAGCCCCAAAATGATATGTATTTGGACGCAGACCCCCCCATCTGAAATGGTTTGTGCCAGGGACCCCCAGAAGAGAAGATAAATTCTAAATTATTCAAAAATACCAGATGTACAAGCTTGCAGCGTGGCACGAAGTGACGCGCTGTGAGCTTGTAGATCTGCTCTTTTTGAATAGCCAACATAAATAAATAAATAAATGGATAAAGTGGTTAAAATGATTGTAATGGTATTAATTAATTTGGCTGGGGACCCACTGGTCCCCAGCCCCCGAGACCTCTGGAGCTTGTTCAGAAAGCTGCGGCTCGTCTGGTGTTCAACCGCCCCAAGTTCTCCCACACAACTATCCTTCTCCGTTCTCTACACTGGCTCCCCGTAGCGGCTCGCATTCAGTTTAAAACCCTGGTGCTAGCCTATAGGGCTGTGAAAGGAACAGCTCCTTCTTACCTCCGGGCTATGGTCGATGCTTACACCCCTGCCCGACCGCTTCGGTCTGCCACCTCGGGCGACTGATTGCCTCGTCACTCAAGGGTCCTTCTGGTCGATCTACACGGTCACAACTTTTTTCTGTTCTGGCCCCACAGTGGTGGAATGAACTTCCCACTGATGTCAGGACAGCAAAGTCACTGCCCATCTTTCGCCGCAGGCTGAAAACCCACCTCTTCAGGAAACACTACCCTTCCTCTTTGCCTGGCCTACTTGTTGTTAACTAGTTGTACGAACTCTTGTTTTATTGTTGTATTGTTTTATTGGATCTTGTTTAGTCGATACACTTATTTGTTTTAGCTCTTGCTCATTTGATTTTGCTATTTTGTCTCATCTGTTTAAGAAAGTAGGTAGCTGATATATTGCACTTTTACCTTAGCGCTAGGTATACTCTTGGTTGCTTGTTTTTGCAGAAAATGCACTTAAGACTTCTGGTGATTAGTAGTTTCGGTCCCTACCTATGTTGAATGCACTTATTGTAAGTCGCTTTGGATAAAAGCGTCTGCTAAATGACTGTAATGTAATGTAATGTAATGTATGTCCAATGTATTTGTATTTAAGTTCATAAAGTTAACATAGGTATAACTCAATGCATTTGAAATCAAAGAAAAGTTACTTTTCAGGATTCCAATTCAAAAATAGCACCAAAAACAAATGTGGATTCCAATACAAAAATAGCAAAAATAGCCGATCTACAAGCTCAAAACACGTCGCACTGCAATGCGTTTTGAGCTTGTAGATCTGCTATTTTTGCTACTTTTGTGTGACATAGAATGGTAAAGTACAGCATTACGAAAAAAAGTTAAAATACGGAGATAAGGTGTGTCTGCCCTCTTATATGCAATGTGGCCCCCTGGAGTGAGTGTGGAAATATAGTGGGCCTCTCCATCATCAAAGTTGCCCACCCCTGCCTGATCTATATGGTCAGAATCAGCTTTGTTTGTGTTTATGGTCTAAAAGAGCTCCCCCTGAGCTTCTTCACCATACAATCAATGGCTGGGTTTCCCAAAGCGATTTCAGGTCATGCGTAGCCTAGAAGCTGCGTAAGAGCCCCACTACGCACTATCTTCATTAGTAGCAGCTGGTTGTGCCTTACGTGCTATCTAAACTGGCTTCGAGAAACACCATCGTCGTAGGTTCTCAATTTCCTACAGGCTTCGGAAAACAGCACGCACGTAAGACCACCTGGACGAAGCCTACGTAACCTACGTAGTGCTGTCTTACACTACACAGCAGTTTAAACACTTCTGCGAATATATGCAGTGAAATGGATCGATAAAAATACCACACACACACACACTCAATATATATATATATATGTATATATATATATATATATATATATATATATATATATATATATATATATATGTGAGGTGACATATGTGAGGTGACATCTGCAAGGTAAATGTAATGTATATCTAAACTCTCCCAGTTTAGATAGCACGTAGTGCACAACCAGCTACTACTAATGAGGGTAGAGCGTAGGTTTGGCCGGGTCCCAGCTGTGTAGGAGGCTTTTACGCAAGCTGCGTAGGCTACGCACGACCTGAAATCGCTTTAGGAAAACCCGGCTCTTACGTGCCTGCTAAGGTATACTGCGCAGCCTGTGTGGACGCACGTAGACCCTTCGTAGGACCTACGCAGCATCCCTACTCAGCATCTCTTTGGGAAACCCGGCCAATGTAAGTCAATGAGGAGCTTATTTTGAATTATACATTTCTAATCAATGGTGCAATTATTTTTGATTTCTTGCCCACCTTGGAAGTTACCTCATGGCAAAAGGTAACTACACAACCCAAACCTCTACCAAAGTGTTCTAGCCCTTTGACTAATATTGCTGGGGAGCTCCCGGAACTCCCTCAAGGACTTCTGGGGGTCTCCGGAGCCTACCTTGAGAACCAGATACCAGTGGTGTAAAGTAACTAAGTACATTTACTCAAGTACTGTACTTAAGTACACTTTTGAGGAATTTTTACTTTGCTGGAATTTTTTCAATTTTCAGTACTTTTACCACTACTCCGCTACATATTGTACTTTTACTCCACTACATTTATTTGACAGCTTTAGTTACTAGTTACTTTGTAGATTAGATTATTATCACAAAACATACATTAACCACTTCAGCCCTATATATTTATTTCGGCCATTTGAAAATAGCAGATCTAAAAGCTCACATTGTGAGCTTGTAGATCTGCTATTTTCAAATGATACACTTTGAACTTGTGAAATGGGACATTCTGCACAATGAGTACTTTTACTTTTGGAACTTCAGGTATATTTTGATGCCAATACTTTTGCACTTTTACTAAAGTCAATTTTGATTACCGGACTTTTACTTGTAACAGAGTATTTCTACACTGCAGTATTGATCCTTTTACTTAAGTCAAAGATGTGAGTACTTAGTCCACCACTGTAGCGTACCGGTGTAGGAGATCCTGATGGCTCTCAGCGTAACTCCAGCCAGCTGGATGCTCTTGCAGTGCAGGAACTTGAAGCCGGCGTCGCTCATGTCCTCCTCGGTTAGCTTCTGCAGGACGTTGCGGGAGTTTGGACCCGCCACGCCCAGCACGCCCATGTCCTCCGTCACGTTAGTGATGTCCACGTCATAACCGCCCTCTGCAGCCTCCTTCTCTATCCACCTGAAACAGTGATTCAATCAAAGGGTTAATAATTTCAAATTACAATTCAGGCGTTTAGCAGCAGACGCTCGTATCCAGAGTGTACAAATAGAGCATTGGTTCTCAAAGTGGGGTCCGGGGACCCCCAGGGGTCCTTGGGGCGGTTCCAGGGGGTCCCCATCAAAATTAATGAATAAAGTTTCAGGGGGCACGGTGGCGCAGTCGGTAGCGCTGTCGCCTCACAGCTAGAAGGTCCTGGGTTCGATTCCCGCAGGGGACGCTGTGGGCGCTGGGGGCGTGTTCTCTCCTCCGCGTCATCAGTGCCCATACCCTAGGTGGGGTTGGCGAAAGGGCCTTTCTGTGTGGAGTTTGCATGTTCTCCCCGTGTCTCCTAGGGTAGGTACCCTCACAAAAACATGCAGTAATCCTGGTCACTATACTGCCTCCCCCTGGCCAGCCGGGGCGCCTGATGGAGGGGAAGGGAACTGGTTGCAATAACGTGTTCCTTCCACGCGCTACGTCCAACCAGGGAAACTCTCCCCTGTCAGGTGACAAGAAGGTCAGTTGGCTCTCATGCATTGAAGGAGGCATGAGCTCGGCCCTGGCCTCCCTAGGTTGGCAGAGGGAAGGTAGTGCCCAGGATTACATAGACAATTGGCACTGGGTGTAAAACATAGGGTGACAAAATCGTGGGATAAAAAAATAAATAAAAAAAAATGAATAAAGTTTCAGAATCATTTTAACCCATTTATCCATATTTTATACTTTGGCTATTCAAAAATAGCAGATCTACAAGCTCATAGAGTGGCACCGAGTGCTGCGCTACAAGCTTGTAGATCTGCTATTTTTGAAACATTTTGAAAATGTGTGCAAATCTTTGAATATATATATATTTTTTAAACGAACATTTGTAACTCAAATCTTTGCTTATGGGGGGTCCCTGGATCAAACTAAAATACGTATCATTTTGGGGGTCCTTGACATAAAAAGGTTTGAGAACCACTGCAATAGAGTACTGACGTTACTCCCGCTATTCCTGTGTCACGGAAGTATTTTTTTCTATTGAAAATCCCATTGGGAAATCTTAGATCACGTCAGATAAGAACTCAGAACTGTGTTCCAAAAATAAACAAATCAGATAATTCTTTGGATAAATTAGTACTTTTTCACCGTCAGTTGATGCTTCATATCCATATGAGTAACATCGCCAGACTCATTCGTCTATTTTTGGAGCACAGTTCTTATATGACACGATGCTGTTGAACTTGAGACTATGGTACTGTAGGTATTTTCAATAGAGAAAATGGCTCAGTCAGGGGGATAGCGGCCTCTAGTGGCAGAGAAGTCACACTTCGGTTCTCTATCATCCATATCAACCAGCACTTTACAGTAAATTGTAGGCCTATGTTTTCATTCCCACTGGATACCATTTCTTCCACCACGGAACACTATGGGTTCTGTGACACTATCCTGCGACCCAAAGGGGTCGCGGGAAGGTGGAGAAAAACGCCACCGTCGGTGTTCCAGAGAGAGGGGCTCGAGTCGCAAAGCGAGTGTGGTTCATTCAACCAAAATCTGTCACTTGCGTTTCAAATCATATTCTTTGATCGGCTGGTGATATAACATACTTGTGTGGATTAAGGAGAATTTATTTTTTCTAACATTTTTTATCCCGCGATTTTTGTAAC
Source organism: Gymnoscopelus braueri (assembly GCF_963280865.1). Lineage (NCBI taxonomy): Eukaryota > Metazoa > Chordata > Actinopteri > Myctophiformes > Myctophidae > Gymnoscopelus > Gymnoscopelus braueri. The sequence goes on along the minus strand of NC_137624.1, from coordinate 140,638 downwards.
CCATTTTTTTCACCCGGTGCCAATTTCCTAAGTGATCCTGGGCGCTACACCAGCCCTACACCAGCACTACACCAGTTCTCCACAGTAGGGAGGCCAGGGCCGAGCTCATGCTTCCTTCAGGCATGAGAGCCAACTGACCTTCTTGTCACCTGACAGGGGGGAGTTTCCCTGGTTGGACGTAGCGCGTGGAAGGAACACGTTATTCCAACCAGTTCCCTTCCCCTCCATCAGGCGCCCCGGCTGTCAAGGGGGAGGCGGTATAGCGACCAGGATTAAGGAGAAATTTGAATGAAATCTTGAAGTGCGCTGTGCACTATTTGTGTCAGACCGGGCCGTGATGGCCATGATTGGTTAAAGCGCGGATTACTTCCTGATCTAAGGCCCGCCCACTTGTAGGCCAATGTTCACACGTTCTGAACGACCCTCCTGACAGATTCAGTAGCGCAGCTCTGAATCTGTTCTTGAGAGATTAACCATTGGGTAACCTATAGCCCTAACCCAGATTGGATCTCAAATGACTTATGCAAGAGATAATCAATGTCATGTCATTATTGAGAAATAAACCCTGACAGGGTGATTTAGACCCTGACATGAAGCGGTCTAAGATTTCTTAGACCGCTATGAGCGCTATGAGCTTGTAGATCTGATATTTTTGAATAGTAAAAAAAATCTAAAATGACAGAAATGCGTTCCCGGATTGAATGGGCTAAGTTTGGTGCTCTATAAGCAAGGTAAACACGTACACACGTATTAATGTACATAGAATGCAGAGAGAGTGTATAGTGCCTCGGTAAACTAGGATCACAGGTAAACAAAGAACCTAGTGTCAGTTTAAACAATACACTATCAAAAAATTATCTTTACATTGAAACTATAGGATACCAGGTAAACATCATAATAATACTGTATAGAATCAAAAATCAGTTTAACCACTTTAAGCCTACATCTGCTATTTCAAAATAGCAGATCTAGAAGCTCACATCGCGCTCCAATGATACGCTTGTTGAATGTTGAATATTTGTGAAACAACACAAATCTTGTATGGGGTCCCTGGGACAAAATATTTCCTTATGGGGGTCCGCAGCCAAATGCATATTAATTTGGGGGTCCTTGACATGAAAATGTTTGAGACCCACTGATGTACAAATCCTGGATCAATAAACAGATTGTGGTTCTGATATTTTACAGTAACCATGGTGACCAAAGCACCACAGTGGAAATAAGTTCTCCATCTTTTTTTTTTATTGTATCCTTTTGAAAGATATCTTGTACAATCTATCCATAAATCAATCATGTATCTGCACATTTTGTCAAAAACAAACAAACAATCAAATCAAAATAAGTGGGCAGAACTGCAGCATGCAACCATTGACCTGTAGTTTGCTTATATCACCACGGGGGGTCACTGTGTGGCATCAAAACCCCAACCTTCATGGTGTGGGTGAGGGAGTTACTGATGCAAGTTATATTGCATTTTGATTGGCGTAAACAGAGGGGTGTTTTGATTGGTGCAGAGAGAGGGGCGTTTTGATTGGTGCAGACAGAGAGGCGTTTGGTTTTACCACCAACTGCTATAATGAGGCATTAGATTGCTTGAGAATAAAGCTCTTTGTGTGCAGTTGGTGTGTTAGGGCAGGTACACACTGTAGGACTTTTAAAGTGGTCGGGGAGTCATCTGATCGTTAAGCATTACACATTGCAGGAGTTTATTTCTTGAAATCGGCTGTCATATATCGTTGTGGTTTTCACACTATGGATTGATCCCCGACCAAGGATTACACACTGTAGGATAGTTCACTGGGATGCTATCCAGAGTCAGACCCAATACATACATACATTTGTTTTCATTCCAATTCATTTTAATCGACGTCTCCCGTGATATATACGCATCTCTCTCTCTCTCTCTCTCTCTCTCACTCTCTCTCACTCTCTCTCTCTCTCGTCAAGAAGCAGTGTTCTTGGGCTTGTTTTTGGGCTTGTTTTTTCTGTAAAGTTGCTTGACAGTTTAGTTGCTTATTTGGCCTTGTGTCCTAATGTTGTTTGAACCAGTTGTTTTCAAACATTTTCATGGCAAGGACCCCCAAATTAATATGTGTCTGCACTCTGCAGACCTCCCCCCTTCTGAAAATATGTTGTGCCACAGACCCCCATACAAGATCTGTGTGGATTTGGAAAATATTCCACAATTTCCATTTTTTTCCCAAGGTGTTCTTCTTTGAAAATAGCCTATCTACAACGTGAGCTTGTAGATCGGCTACTTTCAAAAATCCAATGTATTTGTATATAGGTTAAAAGTGCTCATGTGGCCTGTCGCTTTTGTTGGGCTTGTTTTCATAGATCTGGTTGCTTATTTCTCTGGCAAAATCTGGCAACAACAACAAAAGAAGGCACGGGTTCCCGAGTGACAGACACGCTGCTCACGCACACATATTACACACACACACACACACACACACACACACACACACACACACACACACACACACACACACACACACACACACACACACACACACACACACACACACACACACACACACACACACACACACACACACAGCTCACGCTCGCACTCTCTCTCTCATTCAGTTTTATAATGTTTAACTTAAAACAGGACTGGACGGTAATATTGCAGGAGAGGGTCTGTTTGTTGCTGTTTGGTCAGGTCCATTGATCCTCTCCTAGCCATGGTTGCTGCTGTAATGTGCTCTCATTGGCTGTGGCACTGATCTCCTCGCAGACCCCTTTCATACTGTATGATACTGTGAGATGTCTAGTCGGCGACATAGCCGAATAACTAACCTGGTAGTTATTTGAAAACGGTCGGAAAGCCGTCACAGAGCGGATGATCGCGGCCAGATCGTCTCGCAGAGCCTTTCGCACACAGCGAGCATTATCTCGCCGATCAAAGGCCGATCTGCGTCAGATCGGGAGGTTTTGTCGGCGAGCGCCAAAAAGGTCGCCGACAGCATAATCGGACCAAATATCCTGCAGTGTGTACCTGCCTTTAGCCAAACAGATTACATCAATCTACACTGCTTACATAAAATACACACTTACTGAAACACACTGCTTACACAACACACACATGCACACCCAATGGACCCACAATGGAAATAAGCTGTCAGGCCTTTTGTGTTTCATGCTTTTGACAAGCATGTACAAAGATATGATTATACACTTACTAAGCTGATGATGGTTATGCAGTACCCACTGTACCTGTTGTCTCAGTACCATGGCCAGTCTATACAATCAGTACTATGGCATTAAATTGATGACATCAGGGATCTCCATATATGGGCATAAAAGGGACACAGACAGTACTGGACAACCGCTGACCGCTGTTCCCACTGGGAACATCACTTCCTCCAATCCTCAGTGACACACACGCCGAGGTTGAAGTGGGTGGGTCAGTCGGTCGGTCGGTTGTTTGGATACGTGGGGGACAGATACCAGAGATTTTGTGCATTTGTAGATAGATGTCTCATATTGTTACTGTCGGGCAGAAGCCTTGAATCTCAATATTGCATCATTTCCGTTTTTTCTTTTGTAAATTGAATGCCTTACTTCATCCTTATGTAGCTGTAACAAGACCAGAAGACCTGGTTCTGCCAGACCCAGACTTCACATGACGTGTCAGCCTGTGTCTATGCCCATGTATGGACGAAAGGGGGACAGACTTTTATGGCTGGGGCCTAAGGACAAAGTGACCAAAACCTGTTTTTTGCCCATGTATGGAGAAAACAGGTACAAAACATGCCCATGTATGGACGAAAAAGGGGAAAGACTTTTATGGCTGGGGCCTAAGGACAAAGTGACCAAAACCTGTTTTTTGCCCATGTATGGAGAAAACAGGTACAAAACATGCCCATGTATGGACGAAAGGGAGACAGACTTTTATGGCTGGGGCCTAAGGACAAAGTGACCATGCCCATGTATGGAGAAAACAGGTACAAAGCCTCATGTAAGCCAGACCCCCTGGGTCCGGCAAATAACTGAGCTTGTAGAACGGTTATTTTTGTGTTGTGAGCTTGTAGATCGGCTATTTTTGCTATTTTAGAAACAAAAAATGTAAAGTGAATGTGAATGTAAAAGTTGTTAAGTGTGTTTTATAAATATTGAACCAATGAAAAGTATTAACAAGAGCGTTGGATCCATTGGAACACTTGGTCTGTTGGTGCACAGGCGGTGCCACTGGTCACCTGAGGTCGTGAAGCTCGGAGCCACTTCCTGTGATGAGCAGGAACTCTCCGGGTGACAGCTGGGTGATGGTGACCTCTGCGTAGACCCGCCCACTGGGGGTCAACATGTGGCTGATGTTGGTCAAGCCCACCTGAAGATGACACGAAAACACAACACTGGTTTGAACAGACCATTGATGAGTGTACTGTCATAACGTAATTGAGTTACATGGTTAATTTTGTGACATTAATACATTTGCATGATTGTTTGAAAGCTGCAAAAATCATATATTTTAAATTACAGTTAAAACAGACTTAAAATCATTGATTTAATTGAATACAGTCTATTGATATTGATTTCACTTTCACACGCATCTGCTGCTTTTTGTGTTTGAAAAACTTTCAATATTTTTTTGTTATTTAGCACAAATCTTCTCAGAAATATTTTCAGATGGTGGTCGCGGCCAAATATATATCAATTTGGGGGTCGTTGGATTGACATTTTTTGAAAACTACTGCTTTAGGCATTTTATTGTTAATAATACAATATACAATAACATACTTTAGGCATATTATTATTAATAATACTTTATAAAATAACATACTTTAGGCATGTTAGTATTAATAATAGGATGTAAAATAACATACTTTGGGCATGTTGTTAGCGAACAGTCGGTCCAACAGTTTGTGGCTGTCGGCTCCCTTAACGATGAACTTTCCAAACGGGCTGAGGTCGGCCACGCCCACCTTCTCCATCACCAGCTTGCACTCCCTGCCCACCGGTCCAAACCAGTTGGTACGACGGAAACTGGGCCTGCAACGCACAACCATACACAACACACACGCACACGCACAGAGAACAATACACACGCTATTAAGTCATTAACGTTTACACTCCCTGCCGACCGGTTCGAACCAGTTGGTGTGATCTTGATGCTGTTATTAACTCATTTTGCTGGGACCTCCCTCAAGGACCCTCAAGAACATTTTCATGTCAAGGACCCCCGAATGTATATATTTTGGCTGTGGACCCCCATCTGAAGAGATTTTGTGCCAGGGACCCCCATAAGACAAGATTTGCGTTGAAATTATTCCAAAATGTGTCGAAAATAACCGATCTACAAGCTCACAACGCGTCACATCACAATACGTTGTGAGCTTGCAGGTTGGATATTTTTTAATAGCCTAAGTCACAGTCAGTGGTGGAAAATGTACTCAAATGTTTTACTTAAGTAAAAGTATCAATACTGCAAAAAAGAGTTACAAGTAAACGTCTTGAATTCAAAATATACTTGACGCAACACGACGCATTGTGAGCTTGTAGATCTGCTATTTTCAAATGGTCGAAATGTATATAGGGCTGAAGTGGGTAATGTATATTTTGTGATAATAATCTAAATCTACAAAGTAACTAGTAACTAAAGTTTTCAAATAAATGTAGTGGAGTAAAAGTACAA
>NC_137624.1:95000-132500 GCF_963280865.1 Gymnoscopelus braueri | reverse complement strand
AAAAATTCATCCCATCAAACTTTCTGATGCTGTTTTTCTCCCAGTGTGGAGGAAGAATGCTTAGGAATTTTACTGTGATCTCTCGCTCTTGAAATATGTAATCCTTGGTTTCTGTTGTGTGTAAACAATAATAGCGATTCAAAGCAGTTTTCCCCCAAACTCCACCTCCAGTGGCTGTCATAAGAACGGAGGGAGCGCTCTATGATCATGGCACCAGAACCTGCTCTTGCTCACGCAGCTGAGCCTAATTTATGCTCCGTCCCGCGCGCAGAGAACGGCCGAGAATAGCAGACCTCCAAGCTCACAGCGGTCGCATCCGCGACGTGGTTGTGAGCTTGTATGTCAGCTGTTCTCGGCGCACAATACCACTAGCCAACACACAAGAGGAGGTTGAATAAACTGAAACCAGCGCACCCCAAAACAACAGACTTGGGGATCTGTTGAGAATTGATCACATGAAACAGTCACCTGTGCGCCCAGTCTCAATGTTGGTAAACAAATAATTGGTCTATAGTGCCCAGTGGTTCAATTCCTCTACCACCAAATACTTCACCCACCCTCGTACTGGCAGGAAATATAAAATAACATCCTTTATCAACTGTAATTCTACTCATGGTCAGGAGCGTATACCTATGTTACTGCTGCTTGCTCTCGTACAGCGAGGACGTCTTTGCTGCTTGCTCTGTGCTATGCTTACATTCTTCTGCTGATATCCATGTTTTATTTTTCTTTGAGAAACTACGAATGGATCCTGGATATTTATAAACCCATGGGACTATTTCTTCTACAGACACAAGTTTTTGCCATATTTCAAGATACTATTCTTCGACATCTAGTGACTGGGTACACGTGACACCTAGCCAAAGCTAATTAGCATCAGGATGTTCCCGAATATTTCAGCAGTTGATTACCAAAAACTGCTTCAAAAGATTGCAGTGCTGGAAACGGAATTACACAGATTAAGAGTGAATGTGGAAGTGAATCAACATTAGAGCAACGGACAAGACCGTGCCAACAAAAAGCCAACTAGCACTAGCGTGGCCTCCGAGAAACCCCAGGACAAGGCCTTCTCCTGGAACACACTTGGGGCAAAGTCAAAGGACAGGAAGGAACGAATAACTGGCAGAACTCGGAGCCCTGAGATTACAGATTTGACCGGCTGGCCTGCGCTACCACCCCCGCATACTGCGTCTTCTACTCCCCTTCAACAGTGGACAACTGCCAAAGAGAGAACTACGAACAAACCTCCCAAAAAAACGAGTGTGTAGCTGGGAAACAGATTTACTCCACTGCTGCAGGACCCTAGATGTCCGTCTGATGACAGAGACAACATCTCATCTTCACCCAGCAGGGTAAGAACCAAGAGTAATTCAGAAGGAAAAAGGCTACATGGAAAGCAAATGACTATGCCTGAATTTCTGATCGTGGGTGACGCCGCTGTGAAAGATGTTAAAAACATAATAAAAAGAAAGGCAAAAGTGCTATGTTTCTCCAAAGACATGGGGCTCTATTCAGAGCCAGATTTGAACAAACCACTAATTAGGGATTTCGGACTAGGCAAGAGGCGTTTCCCCGCAAAATTCGGTATTCTATGGCACCCCCGTGACCCGCCAAACACCTGAGCTACCCGTTACATTATGCATAGGTGTGGTTTGGGCGTTACAATGATAAAACCAATCACCGTGCCAGAAGCCATTGCCTTTAAGAGAAGACTGCGCTAGCCGTCATCCCGATCCAATATATGCTCTAGCCTATCTACCTGTCTGCACTGTTGCCTGGTCTGATTATTATAAGCCACATTGGGCTTGTTTTCCTTCTTTTTTTTTATTTTATCCAAATACATTTGTATATTAATTTGTAGCCTATTGTGTTCACAATAAGCTTGTCATATTAGTCAGATCCGGAATAGTATATGAAAGCCATTTAAAATATGTATACTATTGGTACACACTGGCTGCTCCCAAATAATTAATTACATCATGTTGCGACAACGCTCCTACGTGGTACACAGACAAACAGTAGCACATGGGTATAATAAATTGGACAGTTTTAGGAAAGGTCTATAGCCTACAGTATGTACTCACGTTGGCTGTTATCGTTCTATTTCCACCGTTCTAATGGATTCCAGGGGTGTGTAAACATCTCTGAAGTTGCTCCATAGTTTCCTCTGAAGTGACGCAGTTAATTAAAGTTAACTTACATCCATATTGTCCCCGTTATCTTTCATCATCCACCTTTGTTCAGTAATCCCGAACAGAGCTAAACTTTAAGTTTACATCAATCAAAGCCTCTCAAATCCAGACACATTGCTGCGATGCGTATGTGCGTCGCCTATACCTACCCAAAATAACAGACATACAAGCTATCAACGGCGCTGCATCATGTCGTGTCGACAGCTACAGATCTGTTATTTTGGACAGCATACAATATGAGGCGCGCGCGCGCCACGGAGTAGCCTATCACTAAACCAAAAACATTACATTACGTGGTCAACAACATAGCCTACTAGACATGTAACTTGCTTGGAGCTTTTAATGCAGTGGTTCTCAACCTGTGGGTCGAGACCACAATGGAGCACCCAACGCCTGGCGAGCTTGTAGATCTGCTATTTTCAAATAGCTGATGTATATGTTAGAGTGCTCATGTGGCCCATAGTCGCTTGACTCGCTTCTTTTGGGCTGGTTTTCCTAGACCTGGTTGCTTGTTAGTTGTTTTTCCTCACAACACTGGCACTGATGATAACTAGACGGCAGCCGTCATAGAATCAAAATGACCCCGCTGGGAGTGGTGGTGGCGTTTGTGGTAGAGTGACCATGGGTTTGTATAGAGAGAGATAGCGCATATGCGGTAGAGTGAGCATCGGTTTATATGAAGAGAGAGAGCACATTTGCGGTAGAGTGAGCATGGGGTTGTACAAAGAGAGAGAGGCATTTGCGGTAGAGTGAGCGAGCATGGGTTTGTATAAAGAAAGAGCGCATTTCACACACAGATCATTCATATATTACCAAGATTTAATGAGAAATAAGGCTTCTTTAGAAAAATGACTGACGGGCTGGGCTGGGTCTAATTTGTCAATTATTAGTCGAGCCGGGCTGAAATATTTAGGGGATATGAAAGCTCTAGTTAGTAGTTTGAAGTGCTCATGTGGCCTTAGAGTTGCTTCTTTTTGTTTTCATAGACCTGCGACTGCGGTTGCTTATTTCTCTCCAAGGCTGGCAACACGGCTCATGGTCCAACGCACAAAGCCATTGTAGTGTCTGTGTGCACTTGACGGGTGATTTTATAAACCAGCGGGTGCTTCTAGAATCCACTATCCCCCGTCCCCAAGCCGTACCCATGTGTGTCTGTAGAATTGCAATGTGGGGGATATAGCAACAACACGCCCACGGGCACACCTCCACGCGCAAATAACGGCGTCGGCATAATGGTGACGGGTAGAGCAGGTGCTAGAATAACCTATTGGGGCGGCGCAGGTCCATTATCCCGATTTAACGGGGAATTTTTGGCCTGAGAATGGGGCAGATGGTCTCTGACATGAATGACAGAATTTTGAATCTTGTCGCTGCACACCCAACCGTAAAAACCCTGATTTTGCACATTGGTACATGTGACTTAGAGGGCAAAAAGTCAGAAATCCTAAAACAGCATTTCATGGCTTTATTCAGCACAATCAGCTCGCTAAATGTTGATGTTTGCATCAGCGGCCCACTTCCTCCTACAAGAGGCGGCGATGAACGATTCAGTAGACTGTCTGCACTGAGCAAATGGCTTTCAACTACGTGTACCAACAAATCTGTGCATTTTATTGACAATTCCAATTTTTTACGAGATCGCAAACACCTTTTTTCAGACGGTTTTCATCTAAACAAGCTAGGAGTCAAATTGTTCATCTCAAACGTGTTCTACACTCTGCGTGTGCCTCCACCACCCTCTGCCAAGACCAGAACACAAGAATCCAAAACAACAGATAGTGCAGAGTTATCTGTTACCCCTGCTGAAGCTGCGGATGAAGTGAAGGGGGGCGAAGCCACGGCCACCCTCACCGAGGATGGTGGAGGAGCAAGTGAACTCACAGATAGTGAAGTCTTGGAATTAAAAACAAAGACCAGCATACTCAAAACAACTGCTGATAACCCCAACCCCCAACAGGAGATTGCCATGGTCATGCCAGCAGTGGCTGAGGATGAAGACTCTTCCTCATGAAGAATGAGGAAGATTATCCAACTCCATCACCTTCCTCCTCTTCATCATCTTTTTCCCTGTCCCCAATACCTCTTCTGGAGTTCACCAGTAGCATGAATGACTTGATTAGCGCAGGGATTAGACTCACCCCCCAAATCAAACGCCAGGCCTCACAACCACCAACCTTGCCCTGCCCCCCACCCATCCCCCCTCCACGGCGTCAAAAGAACACCCTGATGGCCTCCCAGCTGGCACGTCTAGAGAAAACATTTGATGGCTGATATCGGTAGGGTCCATTATGCCTAGCCTCAATCATGTCTGGGCCCAAGGTTCTTTCAGTTAGCCTTGTAGCAAACAAGGTTTACAATATTCCCATATTTACAATATAACACTCTTAGCAAATTTAACATGCATTCCCCGTAGAGGCAACAGCCCAATAGTAGACTGCCTTAAGCTAAACCTGGCCCTACTTATCAGGTCACTAAATGACAAGTCTTCCTCTGTAAATGATCTCATATGTAAAGAGAAACTAGATATTATTTTTTTAACAGAAACATGGCTTGGTTCTGATGGAGCGGTGCTCCTAGCTGCTGCCTGCCCACCAAAGTACAGCTTCATTCACTCAGGACGCGAGGGAAAAACAGGAGGTGGTCTGGCGAATATCTTTTCTGACACTTTAAAATTCAAACCTCTGACAAACCTTGGCAGTTTTAAATCCTTTGAATACCAGGCCACCATATTGGAGAGTCAATCCTCTGTTTTTTTTTGTACTATAAAAAAAACTTTTTTTTTAGCTCATCTGCAGCAAACAAGTTTCCTCGTCATCTGGCATGTGTGCCCCCCTTACCTGATGCTCCCTCAGTGAATGATATGGTTCAACATTTTAATCTTAAATTAGAGTCAGTTCTCGACGCCCAGTAGTGAAAACTAAAAAGAAACTTAACTCTAGAGTAACACCCTGGATCAACGGGCACATGCGCTCACTCAAGAAAGAATGTCGTAGAGCTGAGTGAGTTTGGAGAAAAAACTAACTCACTATCCACCTAGAGATTTTTAAGAAGTCAACAGCGGCCTATAACAAAGCATTGCGTTTGGCAAGGCAGGCATATTTTTCAGGCATTATTAATGACAACAAGCACAATGCCAGAGTCTTATTCTCTACCATTGAACGTCTTTTAAACCCCCCCCCCAGGCTTACAAGGAGTCGCTCCCTGCCTCTAAAGCGGCTAATGGTGCATGGTGTGTAGATCACTCCAGGGGAAGCCTAATATCATTCTGCGCAATTAATGAAGAGGAACTCTGCAAAACCATATCACAGATGACATCATCATCCTGTTCACTGGATGCAATACCCACCGTTTCTCAAAGAGGTTTTAGACAGTGTGATTGGAGATATCCTAAAAATTGTAAACCGCTCTCTACAATCAGGCGTCTTTCCAGACTCACTGAAAACGGCTGTAGTCAGGCCTTTACTCAAGAAATACAACCTTGATCCATCGGTGCTGGGTAATTATAGACCAATCTCTAATCTGCCATTTCTGGGCAAGATCTTAGAAAAAAAAAATTCTAAGTCTTTCATCAACTGGATGTGTTCCTACAGAACAATAAGGTTCATAACAAATTCCAATCTGGCTTCAGGAAAGGTCACAGCACATAAACAGCACTTGTAAAAGTAATTAATGATCTTAGGGTGTCCGCTGACGACAAAAATGTATCCGCTCTCCTACTCCTTGATTTAACGGCTGCTTTTGATACGATTGATCACACAATTCTAATACAACGCCTGGATTACTGGATTGGTTTGTCAGGCACAGCCTTGTCTTGGTTTTACTCCTACCTAACAGGCAGAAGCTATTGTGTCAGTCTAGCTGACTTTGATTCAGACACGACATCTGTTCTGGTATTCCACAGGGCTCAATTCTGGGTCCTTTATTGTTCTCCCAGTATATACTGCCGCTGGGAGAACTCATCGATGATCACGGAGTGAACTTCCATTTCTATGCTGATGATACCCAGCTATATCTTTCAGTAGCTCCAGACGACCCCTGTGCTCTAGACCCATTGTTGACCTGACTATCCAGTATAAAATGCTGGATGAGTGAGAACTTTCTTAAGCTAAATGAGGATAAAACAGAAGTTCTCATAATTGGTTCTAGTGAGCAGAGAGATAAGTAGACTTGGTAACCTGACTGTAGAAAGTAACTACAGTAAAGAACCTGGGTATTATTATCGATTCTGAATTGAATTTTAATACACACATTAATCGAGGGACAGCGAGTGCATTTTCCGGCAGCGGAAGCTGCCGCGGAGCTGCCGGCGGCGCCAGCTTTGGGAGTGTGCTGCGTTTGTGTAGCGAAACGCAGTCAGTGGGGCAAACGCAGTCCCCACCAATATTATTTACGATTCTGTGCCTATCGGTACATAACTCGGACGGCGCTTAGTCGACTAGCAGTCCATCGGCCGGTCGTCGCGGGCACTCACGCCTGGAGGCGCTCGGGCGCGACTCCTTGGCCTCAAGGTCTGCTGAGTCGGCGCGCCTCCGTCATGGTCCAAAACTATACTTTATCGGCGAAAAAAATAAGTTGCCGGCAGCTGCCGCTGCTCGAGCACGCAGTTGTTTATGTGTCGCTTCACGTCTCCGGTAAAATATTACAGCTGTCTGCTGACTTGAGCACCTGAGTGACAGGTAATAACGGGCTGTACCAGCAGGTGGCAGTAGCTTGCATCACAGGCATATCTAAGAGAGCCAAGCTCCTAATAGTAGAGGACCTGGCTAAGATATGTATGCACTTAATTTAGGAGAGAATATCTCAACTATTTTTGGCTAATATGACCCCAGGGAACAACTTAGGAACTATGAGAAATTCTCTATCCGGGGCGAAATACCCGAAAATGACCACGCCCTTTTTAAAATGACCACACTTCCAACATGGCACTATCTTCTAAACCATTGGAGCTACAGATTTTCTGAGGTGCTCAAAATGTTCAGAATACTCATGTTTGGGAAACCCGTGCCCGAGCCAGCAACCCTACAGGTCATCATAGTGGCCAAATCCAATATGGCTGCCACCTGAAAAAGGTTTTGTCTATAACTTTGGAACCAGATGAGCTATGAATGCAAACTTAGTGTCTAAATCATGTTTTTTGACAATTAGAAACATGTTGGAACGCTTATATTTATGACTGGGTGTAGCTGGACCTCTATTTTGCATATTTCAAAGATGGCGACTATCTGACAATTAGTTTAACTTTTTTACATTTTTGCAAACTTGGTGTCTATTTTATACTTTTTGAGCATTAAAAACACATTAGAATGCTCATATTATTGATTGAAGCCATCTAGAGCACTCTGATTTGCTTATTACAAATATGGCCTATATCAAAAATGTTATGTAACATAAAGTTTCATCCAGATTTGAGTGTAGAGTTGTTGGAATGAGTTAAGATCAAACGAAGAAAAGAAACAACCTGTGTACAGATGTTGAAACAATAGAATATGAGTTGAACCCAAATTATACAGCAACAGCCAGTACATTATATGCAGAGCAATGCTCAGTATGAATTGAATAATATCATACTAGTCAAAGGTGTATAGAATTTTAACAATATTATGTTTAAATTAGAATCACAGATTATTTTTGTTCTAATCATACAACTTCTACATCGAGGTGCAACGGACTCCAGCTTCGCATCATTTGCTTTATGTCCACTACATGACTTTTGAAGCCACGTGGAGGAGGATGGTGCAAGCTTTACTGGCATCTGCAAGATGGGTCCAGTAAGGTTCCCAAGTCTTGGTCATGGAGTCCCAATACCAGCCCAACGTACTGAAATCTGGGATGTAATGGCCTTTTGACATGCTGAATGTATGTATCAGTTCTGTTGCTGTTGTAACACCAAGACAATTATGTACAATGTACAATAATACAGATTGTTCAAATTCTATACATCTTATGATAGGATTACATTTATGCTTTACATTGTTGCACATACTGCACTAGCTGTAGCTGTATAATTAGGAATGAGTTATACTCTAAATCATTCTATTGTTTCAATATAATTACATCAGTAAGATACATTGGTTGTTTCATAACATAGTGGCCATATATGTGATATGCACATTAGAGTCCTCTAGATAGATTAAATCATTAAGATAAGCATTCCAACATGTTTCTACTGGTCAAAAAACATGATTTAGACACCAAGTTTGCATTTGTAGCTCATCTGGTTCAAACATAGCCAAAACCTTTTTCAGGTGGCGGCCATATTGGATTTGGCCACTATGATGATCCCGAAGGTTGCTGGCTCGGGCACCCTTGCTACATCATCAGAGCATGCCCTGGGTTATATCTGGGACACATTTGGTGCTTTTAGATTGATTCACGCAAAAATATTCTTATGGCCCTTGACTGTAATAAGTTGACCGTTTTTAGCCGTTTGTTTTAGCTGTTCTGTAATAAAATATAAAATTTGACATTTTACACTTTTCTATTTTGCACTAAACATGAGTATTGTGAACATTTCGGCCACCTCAGAAAATCTGTAGCTCCAACGGTTTAGAAGATAGAGCCATGTTTGAAGTAGCGGTCATTTTAAAAGAGGTGTGGTCATTTCCGAGTATTTCGCCCCGGATAGAGAATTTCTCATAGTTCCTAAGTTGTTCCTTGGGGTCACATTAGCCAAGAACAGTTGAGATAATCTCTCCTAAATTAAGTGCATACATATTTTAGCCAGGTCCTAGACTATAAGCAGAGGTGACAAGGACCAGAACCAAATACTCTGTTACAAGTAAAAGTACAACATGATTTGCATCAAAATATACTTAAAGTACCAAAAGTAAAATTTCTCATTATCATGCAGAATGCCCCATTTCACGCGTTTTCAAAATAAGGTTGTAGAGCTGCTATTTTCAAATAGCCAAATATAGGACTGAAGTGGTTAACATAGGTTTTGTATTAACAATCTAAATCTATAAAGTAACTAACTACTGTAGAAACTAAAGTTGTCAAATAATTGTAGTGGAGTAAAAGTACAATATTGGCCTATGAGATGTAGTGCAGTAGAAATATTACGTTTTTTTTTTAAAGGGAATACTTACATTCCATTCCATTCCATAACTGTCATCAAGTGTCACAACTACTGTTAATATTATTAGCTGATATTATGAGTTCCACATCACAGTTTTAATGTAATTCATGACCAGTGGTGTAAAGTAACTAAGTACATTTACTCAAGTACTGTACTTAAGTACAATGTTGAAGTATTTTTACTTTCCTGGAGTATTTCCAATCTTCAGTACTTTTACTTCTACTCCACTACATCTCAGAGACAAATATTGTACTTTTACTCCACTACAATGATTTGAAAACTTTTAGTTACTAGTTACTTTTTAGACTTTGATTATTATCGCAAAACACACTAACCACTTCAGCCCTATATGTATTTTGATCATTTGAAAATAGCAGATCTACAAGCTCTATTTTCAAAAGATTTTTTATACATTTTGAACTTTTGAAATGGGACATTATGCACAATGAGTATTTTTACTTTTGTACTTTAACGATGCGATGCGAAACATTGTGAGCTTGTAGATCTGCTGTTTTCAAAAGATTTTTTATACATTTTGAACTTTTGAAATGGGACATTATGCACAATGAGTACTTTTACTTTTGTACTTTAAGTATATTTTGATACCAATACTATTGCATTTTACTCAGGTAAAATTTGAATTCCAGACTTTTACTTGTAACAGAGTACTTCTACATTGCAGTATTGATACTCTTACCTAAGTAAAACATTTGAGTACTTTTCCCACCAATGATAATAAGACGTAAGTACTGTATCATTTGTAAGAATCAAAGTGGTACAGAATGTTACAGTAGCATAGATTATCAAGTTACACACTTATTATAAAACAGCTGCATCGGAACATCATAACTGCTCCATTCAGCATGAATGGTTCATTCGTCACGATGTGACGTGTTGTGGGTTTGTAAATCTGCTATTTCTTCAGAATGTTTGCCTATCATCAGAACATTATAGAACATGTGTCTATTATGACAGTGATTCTCCAAGTGAGGTCCTGGGGCCCCTGGTGGTCATTACATTACATTACATTACAGTCATTTAGCAGACGCTTTTATCCAAAGCGACTTACAATAAGTGCATTCAACATAGGTAGGGAACGAAAACTACTAATCACCAGAAGTCTTAAGTGCATTTTCTGCAAACACAAGCAACCACGAGTATACCTAGCGCTAAGGTAAAAGTGCAATATATCAGCTACCTATTTCCTTAAACAGATGAGACAAAATAGCAAAGTCAAATGAGCAGGAGCTAAAACAAATAATTGTATCGACTAGACAAGATCCAATAAAACAATACAACAATAAAACAAGCGTTCTGTGGAGTCTCGCTCGGAGACCGCCTGACAGGTAGGCACCTCACCATGGAGAGACAGTGGGAGAGAGACAGAGAGAGGCATAGCAGGCAGCACCACAACCTAGGCCACGTCATCGAGGGGCGGTACCTACCAATCTTGATCATGAATCAACCTCAACTCAGCGCACCTGCGGGGACCGGCTAGGTGTGGCACCAAACTACAAAATGCTGCCACTCTCTCTCAGTCTCCACTGGCTCTCCTGGTGAATGGACGGGTGCTCAGGCGGTAAGCGAATACTCCACTATTTTCCCTCTACAATTGTAATTGTTAGGGAAATTGAGAACTAAAAGACTGTCTCTTTTACTTTTTAGGCAACCTGTGGAACGATGTAAAACAAGGAATGAAATGTGATGAATGGAAACCCCGAACCCGGGAAGAACCTGTGTTACTAAATAACTTACCTTATGATTTAGAAAACGTATAAACAATGCTCTGTGAAGCGATCATTCAATAAATGCCCTTTATTGGGTTTGTACCCTGCCTAACTGTGTCTTGGCCTTGATCAGTGTCCCACAGTTCGTACAACTAGTTAACAACAAGTAGGCCAGGCAAAGAGGAAGGGTAGTGTTTCCTGAAGAGGTGGGTTTTCAGCCTGCGGCGAAAGATGGGCAGTGACTCTGCTGTCCTGACATCAGTGGGAAGTTCATTCCACCACTGTGGGGCCAGAACCGAAAAAAGTCGTGACCGTGTGGATCGGCCAGAAGGACCCTTGAGTGACGAGGCAATCAGTCGCCCCGAGGTTTTGATTGATTGATTGAATATTTTATTAGGCAAAAAATGTAAAACAGCACAGTTACATTTAAAATACTTTGTCTAACAGGTCCGTTCATAAAAGTCCTTGCGGACTTGTTTCCAATGAGGGCCTTGGTATTTAATTCATAGGTGGCAGACCGAAGTGGTCGGGCAGGGGTGTAGGCATCGACCATAGCCCGGAGGTAAGAAGGAGCTGTTCCTTTCACTGCCCTATAGGCTAGCACCAGGGTTTTAAACTGGATGCGAGCCGCTACGGGGAGCCAGTGTAGAGAACGGAGAAGGATAGATGCGTCGGAGAACTTGGGGCGGTTGAACACCAGACGAGCCGCAGCTTTCTGAACAAGCTCCAGAGGTCTGATGGCAGATGCCGGAGCACCAGCAAGGAGGGAGTTGCAGTAGTCCAGGCGGGAGATGACAAGAGCCTAGATGAGCACCTGGGCTGCCTTCTCCGTGAGGAAGGGGCAAATCCTCCTGATGTTGTAGAGGAGGAATCTGCAGGACCGTGTCACTGATGCGATGTTTGCCGAGAACGACAGTTGATCGTCCAGGGTCACACCAAGATTCTTCGCAGTCCGAGTTCACGTCACCACAGCATTATCAATGGTGATGGCCATGTCTCGGTGCGGACAGCCCTTCCCCGTCATTGAGGGGGTTCCAGTTGGTCCTCAGCAAAAAAAAGTTAATATAGTGTAAAAATCAGTTTAGGCCATTTTGAAAAAAGCGCCGCGTTGTGAGCTTGTAGATCTTCTATTTTCCAAAGATTTGAAATGTCTGGAATATTTTTTTAAACTCACAACTCAAACACACATATTTCACAGAATATGTTCAGATGGGGGTCCGCAGCCAAACACAAATCAATTTGGGGGTCCTTGACATGAAAATGTTTGAGAACCACTGGATTATGACATGCATAGAATTAGGTATGCCAGGGTTTGTGTAAATACGTGTTTAAAGTGAAGTGTTGTCAAGCTAGTTTGGTGGGTTCTAATCCACACAGACAGGACAGGACAGGTTTCATAAAGGCCTCCAGGCTACAGGTAACATTTAACATCCTTACCTAATAGTTCACTCTACAGAAGGAATGCATGAGGCCCAGGGGTGTATTGGCGCGCACAGCACGCGCATTATATTTTACCTTAAAGTAGGAAACATGTACATCTCATTTGTAATTTATTTCAGGAGTGAGTCTGGCATGATCGCCCATTCTGCAATATTGGCTGTGGGCTGGAGTTGGGCGGGAGTAATACCGTTGACTGACAACCCCTTCAGCCAATGATCGTTGTTCCCCTTCAGCCAATTGCAGTGCATTTTTACCACCTCCAGACTAATGTGACGCAACGGGACTTTTGAGATGGCCATGCCCAAAATAGGTTGCCTTATTCGGATAAATGCGTGTCACTGCCCGCCCCTGCCGGTTCTCTGAATTTTTATTTTTAAATAGGCTCTGTCATGATTAATTGACCACATATATGAAGTTAAACAACTAAATTATATCCAAACGATATCTTATAAGTAAATTCCGTGCCTCAAAAAAGAAGTTTGAGAGCGTTTTAAAACCGAAAATAAAAAGTAGAAACTGCCCACAGAAACAATGGCTGCCGTTCGTGTTTGGTCGGCTGCACTCAGGCTGCACTCGGGTCCATTCGAACTCGCCACCTGATTGGCCAACTTTCGCTGTCAATCACAGAACGATGAGCGACGACGCTGATAGGCTCGTTTTTTTGGTAATGCGCTAGAAACGCCCAGACAAGCCTTCAGGCCAGACTCCTTCCTGAAATCAAATGGAAATTAGATTTTCCGGAGGGAGGGGCTTTACCAGGCTAGGAAACATGTTTGTATATAGCAAATGTTTTTTAGCTTACTTTTACTCTTTTAAAACTAATACAAATTCAAGGAATGCCACAAATTATAGAGATGAAACAAAAAGTTTGCTTTGAACGAGTATCTTTGTCTTCTTCGACGGTGGCTGAGGCATTGCTGCGTGCAGATATAGGATACTGGCAGCAGCCCTACTGAAGCCAACATGCTGTGTTGCTTACCGTGTAGCCTGTGAGGAGTGAGGATACATTTTCACACTCACTTGTAAACCTGCAGAGGTAAAAAAAAGTACTAGCGTGCATTCTAGCATGCACGTGAGTGCATGCGCGTGCACTGTACCGTCCCGTGAAAAATGTACCGGCCAAGCTCCGTCCTACTCCGTGTGGCCCCCATGACACTACTAATGAGGTCTGTTTAGAAGTAAGTTGCTCAAAAAGTACTCAAATCTTTTACTTAAGTAAAAGCATCAATACTGCAATGTAGAAATACTCTGTTACAAGTAAAAGTCAAGAATTCAAAATTTACTTTACTAAAAGTGCAAAAGTAGAAAGTACTCATTGTGCAGAATGTCCCATTTCACAAGTTTTCAAATGTATAAAAATCTTTAGAAAATGCTTGAGTTGTGGTGTGCTGTTCAACGCTATTTAAATGATATGCTATTTATTATGTCTAGAAGATACATAGATGTGAACAGATTTTGGTCAATCTGAAAGATTGTATGTTGTTGTAAAACAGAACGTTTGTGAGAGTAGTTATTACTATAGAGTGTTCCTTTTTTTTTTTTCTGTAACAGGGATCTCCCTGTCTCTCCAGCTCTTTAGTAAACAGAAAATAGATTTTCAGTAAGTAAGTAAGTCTTAATAAGACAATAAGAGGCTTATTGTTGGTATCAGCCGAGAACGGGGGGGGGGGGGGGGTTCTATCCCCGTTACAATGGACTAGACTCCTGGGAGACGGATTGCTGAGATGGAGCGCCACACCTACCATCAGCCCCCAGTACTTACCGCACGACTTGTCGCATCCAAGCCGTGCTACTCACAGTTACACTGAGTTGGCGGTGCCCGGGATCGACCCGATGACCTTGTGGTCCACCGACTGAGCTCCCCGGACACAATCTAATCTCAATCAGGAGAGAGTACCCATTTATCAGCTTAAATTCTATTGCGTTCCATTTCCACTTTTCATCACTTCCAATTTCACTTGTTTATCCTGTGTGAGTTCTCTCTTCTCATATGAGTTCTCTCTTCTTATTACTATCATAATACATAGCTATTTAACACTTGCACCACCTTGAATATAAGTCAGTGGTTATCTTTATCTCATCTTATCTTAACAACAACAAGCTTAAGCAACACAAGCTTGTAGATCTGCTATTTAGAAAAACCGGGAAAATGTGTGCAAATCTTTGAATATAATATATTATTTTAAAGCAACATTTTTTACTCAAATCTTTGCTTCTGGGGGTCCCTGGAACAACATATTTTGAGATGGGGGTCGGCAGCCAAATACATATCATTTTTTGGGGGTCCTTAAAAAAAAAAAAAAAGTTTGAGCACCACTGATATAGAAACATACGTTTTTCAGAAAACTGTTGGGATTTAGAAGACATTTGTAGAATCGGCTTCAGGTCTTAATGGGTTCATAACAAAACAGTTCATGTTGAGTGTGTGTTCCTACTTGTATCCGGCATCGTCTCCAGGCTTGTAGAACCAGTGGGGTTGTTCCCATCCAGCATGGAAGCCCATGGAGCACTTCCCTTTGAGTAGCTCATAAACTCCACTGGTTCTGATGGTGGGCCGGCCTTCAAAACGTTCCTCTTTAGGGTATCCCACTGGAGACAGGGAGAGAATGGAAGAAATGGAGAAACTATACAATCAATGACGGTCCCCTCACGCATTAGGACAATATCAGTCACCAGAAGCAGGGGTGTGTGTTTTCAATGAGTCTAACATTCATTAGAAGGACAATATCAGTCACCAGAAGCAGGGACGTGTGTTTTAATGAGTCTAACATTCATTAGAAGGACAATATCAGTCACCAGAAGCAGGGATGTGTGTTTTCAATGAGTCTAACATTCATTAGAAGGACAATATCAGTCACCAGAAGCAGGGACGTGTGTTTTAATGAGTCTAACATTCATTAGAAGGACAATATCAGTCACCAGAACCAGGGACGTGTGTTTTCAATGAGTCAAACATTGTTAACATGGAGTTTGAAGTTACAACGGTTTATTTGTAGATATAATCAAATTAATATAAAATATCTAAATATTGAATCAAGCAACTGAACTCTTTCACTGCCAAGGACAACTTTTACGACTTTTTTCCAAAGGCTCAGACTGCCATCACTGTCATCTGAGTGAAGATGGCAGCTCCACAAAAGAGATAAAGGCAAGAATTGGCATAGCAACGTCAGCCATGACGAGACTGGCCAGTATTTGGAAAAGTAACACCATCAGCTTTCCAATGAAGGTCAGACTTTACAAGTCACTTGTACTCTCCACCTTACTCTATGGCTGTGAGAGCTGGACACTCACAGCGGACACGGAGCGCAGGGTACAGTCCTTTGAAAGCAAGTGCTACAGAAGAATTCTACATATACATCATATAAAGAACACCGGACAAATGATTATATGTTAGACAGTTAGTTACCACCCACCCATGCTGGAGAACAGATGCCCCTACTCTCAACAGTAAAACGTCATAAACTGGCCTGGTATGATCATGTCACAAGACATACCTCCCTGTCAAAGACCATCTTACAAGGGACAGTGGAGGGAAAGTGGAGAAGAGACAAGCAGAGAAAGTCCTGGATGTACAACATCAAGGAGTGGACTGGCTGCCAAGGAGTGGAATGGCTGCAGCTTCCAAACCCTGCTACGCACAGCAGATAATCGAGAGTGCTGGAGATCCCTGACTGCCCAAGCATCCACCATGACACTACTACGGCCCCCTAGGCCATGGGATGAGTGAGTGAGTGAGTGAGTGAGTGAGTGAGTCAGACTGCCAAAGACGACTTTTACGACTTTTTCGTTTTCAGTGGTTTTCCACCTGATGGCGCTGTTCGCTAACACTCGAGTGACCATTTTCATCCTCAAGTCACACAGATCACAGGATATCACGTGATCGAAAGATTAGTGTATTAGGGGAAATGGCTGTATCTTTATTTCTTTTTTTCTCCCTGCATATTTGACGAGACAAGCTATATTCAACGACCTGTAAGAAGTGACCGGGGGGGTTGCGATGACTATTCTTTTTCCTGGCGGAAGCACAGTGAAATCCTCCGTGTTTAGCAACCGTCAAGGGATCGATCATACTGGATATAAATATTATGTGACTAGTTAAAAAGGCAAGGAAAACGAAAAATCGCTGGCTGGCAGTAGGCGATTCCGTTATGAATTTACTCTGGCTGTGAAAGAGTTCAAAACTGTCTGGGGTGCACACAAAAGCTAGAGTAGACATTAAAATTACCAGAAGTGTTTGAAAGTGAAATAACTCTTTAAGCCTGATTTGTACTTGTTTGTACACCAGTGTCACAAGCTTAAGATAGCCGAATGTGACACGTTGTGAGCTTGTACACCAAAGCGCAAAGAGTAAAATAAGTGCTATTGTTCTTACCCACGTTGTTGAATCCGTAGGACTCTCTGGCTTTGGCACACATGTAGGGAACGTCGGTCCATTTGCCGTAGCGGTTGGGGTCACACTCGATCAGGTCGTACGGAGGCTCTCCGGTTCGAATCCAGTCACTCAAGAACTTACCGATGCCACCGGCGTGGATCACCCCGTACCTGGCGGTGACATGACATCAAGTCAAATCAAATGTATATAGAACATTTCACACAACAGGTGTCTCAAGGTGCTTTTAATCAGTCATGTGATGGCTGCCTTATTTAGGGTAAAAAAGTACCCTACCCCAGTGGTTCTCAAAGTGAGCCCAGGGGTCCTTTAGGGGGTTCTAGGGGATCCCCAGCAAAATTAATGATAGTTATGAACCAAATGGACACTTGCGGGTCCATTTCATTTCATTTGTTCACTCTCAGAGTTAAAATTTTCAACGTAAACTGCGGTCCTACAGATTTAAAATAAGCCATTAAATGGGGGTCCGTTGCCTAATGCATATCAAATGGGCGAGAATGGTTGAGAATCACTACTATGGCCGTAAAAATCTTCTCTTATGGGGGTCCCTGGCATATCTTTTCAATTGGGGGTCCGCGGGCTAATATGTATCCATTTGGGGGTCCTTGACATGAAAGGGTTTGAGAACCACCACCATGGATAATGGCTGCTTACGGTTTACAGAGGTAAGCCTTTGGACTTTGAAAATGATATCCCTACCTATTTTCGAATAGCCGAAAAAAGCACAAAGTAATTAAAGTTTTCACAGAATTGTGCAGGAGTATAACATACTGTATT
This sequence comes from Gymnoscopelus braueri, assembly GCF_963280865.1. Lineage (NCBI taxonomy): Eukaryota > Metazoa > Chordata > Actinopteri > Myctophiformes > Myctophidae > Gymnoscopelus > Gymnoscopelus braueri. The sequence goes on along the minus strand of NC_137624.1, from coordinate 114,893 downwards.
TGACTCTGAGATCTAGTGGAAGTATAAAGTATCGAAATGGAAATAGTCAAGTTAAGTAAAGGTACCTAAACCATTGCACGTATGTACAGTACTTGAGTTAATGTATCTACAGTAGTTACTTTCCACCGGTCATGCGTACCCGAATCAGTGTTAATTTCAGTGTCGACTATCTTTTTTCACTTCAAGTCACTTCAAACTAAATAAAACTAAGCTATGATGACTAAAACTAAGACTAAATGGCCCTCATTTATCAAAGTGGGCAAAATAATGGGCTTACGCCGAGATCACCGCAATTGTTGGGATTTATCATTCTATCGTGACTTTGACTTGAGCGTACGGCCTGCTCAGATATCACGTCTGGTCTGAAGGCGTGTAGGATTTGTCTTAACCCGTTTGTTCCATCGTAGACATGCGGAGCAGCATTGTCTGACCATCTGACAGGCATCTAAACATATAGTATTCACTCAAGAATGTATAGCTATAAAACTGATACATTTAAAAAAAATTGTAAAGGCATACACAACAATGTGTCATGTGAAATTCGTAAGATATTTGCAAGAATACAAGCAATTAAAAACAATATAACATATTTACAATGTTTCAAGTTAGATGCTTAAAGAGCTGGTGCCATGTTTTTGCACTTTTTCTGTTTTTCATGTGTCTATGAGGTTGATAGAACTTCATTAAGCAACCCGGTGGTGGTTTTATGGTGTTTTATGTCTTCTCTGACTATTTGGAGTTTCTTCCTGGAGGCTGAAACCTTGAGAGTCAAAGGTGCCAATCCAAAAACAGCGACATACTGACGAAACAAAGTCATACCCACCCACCGCACCTCCCCTCATTATCATTGTCATTTATACTACAATCTTTTGTGGGCGGAGCTGGCTCAAACACACGTGTGTGACCATGGCAGGTTGTTCTGTGCCTAACTGCTGTGTGACAGCTATCAAACAGTCGTTTCACACTTTACCCATTGACACGGACAAACGTGATCAATGGCTTAATTTCATTTATAAAGACAGGATTATTCCCTCAGCCCTCTCTACCAAGCTTCGGGTGTGTAATTCCCATTTTGTTGATGACTGCTTCACCAACTTAGTGCACGTCAATATGGGATTTGCAAACAGGAAAGTACTGAAGCCAGGTTCTATTCCGACGATTTATTCTGGAGACACAGAAAGCAGCACCTCAGGAGCGATACCGGTAAGTTAAAACATTCGCCAGCCCCAATAAAATGACTTAGGAGCATGAATCGGTTTGACATAGCCTTGTGTCTGTGACCTCCCCCACTGTTTAGTTGTGGGATTTAGTTCAGCGTCGATAAGATCGCTTCTGAACATCGTATGGAAAATGTAACGGTAGTCGCGGTAACCTACAGGCGTCTGTTGTTACGACGGTGTGAAGATATTAATGGATGGGTTGAAACAACCTTTTAAACCGGGGTTTTGTGCCGGTCTGCGTTGAATTCAACGTGCAGAGACAGTGCTGGTCGTGAACGCGCATGGCCGTTTAACATGGCGCAGAGTTCGATCAGGGACGAGCCTCCATGTTAATTCAACGCAGGCTGCCAACAAACTAAGGTTTTAAACGGTTGTTTGAACCCATCGATGCGTTGTTTCACGCCGTCGGAACAACAGACATATGTAGGTTACGGCGCCTAGCTTTAGATTTTTCATACGATGTTCAGACGGTAAAAATTGGACATTAAATCGGCAGAACATACCGACGCGGGCGGGACCAACTCGAGTCATACAGTCTCAGCCAACGTTAGGGTCGCCAGAGCTAGTTCAGTTGGATTAGATACGCATAAGTGATTGTTTGTCAATATAATAAAAAAGAGACAAATTATCTGTGCCTCTGCAAACAGAAGTGTATTATCAAGGTGGAAATGGCTCTGATGAATACATTATGAGAGCATCTAGTTAAACGTTTTATATGCATATGCCTACTGTAATATACTGTAGCTTATATTTCCATTTTCTAGTAAGGGGATGTATGGAAAGAATATAGCCTATTTAAATGGGAATGTCAGGTTGAAGGAATACACATGCATTGTAATGATAGTAAAATGTGTGCAGTGATGCTATAAATAATGTCACTGATGTAATGGATACCATAGTCATTGTAAGATAAAGTTCTACTTGGTTCACCAGATTCAGATTCAGGTTCAAACATATAGGGCTGTATTTGTCCAATTTGTCCTCCCTCTGCCATTTTGTAAACAAATTGCCTGGCATGCTTGTTGTTAACTAGTTGTACGAACTCTTGTTTTATTTTTGTTTTGTTTTATTGGATCTTGTTTAGTTGATACACGTATTTGTTTTAGCTCGTGCTCATTTGATTTTGCTATTTTGTCTCATCTGTTTAAGAAAGTAGGTAGCTGATATATTGCACTTTTACCTTAGCGCTAGGTATACTCTTGGTTGCTTGTTTTTGCAGGAAATGCACTTAAGACTTCTGGTGATTAGTAGTTTCGTTCCCTACCTATGTTGAATGCACTTATTGTAAGTCGCTTTGGATAAAAGCGTCTGCTAAATGACTGTAATGTAATGTAAAAATGGGCAGAACCATGGGCAGTCCTTTTGTGATAAGAGGGAGGGACTAGGACAGGTGGGTGGTCTTATAGGAGGAGGCGGAAGGACTGGATTAGATGGGTGGTGCTAAGTGAAACCAGGTATACTTAATGAACTGGTGGGTGTATCTACATAAAAACAACATTTTAACACTTACTGTACACTTTTTTTTTTTTTTTTTTAATCCTTACACAATAATAATACCTTATGATCAGGTTTTAGGGTTGAAAAATATCATGGCACCCCATCTTTAATCATTCAGCCTTTTAAACAGTGCTTTACTGGCTCTGTGTTAAAGGAGTAGTTCACCCAAAAATTACTTATTTTCTATCAATTACACACCCCATGAAGCATTGAATTCATGGAGATTTCTTAGTTTTTGTCACATTCCTGAGCCGATAATTTGATGATAATAATAAAGATGCTAATATATCCGGTAGGAGACACAAAGGAGACTTTTTGTGTCTCCTACCGGAGAAACCGCTAGTTATCAAATTATTGTCTTAGGAATGCGATAAAAAAGAAAAAATCTCCATGAATTCAATGCTTCATGGGGTGTGAAATTGATAGAAAATAAGGAGCAGGGAGCGCTGCGCTGGAATATTTTCATGACATTGGAGACATTGGCGAGTGAAGTCTCCCAACTTGGGTAGGCTACTGTAGCCTACAGTAGGCTACGTCTCTTTCTGGAGTTATGTGCAACCTCGTATAAGGATAAACCCGACGCTCGAATGCCAGCTGCGCCCAGCGCAAGTGATCTTCATTGTGGGTTTTGGCCACGGGTCCGCAGTGGGAGAGCGGAGGTAACCAGCCCACCACACATTGGCCTTCATCCATTAATGTTTACGCATTGCTCAATCACTCCATAAACGTTCAAATCATGATGACAGCCCCACTATCTATCTTTCATAAACGTGGTGTCAGTCACAGACCAAGGGAGGACGCAGCCGCAGGACTCACTTTATTTTGCAAAACAGGAGAGTGTATGCGTCACCACTATCTGCGCTGCATGGGCGTTAAATTAAAACCCAAACGTGTTCCAATCATGACGATGTGATTGGTGTTATTCAACAATGTAGGCCTACAGGAAACAGACAACGCGTAAGCTATTTGTTATTTAATTCATGATTCAGGTTTTGGCTAGAATTTTTCCGCCACGTTTTTACGTTTTACCCAGCAACCCCATGTGAATTACGCCACAGCTGAAAAGCAGCCCAAACATTAGCGTAACTAATAATTGGGCCGAGCGGCCCGGAAATGACCGTGATAATCCTAAAACGGGAGCAAAACTATTTCTGTGGGGTCGGTGGGGTGGCCGGTGGGGTGGCCGGTGGGGTGGCCTACCGGCCCACTGGCCCAGCGGCCCACCGGGCATATGCACGGTATGCCAAATGGCCAGTCCGCCCCTGGCTTTATGCCGCAAGTGGGCATTTGTCATTGTTCACTTTTTTACAGATTATTAAACTACATAATGTAAACTTTCAAATGAAGTGTCATTCATTGAAATAGGAAGAAGATGTGCTCATTTGAATCTTGTTATCTAAAATAGTCCAAACTGAGAAAATCCCTTCTAAACAATTTGCACTTCTAGCACCTCTCAGCTCCTGGTAATGGGCGTGAACAATGGGTAATTTATTCAACCTAGCCACTCCTCTAATCACTCCCCCATTGACACCTTTCAGTCAGCTGTCCACTCTATAAAATATTTAGTGCCAGGGACCCCCATACAGGATCTGTGTTGTAAAAAATAGGCATATTACATATCATCATCATAATAGATTTAATAAAAGATTTATTTGAAAATAGCATATCTACGCGACTGTATCGGTTGGGAGGTGTATTGTACTCTGATACATTTTAACTCTATGAGAAAATGGCCGCCGATCGGATTAAAATGTTTTTTATTGAACAATGCTGAAGATACGGGTACTTATACCCATCCGAAGTGAATTGTAACATCTGTGGCCATGGGGTAAGCACTTTATATTTCAAATCTGAACGTGTATGTAGATGTGCGGGCTGTAAATGGAGAAAGTGCAAACACCAGGTTGAAGTTTCATAGGGCTTGGTGCGAAATACAGCGCATTAGACAGTGTTTCCAGGTCTGATTATTATAAGCGACTTTGGGCTTGTTTTCCTGTAAAGTCGCACAGCTGACTGAAAGGTGTCAATGGGGGAGTGATTAGAGGAGTGGCTAGGTTGAATAAATTACCCATTGTTCACGCCCATTACCAGGAGGAAATTGTTTAGAAGGGATTTTCTCAGTTTGGACTATTTTAGATAATAAGATTTAAATGAGCACATCTTCTTCAAATATTTTCCTATTTCAATGAATGATTGGACTATTTTAGATAACAAGATTCGAATGAGCACATCTTCTTCAAATATTTTCCTATTTCAATGAATGACACTTCATTTGAAAGTTTATATTATGTAGTTTAATAATCTGTAAAAAAGTGAAAAATAACAAATGTCCCACTTGCGGCATAAAGCCAGGGGCGGACTGGCCATTTGGCATACCGGGCATATGCCCGGTGGGCCGCTGGGCCAGTGGGCCGGTGGGCCACCCCACCGACCCCACAGAAATAGTTATTTTTAAAAAATATTTCTGCTCCCGTTTTAGGATTATTACGGTCATTTCCGGACCGCGCGGCCCAATTATTAGTTACGTTAATGTTTGGGCTGCTTTTCAGCTGTGGCGTAATTCACATGGGGTTGCTGGGTTAAAACAGTAAAACGTGGCGGATAAATTCTAGCCAAAAAGATATCCTAAACGAAAACCTGAATCATGAATTAAATAACAAATAGCTTACGCGTTGTCTGTTTCCTGTAGGCCTACATTGTTGAATAACACCAATCACATCGTCATGATTGGAACACGTTTGGGTTTTAATTTAACCCCCATGCAGCGCGCACTGATAGTGGAGACGCATACACTCTCCTGTTTTGCAAAATAAAGTGAGTCCTGCGGCTGCGTCCTCCCTTGGTCTGTGACTGACACCACGTTTATGAAAGATAGATAGTGGGGCTGTCATCATGATTTGAACGTTTATGGAGTGATTGAGCAATGCGTAAACATTAATGGATGAAGGCCAATGTGTGGTGGGCTGGTTACCTCCGATCTCCCACTGCGGACCGTGGCCAAAACCCACAATGAAGATCACTTGCGCTGGGCGCAGCTGGCATTCGAGCGTCGGGTTTATCCTTAAACAAGGTTGCACATAACTCCAGAAATGTTATTAAAAAATATTAGTAAAACTAAATATGACTAAAACGAAAAAAAAATTTGCTGTCAAAATTAACACTGACCCGAATCCTATGGCGGTCCAGTAGTTGCGGACCCCCTGGTGCGGGCCCACCATGGGCAGCAGGTCCGGGGTGTATGTGATTGGTCCAGACACGATGTTGATGATGTCAGCGTTCTTCAACACAGGAACCCTCTCCATGGCCATCTCGACGTGGTCCATGATGCGGTCTAGATCTGACTCAAATAACTCCTTACCAAAACCTGTATAAACACACATACATGTACGCATGTACACATGCACACACGCACACACAGTCAGAGAAAAAAAAACACTGAGTAAATATTTGCATTCTCAAAAAAATATATGCATCTTGAGTACATAATGTAACTTCCCTGTTCCACCCCGGATTTGAACTTTGGTCTCCTGCGCAAGTGCTAGCCAATAGAGCCTGCGTGCTTGCTCCGGGGAGAAATAGATTTTTGAACTTCAGGATCTAAATGTCTGTATCTAAATGTCGTAATAGAAGAGCAGGGAGACCTTAACACCAAAACCACCAAAATACCATTTTATTCACTCATTTTCATTTTTTTTTACATAATACAGCTTTTGTACATTTTTTAATACAGCTTTTGTACATTTGAAAACATTTTGTTTTCATTGTCCAGCTCCTTTACTGGATCTGCCAAACTACACGGACTGTGGGCCTCCTTTCTTTAATATCCAATTTCATTGACTGATATGATCATAACGCATAACGTTACAGCTTTGATTATGTTGATTGACTGCCCTTATCATCGCATCAAGTAATAAAACGTGCAGACCCAAGTGCTGCAGTATTTTATTTATTTTGGGTAATCTATTTGAGAACGGCAAAGCCTAATCATGAACAAGTTTAACCCTGAAACATGATGAACTTCAACCTGGTGTTTGCACTGTCTCCCTTTTTAGACCGTACATCACATAAACGTTCATATTTCAAATAAATTATGTGCTGACCTCATGGCCACGGATGTTACAATTATGTACGTTCCCTTATAAATACCAGTATCTTCTGTATTGTTCAATAAAAAGCATTTCAATCGGATTGGTGGCCATTTCTTCCGTATTTTCTCTATATGCTTTCAATTACGCGACCCCATCGGTTGGGAGGTGTATTGCACTCTGATACATTATGAGAAAATGGCCACCGATCGGATTAAAATGCTTTTATTGAACAATACGACGATACAATTACTTTTGAGGGCCTAAAGATAATTTTAACATTCGTGGCCATGGGGTAAGCAATTTATATTTGAGATCTGAACGTTTATGCAGATGTGTGGAGCAAAAAGTGAAAAAGTGCAAACACAAGGTTGCAGTTCATCCATGACGGTCGTGACAGACGACCTTTATGTGATCGCATGAAGACCGCATGGCTCATTTGCATACACATCAATACATTACATACTAGTAACTTGGATAACAATAACATGACTGCAAAATGTAGGGGAACGGATAGGAAGAGAAGGGTGACTTACATTAATTTTCAGAAAGTTGTATCTATTCTATGTGCAGGTATATATGTATACTGTATGTGGATTGTTTCTAATTAGGCTGTATTATGAGAGGAATGATTTTTTTGTTTTGTTTTGTTTTAAAATTGATGTGTCTGATAATCCAATGTGGTATGTGTCGACATTTTGTCCGGACACGGAAATAAATCGACTCCGCCACGTGCGTAATTACAGGCAAGAAAACTCCGATGTTATGGTAGTTGTTCCACTCTGAGGAGGGTGGGGGGGGGGGGGGGGCTGGGGATAACTTCATGTCAAGGACCCTCAAAATGATATGTATTTGGCCGTGGACCCAAGCTTGTCACTGTCTGTGTGCCTTAGTGCAATGTCAACTGCGATCCATGCGCTTTTTGAAAATCTACAAGCTCACAATATTATTTAATTAAAAATTATTATTAGTGAGGGCGGGGGGGGGGTCCCGGGGAGGGCACGCGGGGAGGGGGGGGGGGGGGCAGTGCCAGAGAGGACTGCACAAATGGCCGGCTTAAACCACTGAAGTACTTGCGCAACCAAATCCGTTTTATTTTGGCTTGATATGGTTTGATAGAGAGAAAATAAATTCATGACTGATACACCAAATGAAAATAGAAACTTGACAGGTGCCCATCGACTCCGCCACGGCTCGCCACTGCCCATCGACTGAGCCACGGCTCGCAACTGCCCATCGACTCCGCCACGGCCCGCCACGGCGGGTGTGCGACGTAGGAAACTAGTCATGGCTACCGTCAAACGTCAATTTCGGATCCCGCTGTCTCTTTGATGTTTTTGTGCAGTGGTGGAAAAAGTACTCAAATGTTCTACTTTAGTAAAAGTATCAATACTGCAATGTAGAAGTACTCTGTTACAAGTAAAGGGCTGGAATTCAAAATGTATTTGAGTAAAAGAAGAAAAGTATTGTTATCAAAAAGTACTTAAAGTACCAAAAGTAAAAGTACTAAAATGTTTGAAAATAGCAGATCTACAAACTCACAACGTGCTTTCAAATAGCCTACGAATAAAATAGGGTTAAAGCGGTTAATATATGTTTTATAATGTAATAATTTATACCTGCAAAGTAACTAGTGACTATAATACAAATAATTGTAGTGGAGTAAAAGTACAATATTTGCAACTGAGATGTAGTGGATAAGTAAAAGTATAGACAATTGGAAACACTCCAATGGTAAAGTAAAAGTACCTCAAAATTGTACTTAAGTACAGTACTTGAGTAAATGTACTTAGTTACTTTACACCAATGCTTTTGTGTGACGCTGCATGATCAAGTAGGGCGTAAGGTTACGAAAAGAAAAAAAAACGTAAAACATGGAGATAAGAGGTTTCTGCTCGACTACAACGTAGTTACACTCAATAACGCACTGACCTGCAGGAACTCCGTCTCGCACCCAGGAGTCCTGCAGAACCATCTTCTCCATCCTCTCGTAGGGTCCGAACAGCAGGCCGTCTCTCTCCTGACGCAGGTAGTAGGAACCTTCCAGGTCTCTGATCACAGGCAGCTCCTTCTTCAAGGCCTTTACCTCCGGCACGGTGGCCGTGACCACGTACTGGTGGTGGACAGGGATGGTGGGGTGGTCGAACCCGATCAGCTGGCCCACCTCCCTGGCCCAGAAACCTACAAACAAACAAACATCAGGACACATTGTCGTTTTTGTTGGGTGGAAACCTTGTATGTCCAAAAAGGTTACTTTTAAGGAAATGGAATAAAAAATTCTGACGTCACTCTGACTCAGCAATAACCAGTGGTGGAAAAAGTACTCAAGTAATTGACATATTATTTTACTTATTGACTTAAGTAAAAGTATCAATACAGCAATGTAGAAATACTCTGTTACAAGTAAAAGTCCAGAATTAAAAATGTACTTACATTTAAAAGTACAAAAGTATTGGTATCAAAATGTACAAAATTTGTTGATGATCAAAAAAGTACCAAAAGTAAAAAGTACTCATTATGCAGAATGTCCCATTTCTCAAGTTTTCAAATGTATAAAACTAGAGGTCCGGGCGCCCTACGGGCACCCTGCCCCCTAGCCGCGCACAGGGCTCTAGTGAGGGCTCGCTTATTTTGGGGTTACAAAATCATGGGACCCAAGACCCCCTTGGAGTCTTGGGACCCCCGCGAAACATCGTTTGGGGTTACACAATCATGGGATTAAAAATAAATAAATACAAAAACCCAGGGGGTCGGGGTCGGGGTCCCCCCCCCCCAAAAAAAAAAACAGGGGGTCCGCGGACCCCCTTGGAGTCTTGGGAGTCTTGGTACTGTAATTATGTGTGTGTGTGTGTGTGTGTGTGTGTGTGTGTGTGTGTGTGTGTGTGTGTTGAGTGTGGCAGAGATGGGGACTCGAGTCAGAGACTCGCGTACTCGAGTCGCACTCGAGACGCCACAAATGAGACTCTAGACTCGACTCGGACTCGCCCCTCAAAGACTTGAGACTTGACTCGGACTCGAGCTCAAAGACTCGTGGGCAATCTTTATTTTATAGTTTTTTTTTTTACATATTAATGAATGAAATGCCCCAAAAACTTCCACTCCCCTGTCCCCTTCCTCCCGCAAAGGAACCTCCAGTGCGCCCTGCGTGGAACTGGCTCCCAACCGGCTTCAGTCAAGCTGCTTCGTGCTGCTCATTAACGTGAACATGGAGAGGCGAGCACAATAGCTGCTGTGTGTGTGGCCGCTGCGGCCTTTCATCATAAAGTTTAAATATAAAAACATCGAAATTAAACGAACATATTTAGCTCAGTATCAGCTATAAAACCTCAGTTATCTTGGCATATGCTTACATTTTTTTATAAGATGATCGGATCATCTGTGATAGCACGTTTAGGAAACGTCGCATTTTCATTTTGCGCTGCTGTCTCGTTAAACCCAGCTGGGTGAATATTCAACACTTCACCACGGTAAACACTACGCTCATGTTTACTGCATTAAAGCTGTGGTTCTCAACCTTTTCAGGCTGTGACCCCCCAAAATAATCATATTTGAAGTGGGGATCCCATTTTGTTTGACTCGGTTCCACAGATAAATATTGTGAAAATAGCAGATCTACAAGCTCGTGAGGCGTTGTGAGCTCCGTTGTGGTCCCGACTCCCGAACCACAGGTTGAGAACCACTGCCTACAAGCAAGTTACATGTCTATGTTGTTGACTACGTAATGTAATGTTACAGACCTTACAGGTTTATTTGGTTTCCAAAATGCTTAGTATTGTATACTCCGTCGCGCCTCATTGTTTATTCTGCCCAAAATAACAGATCTGTAAGCTGTCGACACGCCATGACGCGATGCGTTGATAGCTTGTATGTCTGTTATTTTGGGTAGCCAGGCGACGCACATTACGCGTCGTAGCAATGTATCTGGGTTTGAGAGGCTATGATTGATGTAAACTTACAGTAGCCTACTAGATTATAGCTGGCAGTTGTCACAATATTGTAGCTCTGTTTGGGATTATTGCACAAAGGTGGATGATGAAAAAATTGCACTTTGCGAACGGGGACAATACAATGGACATAACTGCGTCACTTCAGAGGAAACTAAATGGAGCTACTTCAGAGATGTTTACACACCCCTGGTTATCCATTAGAATGGTGTAAATGGAACGCAAACGATAACAGCCAACGTGAGTATCTTTCCTGAAACTGGCCAATTTATGCTACTGTATGTGACTGTGTACCGCCCGGCCCGGCCGGGGGTCGGTTGGGGGAGGTCCATGGCTGTAGGAGCGTTCTCATTACTCAAGGGACAGAACAAGCAGTGTGCACTAGATGTAGGCTATACCCAAACACGTTGACATGTCAATCTTCCTTAATAAAACATATGTAGACTAACTAGCAGCAGTAGCCAGTATGCCTGACCGACATAAAAAACTGGATGCAAACAAACTTCTTAAAACTCAACTGCAATAAATCAGAAATCATCATCATTGGCCCCGACTCCATCACCTGCTCCACTCAGGACTTCTCCGTCAACATTGACGGCTCCATCGTCACCCCCTCCAACAAAGTAACCTTGGTGTCATCCTGGACCCCTCTCTCTCCTTCCAGTCCCATGTTAACCACATCACCAAAACTGCCTTCTTCCACCTCCGCAACATTGCCCGCCTCCGTCCCAGCCTTTCACACACTGCTGCTGAAACACTCATACACGCATTTATTACATCCCGCCTCGACTACTGCAACAGTCTACTCTATGGCATCACCACCAAGGTCCTCAATAAACTTCAGTATGTACAAAATTCCGCCGCCCGCCTGCTCACCAGGACCCGATCCAGAGACCACATCACTCCTGTCCTCCGTGACCTTCATTGGCTCCCAGTCAAACATCGAATTGACTTCAAGATACTCATCACCACCTACAAAGCCCTCAACAAACAGGCCCCCCACTACATCTCTGTACTCATCAAACGCCATGCCCCCTCCCGCTCCCTCAGGTCGGGTGATGACAACATCCTGGACACCCTCTGGACAAATAAACGAACCTGGGGTGACAGGGCCTTCTCTGCGGCTGCCCCCAAACTGTGGAACTCACTCCCAGCTCACATCAGAGCTGCTCCCACCCTCACCATGTTTAAAACCACACTCAAAACCCACCTTTTCAGAATCGCATTCCCTACATAAAACCCCAACCCCTGCCCCTCCTTTTTATTGTACTTTTCTTTTATAGATTTTAATCCTTTTTAACTAGTCAATTCTAATAAAGTTGTTATTTTTCTGCTATGTAAAGCGACTTTGAGTATTTAGAAAAGCGCTATATAAATCGTATGTATTATTATTATTAGCCTTGGTCAGGCTGTGTGTGAGCCTGTGCCTTCCGCAGTTGAGCTGCGCTATAAGATGCAAAGGAGCCTAAATGAATGTATCCTACTATTTTGATAAACAATCATTCTGTGCATTTCTCATTTCGGGTTGGGTTTGTGGACCATCATAACTGTATTTCAGCCTTAGGCTACATCGTATAAATACATTAAGAAAATAACCACACACAGATTTTTTTGATTTTTTTTAAGAGACTTGAGACTCGACTTGGACTCGTGTCTAAAGACTCGAGACTCGACTCGGACTCGACCCTCAAAGACTCGAGACTTGACTCGGACTCGAGACCAAAGACTCGAGACTCGACTCGGACTCAAGCTCAGAGACTCGTGGGCATCTCTGGTGTGGGGTGCGTGGTGCGTGTGTGTGTAGCGCAAGGGCTGTTAGCGTTAGCTCCCCGTATGCTCACCCACAGGTAGGCTCAAATGCTCTTCCCTAGACTTAGATGGAGGCTCTAAAGGCGTGCATTTACTTGCATTAAGTGGTGTGTGACAACATACAGTTGATGCACGGTTTTTACTCGACAGACACGGGCGCGAGGCTGTCGTGTAGTAGGCTGGCGGCTTTCCCCAGACTTAGATGGACGCTCTATAGGCGTGCATTAGCCTGCGTTGCCTGTCCCATAGCTGTGTTGCCAGGTGTGCTTATTTTTGTAAGCGTTTTTGGCCTTATTTGGTCGCTTCTAGAAGTAGCGTGTAATTGGTTGTTTGCATGCATGCTGTTTGCTTGTGGCCAAAGTGACTTTCGTGTGAGAGGCTAGGGGGTCCCTGGAGACCTAGTGTGGTCTAGCTCTGAGGTTAATGGAGTGAAAAACGAAAGGGAAAGATGCAAACGAATTGTGTGTGTAGTACTGCTTGTTGGTCGCGCGTCATGGAAACCTGGCAACCCTGGGCCTGTGCGGCTCCTCCTGTGCAGGGACACGACAGGACCGTCCGAGGCACGACGGACGACGCACAGCCGCGCATGCGCCTTATTCCCAATTGTAAGATAGGATATATAAAAATCATTTGAAAATAGCAGATCTACAAGCTCACAATGCGTCGCATCGCGAGTCTTCGCGACACATTGTGAGCTTGTAGATCGGCTATTTTCAAATGGCCAAAATGTATATAGGGCTGAAGTGGGTAATGTATGTTTTATAATAATAATCAAAATCTACAAAGTAAATAGTGACTAAAGTTTTAAAATAATTGTAGTGGAATAAAAGTACAATATTTGTAGTGGAGTAGAACTAAAAGTACTGAAAATTGGAAATACTTTAGTAATGTAAAAGTACCTCAAAAGTGTACTTAAGTACAATACTTAAGTACATCTACTTAGCTACTTTCCACCACTGGACACAGGTAGAGAGACAGACAGAAACAGACATCTCCATATATGGGCAAAAGGGATACAGACAGACGGGTACAACAGGTACTCTGACAAAGCCCCCAACACTATGACTCAGACATATTGGTGGTTGTAACTCTGGATGTGAGGGCTGCGAAGCGGCCTGAACCTATAGTTTTTAATAATAGCAAAAAATAGCCCATCTATAAGCTTACAAAGTGTTAAATAGATGTACTGTACATTGTGATAGTAAACATTGCTGTATAGAGTGTTTGTTCAGTAACAGGGATCTCCCCGTCTCTCCAGCTCTTTAATAAACAGAAAATACATTTTCACGCCAGGATACCACCAATTGATGGCTTGTTTCATCAAAAACCTGTGAGCTGGGAAACAGCTTAGACAGTGTTATCTGCTTAGATAAGCCTGGTATTCAAGGAGTATCCTGGCTATAGGGTCTTGATTGATTGAATACTTTATCAGAAATGTAAACAGCACAGTACAAGGTACAGTCAAACATTTAGGCTAAACACAAAAAGGTCCTGGGGACCTGTTTCCATTGTGGTTCCATGTATTCAATTCATCAACATAGCATAACGATCAGTGGTGTAAAGTAACTAAGTGCATTTACTCAAGTACTGTACTTAAGAACAATTTTAGGTACTTTTACTTTACTGGAGTATTTCCAATTGTCTATACTTTTACTCCTACTCCACTACATCTCAGAGGCAAGTATTGTACTTTTACTCCACAACAATTATTTGAAAACTTTAGTTACTATAAATTATTATATTACGAAACATACATTAACCACTTTAGCCCTATTTTATACCTAGGCTATTTGAAAATAGCCGATCTACAAGCAACGCGTTGCATCGTGAGCTTGTAGATCTGCTATTTTCAAAAAAAATTGTACTTTTACCTTTGGTACATTAAGCACATTTTGATGCCAATACCTTTGTACATTTACTCAAGTAAATTTTGGATTCTGGACTTTTACTTGTAACAGACAATTTCTATTTTGCAGTATTGATACTTTTACTTAAGTAAAAAATCTGAGTACTTTTTCCACCACTGGAAATTGGTAAGTGTTTTGAACCAATAAAATGGGGTAATCCATGGCGTAAACACTTCACTCTGGGGTCAACCCCCCCCCCCCTATTCATTGAGAAGACAGCCCGAAAGGTGAAAGTGATCCTTTGTGCTGCTGACATTCCAAGAGACATGACCTTTGACCTCTTGATGCGCTTCCCATTGGTCAGTGGTTTTATGGCTATAATATGTCTAAGCAGGGATTATGCACGTTTTAAAAGACTCTGAATCCATCAATACAAACCAACGCACGCAGGCAGGCACACACACACACACACACACACACACACACACACACACACACACACACACACACACACACACACACACACACACACACACACACACACACACACACACACACACACACACACACACACACACACACACACACACACACCCCTATGGAAACGGAATGGAACGTAGAGGCCAATCAAGGGACATGATGAAAAGGAGGTTAAAAGTAGGACCAGTGGAGGAGGGGGCAGACTATGGATTTAACATTTTGTGAGAAGAAGTACTCTGATGAAAAACCACAATGAATGGCCTCTCTATCATCCCGCTCAAACAACCTAGATAATAATAATGATAATAATTATTATTATTATTATATGTTTTATTATACAAAATTTCTCAAAAGTGTTCTGAAATAACAGATCTACAAGCTCACAACAGGTTACATAAGTATAAATTAGGGCTTAAATGGTTAAAGTTCTATGTTTTGGAATAATAATCTAAATCTGCAATGCAACTAGTTACTATAATTTTTAAGTAAGTACACATAATTGTAGTGGAGTAAAAGTACAGTATTGGCCTCTGAGATGTACTGGAGTAGAAGTAAAAAGTATTGAAATATGGACACACTTGAGCAAATGTATTTGTACTTGAGTAAGTTAAACTTAGTTACTTTCCACCACTGAGGGGAGGAGGGGAAGTTAGAGAGGAGGAGTTACAAACCATGAGAGAGAGAGAGATGTTCACAGAGGGGGAGGGGCTCTGGGATGACACCAGCACGTGCACGTGCACGTGCACGCGCACGCGCACACGCACACACACACACACACACACACACACACACACACACACACACACACACACACACACACACACACGCACACTACCATAATAGTGTTTAAGTGGTTAATGGTTTAATGTGCATACTGATGCCCCAAAATGTTAGCCTGGTTCCAGACGAATATGCCATTGCAAAAAAAATGCCCTTAGCAGATTAGGTCTGGCCCCTGTCAATAGAGATTGGATTTCTCCCAAAAAATGACTTATTTTCTATCAATTGCACACCCTATGAAGCCTTGAATCCATGGATTATTTTTTGTTTTTGTCGCATTCCTAAGCTAATAATTTGATTCCCATCTCCTACCGGCTAATGTATCCGGTAGGAGACACAAAGTAGATTATTTGTGTCTCCTACCGGAAATACACACGGTCATCAAATTATTGTCTTAGGAAAGCCACAAAAACAAAAATAAATCCATGAAATCAAGGCTTCATGGGGTGTGTAATTGATAGAAAATAAGTAATTTTTTGGGTGAACTCCTTCTTTAAACTGATTGTGATGCTATGTTAACACATGAAGACCTGAAGTTGATTCTACAAATGTCTTCTAAATCCCAACAGTTTAACGTATGTTTCTATATCAGTGGTGCTCAAACCTTTTCATGTCAAGGACCCCCAAAATGATATGTATTTGGCCCGTGGACCCCATCTCAAAATATGTTGTTCCAGGAACCCCCAGAAGCAAAGATTTGAGTTAAACATTTTTGCTTTAAAAGATTAAACGATTATTATTATTTTTGCAGATCTACAAGCTCATAGCGCAATGGAAAAAGAAACATGAAATACATTTGAGGCACGTCGAACACGACCTTTCAACCAGCGGTGGTGGAAGATGTACCCCAATGTTTTACAGGACGACTTCTCCCTTTTTCATCCCATCTTCATATAATTGATCCTCACTATCATGATAATATTGCACTATTTCTGTCTACTCAGTCTGTGTCTCAGAGGAGGGCTGTGGACAGCTCAGAAACCTGCCTACTGCAAAAGGGCCTTTCTGTGTGGAGCACTGAGTGCCGCGCTATGAGCTTGTAGATCTGCTAATTTTTTTTTTAATCGTGAAAATGTGTGCAAATCCTTGAATATATATATTTTTAAAGCGAACATTTGTAACTCAAATATTTGCTTCTGGGGGATCCCTGGAACAACGTATTTTGAGATGGGAGTCTGAGGCCAAATACATCATTTTGGGGGTCCTTGGCCCGAAACATTTTGAGAACCACTGCCCTAGCGTAGGTACCCTCACAAAAAACAATCCTGGCCTCTATACTGCCTCCCCCTGGTCAGCCGGGGCGCCTGATGGAGGGGAAAGGAACTGGTTGGAATAACGTGTTCCTTCCACGCGCTACGTCCTACCGGGGAAACTCCCCCCTGTCAGGTGATAAGAAGCGGCTTGCTAGCTCCTCATGCATTGAAGGAGACATGAGCTCAGTTCTGGGCTCTCCCTAGGCTGGCAGAGGGAGAGTAGCGCCCAGGATTACATAGGTAATTGGCACTGGGTGAAAAAATTGGTTGCTAAATCGAAAAGAAAAAATAAACCAGTGACATCATCGATGGAAAATCCAAGCTAATAGAAACTGCAGGCTTTTTATTTCTGGAAAATTAGCATGCTCTCGTATTAATAAAAAATTACCAAAGCTGCCTAACGATGATGTCACTGGTAGGCAGGTTTCTGAACTGTCCACAGCCCTCCTCTGAGACACAGAGTGAGTAGACAGACATTAGTGAGGACCAATATGAAGGTAGGTTGAAAATGGGTGAAGTTGTCCTTTAAGTTAAAGTAGCAAAATAAAATGTCGATCTATACGCTCTGTGAGCGTGTAGATATTTCGTATAGCCAAAGTATAAAATAGGGCTTAATTGGTTAATATGTGTTTTGCAATAATAATTTAAATGTACAAAGTAAATAGTAAATAAAGTTTTCAAATAACTGTAGTGGAGTAAAACATAATTGCCTCTGAGAGTAGAAGTATTTAAAGCATCTAAAAATGTATGTACTTAAAAACTCAAAGTATGTCAAAACAGTACTTAAGTACTTGAGTAAATGCACTTAGTTTACTTTAGCTTGTAGATCTGCTATTAATTTTTTTTAAAGTCAAAATAAGAGTACTTTTATGTTTGTAATACAGGACTTTAACTTGTAACTTAAGTAAAACATATCTGAGTATTTCTTCAGCCACTGCATACAGCCTGTCTTTTGGATAAGACAGTTTGTTCTTGTGAATTAAAAAAAGAAAAACATCTGGCATGAAAATGTGCACATTTGTGTCCAGATGGGTGTGCATGACATACTGCGTTACGATTGGCTGAAATCTGAGCTGTTGGCATGTTTGTATTGGCTGGGGGGAGCAACAAGCCACTAGAGTCAACATTAGTGCTGGATTCAGCTATTTTACAACCAATCTACACAATGCCAGTGGTGGGGAAACTACACTGATTTTTAACTTAAGCAAAAGTAGCAAGACCACAATGTATGTAGCAAGATCACAATCAGACTTTTACTTCAGATACAAGTAAAAGTCCCCTATTCAAAATTTGACTTGGGTAAAAGTACAAAAGTCCTGGCATCAAAATTTGCTTAAGTATCAAAAGCTAAGAAAATAGCCGATCTACAAGCTCACAACGCGCCGTGAGGCAACGCATTTTGAGCTTGTAGATCGGCTATTTTCAAATAGGCAAGGTCTAAAATAGAACTTAATAGGTCAATGTATGTTTTTGTTTTGTAATAATAATCAAAATCTACAAATTAGTAACTAAAGTTCTTGTAGTGGAGTAAAAAGTACAATATTTGAGATGTAGTGGAGTAGAAGCACTGTATAAAGTAGTGAAAAATGGAAATGCTAGAGTTCAAGCAAAAAAGTATTTTAACTTAAGTACTGTACTTGAGTAAATGTACTTTACACCACTGCACATTAAACATATTGTCTCTGTTGGGTGGAAACCTTCCAGTCCAAAACTGTTACTTTTCAGGAAATAGGGAAAACAATAACCTGTGTTCTAATAGATCCAATCTAGTCACAAGCTCTAGTTATTTCCATTGGTTAACTTCAGGATTCATAACACACACACACACACACACACACACACACACACACACACACACACACACACACACACACACACACACACACACACACACACACACACACACACACACACACACACACACACACACACACAGACAGACACAGACACAGACACAGACACAGACACACACACACGCACGAGCAATGCAACGGGTGTATGTGTATGCTGCAGTTGGTGTTCATTTGTATCTCATTGCAAAAAAACGAAAAGACAAACAAACAAACAAAAACATTATAGCAGTAAATGTAATGCTCCAGTAACCTATACAGGCCAGTGGTGGAAAAAGTACTCACATTTCTTACTTACCCCCCAAAAGTATCAAAACTGCAATGTAGAAATACTCTGAAAAGTCTGAAATTCTAAATTTACCTGAGTAAAAGTAAAAAAGTATTGGTAATAACATGTACTTAAAATACCAAGTAGAGAGTACTCATGCAGAATTGAAAGTTTTCAAATGTATAAAAATCTTTTGAAAATACAAGCTCACAATGCGCATTGTGAGCTTGTAGATCGGCTATTTTCAAATGCCCAAAACATATATAGGGCTGAAGTGGTTAACATTATGTTTTGTAATAATAATAAAAATCTACAAAGTAACTTGTAACTTAAGTTTTCAAATAATTGTAGTGGAGTAAAAGTACAATATTTGCCTCTGAGATGTAGTGGAGAAAAGTACAGAACATTGGAAATACACCACTAAAGTCAAAATACCTCAAAATTGTACTTAAGTACAGTACTTGAGAAAATGTACTTAGTTACTTTCCACCAGTGAACAGGGCAGGGTTGGACTGAAGTGAATTCCTGAACTCTGATAGATAAACAGCAGCAGCAGCAGGAAAAAGGGAACTCTTTCCAACTGAATCCCCTCAGAACTGGAATAACCCAGTCCAAACCATAGGAGTTTCTGTGAACTCACAGCACTGGCCTAGGGACCAAAGGTCCCTGCTTGTAGGCTAAACACCAGTGGTGGAAAAAGTACTCAAATGTTTTACTTAAGTAAAAGTAGCAATACTGCAATGTAGAAGTACTTTGTTGCATGTAAAAGTCTGGAATTCAAAATGTACTTGAGTAAAAGTACAAAAGTATTGGTATCAAAATGTACTTAAAGTACCAAAAGTAAAAGTAGCCTACTGAAA